>NC_054828.1:67592329-67903736 GCF_018345385.1 Vulpes lagopus | reverse complement strand
TGCTATCAGCTTTGGTTTTCTTTTTCAACATTTCTTTGGCTAATTGAGGTCTTTTATGGTTCCATAAAAATTTTAGGATTATTTGTCCCAATTTTGTGAAAAAGGTTGGTGGTATTTTGATAGGGATTGCATTGAATGTATGGATTGCTCTAGGTAGCATAGATATTTTAACAATATTTGTTCTTCCAATCCATGAGCATGGAACGTTTTTCCATTTTTTTGTGTGTTCCTCAATTTCTTTCATGAGTTTTCTATAGTTTTCTGAATACAGGTACTTTGCCTCTTTGGTTACATTTATTCTGAGGTATCTTATGGTTTTTGGTTCAGTTGTAAATGGGATCAACTCCTTAATTACTCTTTCTTCTGTCTCATCATTAGTGTATAGAAAGCCAACTGGTTTCTGTGCATTGATCTTATATCCTGCCACTTTGCTGAATTCCTCTATGAGTTCTAGTAATTATGGGATTATTTGTCCCAATATTTGTCTTTTGAGTTTTCCAGATAGCATATCATGTCATCTGCGAAGAGTGAGAGTTTGAGTTCTTCTTGCCAATCCAGATGCCTTTCATTTCTTTTTGTTGTCTGATTGTTTAGGTAGGACTTCTAGTACTAATGTTGAACAGCAGTGGTGATTGTGGACATCCCTGCCATGTTCCTGACCTTAGGGGAAAAGCTCTGTTTTTCCAAGAAAGGATTTCCTTTAAGCAGGACACAAAATTGCAATTGGGTGGTTTTTCTGATAGTCGCCTTGGGTTACTCATGTAGCTGCAGCCATCTGGCAGCTCAGCTGGGGCTAGATAATACAAGTTGCCATCACTCCCGTGATGGGAGGTTGCTATTGGCTCTTGGTCAAACTTCTCTTTTCATGTGGCCTTTCACCCTCCAGATAAGCTAACATGGGGCAAGGCAATCTCAGGGCAGCAAATGGGTAAGAGTGGAAGCTATAAAGTCCGCCTTGCTTGTAGTTCACACAGCATTCTCTCTCTCTCTTGATATAAATATAAATATATATATTTTATTATTCATTTGTCAAACAAATCACCTGGCTATCTCAGATTCAATGCGTGCCTAAACCCCACTTATTGATGAATGTGGCTGTAAATAATTGGTGACTTTAGAAAATCTACCACTATCACTAATAACCAAATTTTGCAAGTCCAGGAGCTGTTGCTTAATTGGTACTTTTAGAAAGGAAAGGTGTCTTAATAACTGTGCCAACATTACAAGGAGTGATGCTCAGAAATGGCAGAGCTATGTACATAAACATTGCCTAGAAGTAAACACACACTAGTAGTAATCAACAAAAGACCCAAATCTAATACTCCTTTCCACTAAAAGGAACATGCCTCCTTGGATGCATTCCCAGTTTTATCCCAGGGTTGGTACAGGAAAAATTAAAGATGAACCTGCAATGTCAGAAAGCAATGAAGTACTATAAAAAAGTAGGGGCGGGGGAGCATGTTAAAAGGATGTAAATAGGAGTCAGCTTGAAAGGGCTTCTACTACATGAATATGGGAAAGTTTGAGCACCAAAATAATTTAGGATAAGAATGAATTATAAACCATTCACAAAACAGAAATCCATGATCCACACTGATAATAAATAAATAAATAAATAAATAAATAAATAAATAAATAAGTAAATAAATAAATTAAAATGCCAAGCAATGCATACAAACAAAGGGATGGAATGGAAAATAATTTTGCAGCTATCATAGTAAAAATTGGGTTGGGCTAGAATCATCAATGAGTGCTAATTCTAAGCGGCAGGGGAAGTTTGCTATTATCGATGAGGGGCAGACACATACTGTGTACCTGCAGATGTGTTACCTGGAGAAAGACAGGGCATCACCTCTGTAGTTTTCTGGATGGGATGTATAACTGGATCCTAAATGTGAGCAAACACACAAACCCCAAATGAGGAATATTTTAGATATATGAAGGACACTAGTCAGTCTTTTTTTTTTTTTAAGATTTGTGGGTATTCATTTATTTGAGAGACAGAACAGAGAGAGAGAGAGCACAAGGGAGGGGGTGCGGGCAGAGGGAGAGGAGGAAGCAGGCTCTCCACTGAGGAGGGAGCCAGGATGCTCAACCTACTGAGCCAGCCATGAGCTCCTAGCCAGTCTTTTTTTTTTTTTTTTATGTCAATGTCATGAGAAATAAAGGAAAGCTGAGGAACTGTTTCGGGTAAAAGACTAAAGAAGCAGCCAAATGCAACATGTGGTCCCAGACCGCATCCTGTCCTTGAGGGGAAAAATGTTATAACAGATATTTTGGGGGACACCTGATCAAATTGGATTGTAGGTCATAGCTTAAAGTTTGGTTTTCATTAAAAGATAAATGGAGGGGCACCTGGGTGGCTCATTCAGTTAAGCATCTGCCTTGGGCTCAGGTTATGATCCTATGGTCCTGGGATCTAGCCCCTCCTTGGGCTCCCTGCTCAGTGGGGAGTCTGCTTCTCCCCCTCCAGCTGCCCCTCCCTCCCGCTCATGCTCTCTCTCACTCCCTTTCTCTCTCAATAAATAAATAAAAATATTTTTTAAAAGAATAATGGTAAACATTAAATCTCCTGAAATTGATAACTGGTTACCTAAGAAAATACCCTTGTTCTTAGAACACATACCCTGAAGTGTTAAGGGATAAAGTGGCATGATGTGTGCAATCTACTTTCAATTTGCTTGGAAAAAATAAATGATACAATGTGTAATGTGTAATGTGTATGTGTTGTGTATATATATATATATATATGTATATATATATAGGTACATGTGGTATACATAATATATAATTTATATAATATATATTCATTTAATAGCTATTCATGACACTTTATATGAGCTGTACACATTAAACAATAATTTGTGTATATGCATATGTATATACATATATAGAGAGAAAGGGGGAGAGAGTGATAAAAACAAATATGACAAAATGTCAAAAAATGGTGAAGCTATGTGGAGCCACTGTATATATTTTCCAAGTTTTGAAGTTTGATATTATTTCAAAGCAAAAAATTATTTATTTATTTTTTTTCAAAGCAAAAACTTATTTTTAAAAATTTTTTAAAATTTATTTATGATAGTCACAGAGAGAGAGAGAGGGAGAGAGGCAGAGACATAGGCAGAGGGAGAAGCAGGCTCCATGCACCAGGAGCCCGACGTGGGATTGGATCCCGGCTCTCCAGGATCGCTGCCTGGGCCAAAGGCAGGCGCCAAACCGCTGCGCCACCCAGGGTTCCCCCAAAGCAAAAATTTAAAAAGAAAGTCTTGCTTCTGCACTATTTAAGTGGAAAGTGAGCATCTATTTAGTACTTCAGTTATGGTCTGAGAAATTGTTCCAGCGCATTACTGTCACATGTATAAAAATTGAGTAGTAAAAAATTTTAACAGTGAAATTATAATAATTTAGAATTTTTTTTTAAAAGATTTATTTATGATAGAGAGAGAGAGAGGCAGAGACACAGGAGGAGAGAGAAGCAGGCTCCGTGCCGGGAGCCCGATTTGGGACTCGATCCCGGGACTCCAGGATCGTGCCCTGGGCCAAAGGCAGGCGCTAAACCACTGAGCCACCCAGGGATCCCCTAATTTAGAATTTCTAACAGAACTTGTGCTAGTCCTTGTACCTCAGCATTTCTTTCTTTGATGGTGATATTCAGCCTCGGCTGAATAGTGCCTTTCTCTCTCTTTTCCCCTGCACTTGCACACGTGCACACACATACACACCCATTCTTACTGCTGAGTTAATTGCAGACATTGACTTTCTACCCCTAAATATTAAAATATTAAAATACCCTAAAATAATTCCAGTCAACAAGTGCTTATTGCATTTCTTTTTTTTTAAAATTTATTTATTTATTCATAGACACAGAGAGAAAGAGGTAGAGACACAGGCAGAGGGAGAAGCAGGCTCCATGCAGGGAGCCCGATGTGGGACTCGATCCTTGGACACCAGGATCACACCCCAGGCTGCAGGCGGCGCCAAACCACTGCGCCACTGGGGCTGCCCTGCATTTCTTTTTCATGCCTCTTTAGTTTCCTTATCTTTGAGGATGTTAAATATGTTTATTTCAATTTTTTTGGGGGGGGAGTTGCTCTATTATTTCCATTTACTCTAGAGAGAATTCTCTTGTTCCCTGAGCTTGTTGACTACCTGCTATGGTGTTAATGCCTGGGTGGCTCAACCTATTAAGTGGCTGCCTTCCGCTCAGGTCATGATTCTAGGGTCCTGGGATCCAGCCCCGTATCGGATTCCCTGCTCCGGCCTGCTTCTCCCTCTGCCTGCTGCTCCCCTGGCTTGTGGGCTCTCTCTCTGTCAAAGAAATAAATAAAATATTTAAAAAAAAACACACAAAACAAAACAAACAAAACTGAAACTCAATCGAAAACACTGCTTTAGGCAGAACTTTTAGAATCACCTCCCAGTCTCCAGAATCATACAATTCTTTTGGTATCAGCAAAACTGTGGTCACAATCGCAACAAACTTCCGAAAACAGGAAGCTACAAACTGCAGAACCCTTGGCCTGTACTTCAATTTACATCCCACAAAGTGGACACTTGCCATTCGGGGTCATCCCTCCTCTCCCAATTTAGGGCTTGTCTCAATTCATGTTTCCTCGACACGCGTTCGATTGATAAAGGAACATTAACTGCAAGGAATTCAGAGAAATGTAGTTTTTAGCAGTCCAGCTTCTGCCGCACACCCCGACACATGGGAAAGGGCTGTAATGGGTACGAAGTACGCCAGTCCGTGTTGGAGCTGGAAGCTTCCCTCTCTCTGCTGCGTGTCCCCAAATCAAGTGGTTTTATGACTGTCCCCCCAGTCCAGAATGTAGGTTTATATTGAACACACAAGGGATCTGGATCCAGGTGTGATGCAGCCAACTGCAGGCCTAGTCTAATCCAGCGTGGTAGCCTAGAGGGCTGGGTAGCCTAAGTCTCTCTGCAGTCTCTCCAGGCAAGCAGCTCTACGTGCATAGAGCCCAGCCTGGGTCACAACCTCATACAACCACCTGTCACATCGCAGAACATCCACTGACTTTCCAAAGAGCTGGCTCCTGGGCTGCTATTTCTTTCCCCTGTGATGTCAGCCCCTAGCCCGCATATCTATTTCCAGTTCAAGGAAATGCTTTTTTTTGGTTTTGGTTTTGGTTCTTATCATGGATTCTCTTTTTAATATATATTTGGAATATATTATCTCATTTTATCTGAAGGGAAGGGAGGATTTTCTCTTGAATTCTCTCAGCCTTATGATGGGAAGTGACCCTATAAAATCTGTCTACTTATAAATTTCCTCCTTCTTTTCCAGGAAATAACTTTCCTCTCCTTTGTTTGCAGAACCAGCTTATGGTTTTTGCCATAGCCTGCTTGTCCCAAATTGCAACTCTCTGCTATTCTTGAATAAACCCATATTTACTGGTAAAATAACAGTTTAATTTTTTTGAACAGTAATTTAAAGTAACAGTTTTATTTTTAAGGTCAATATTATTTGATGATCAGAAGTGGGATCCAGAAAAGACCCCCAACAATCAGAGGCTGTGAGCATACAGGTGCCAGTACCCACAGAACTTTCTTGCCCACTCTGGAGTTTGAGAGTGAATCTCTCCTGCATCTCAAGCTCTGCTCTTTTTGTCCTTTGATCTCTCCAGGCTTTATTCAGGATCCATCCTAAGGCTTTGTCTTTCCTAAGAGTACTCTTTTGGCCATTGGTCCTATACCCTTTTGGAACCAGACAGTTCCTGCTATTTAGGATTTTTTTTTTCTTTTTGTTCTAAAGAAAAACCTCTAAGAAATGATCCCAGGGGTGCCTGGGTGGCTCAGTCAGTTAAGGTCTGCCTTCAGCTCAGGTCATGATCTCAGGGTCCCAGGATCCAGCTCTGCATCAGGGTCCCTGCTCAGTGGGGAGCCTGCTTCACCCTCTCCCTTTCCCTCGGCCTCTGCCTCTGCCACTGCTCCTCCTTGTGCTTTCTCTCTCTGTCAACTAAATAAATAAAATGTTAAAAAAAAAAAAAGGGATCCCTGGGTGGTGCAGCGGTTTAGCGCCTGCCTTTGGCCCAGGGCGCGATCCTGGAGACCCGGGATCGAATCCCACGTCGGGCTCCCGGTGCATGGAGCCTGCTTCTCCCTCTGCCTGTGTCTCCGCCTCTCTCTCTCTCTCTCTCTCTCTATGTGTGTGACTATCATAAATAATAATAAAAAAAATAAAATAAAAAAATTAAAAAAAAAGAAAAAGAAATGAGAGATTCTGGTCATCGAAATGCTTTGAGGGCACCCTCCCTTCTGGGCCTCTGGCCAGTTTGACAATTAAAAACTGTTGTTTTGGGGTGCCTGGCTGGCTTAGTCAGAAGAGCATATGACTCTTGATCTCAGGGTTATGAGTTGGAGCTCCATGTTGGCACAGAGATTACTTAAAAAAAATACAAACCTCCCCCCTACCCAGCAAAATTCCAACAAAAAAACCCCTGGTTTTTCCTTGTGTACATTGCTAACTAAATGGACCGATTTAACTAAAAGTAATTAAGGAACACCAATGGCCATTACAGGGAACTTTCTATCTCCCTAAATTTACTTTTCTCCAAGCAGAATTGGGCAGCAGTAGCTCTAAATGGTTAAAACTGAACAGGATGCCTGTTTTGGTTGGTACTTTGAAGCTTCCAAGAGTTACTAGGAATCTAAAATTGCCTCTCTGCAAAATACAATTTCTAGATTAACAGGGGGAAACAAACCTTGGAGAAGGACAAAAAAGGCTTCTGAGGTCTTTTTCTCCCCTCTCATTTTCTTTATCTTCAAAGACTGAGCAGCCACCATGTACCCAGGGCCCTTCAGGGGGCTGTCACCCACCTTCCCTTCTGCACCACCTCCTCCTTCTCTAGATGCTCAGTTTCCCCATTCTAATTCCTTCATCGAACTTCCCCACCTTCCTAACCTCTTTCCCTTCCTATTCCTCTGAACTCATTAGAACCTGTCCCTTTAAAGTTAAGTCTTCTGAGGCTCCAAATAAACCCCAATTTCTTATGTTTCCGAATTAAGGAGTTTCTTTTTTTTTAAGATAATAGTGATTTATTTCTTACTATTAAAAAATTTTATTGGAGTTCAGTTTGCCAACTTTTAGCATAACACCCAGTGCTCATCTCCCCAAGTGCCCCCTCAGTGCCCATCACCCAGTCACCCCAACCCCCTGCCTGCCTTCCTTTCCACTACCCCTTGTTCATTTCCTAGAGTTAGGTGTCTCTCATGTTTTGTCACCCTCACTGATATCTTCACTCATTTTCTCTCCTTTCCCTTTATTCTCTTTCACTAATTTTATATTCCCCAAATGAATGAGACCATATAATGTTTGTCCTTTTCCGATTGACTTCTTTCACTCAGCATAATACCCTCCAGTTCCATCTACATGGAAGCAAATGGTGGATATTTGTCGTGTCTAATGGCTGAGGAATTTTCCATTCTTTATTGAGGAGTTTCTTAAAGTGACTGAGGATCCCCTTAGGTTTGCTGAAGAATTTGGCAGTTATTCAAACTTACCAACCTGGGTTCTCAAATTTATATCAGGTAGTCCACATGCTTGTTGGTGAGGGCCAGGCCAAACACTGGATGAAACTTGCCAAATGGGAACATCATGAACAGGATTTAGAAAAACAAGTCCCTAACTTTGGGCAAAATGCTAGAACCGTCGCTGAAAACCTCACCAAGCAATTGCAGTTGTTTTTCCAAAGGCTGTTGATTGGAACAAAGTTTAGGATTTCTCACAAAAATCTGATGGGTCTCTATGACTATTATAATCAATTTCAGATTGTTTTCAGAAAAAATTCTGGATTTTCCTTTTTAAATATTTTATGTATTTATTCATGAGACACACACACACAGAGAGAGAGAGAGAGAGAGAGAGAGAGAGAGAGAGGCAGAGACATAGGCAGAGGGAGAAGCAGGCTCCATGCAGAAGCTTGATACAGGACTCGATCCCAGGACCCCAGCATCACTCTCTGATCCAAAGGCAGACACTCAACCACTGAGCCACCCAGGCGTCCCTGGATTTCCTTTAGATATTGAATCCACTCTGGTAGCCTTTGACTCTATGTTTATTAGTGGGCTGAACTGGGAGCTTTTTCTTCATTAAAAGAATCAGGATGAAAAAAAAATAAAAATAAAATAAAAGAATCAGGATGGAATGGGAGACTATGTCCACTCCAGATTTAATTTGGCACATTAGTTCACTCACTTCCTGGATGAGACACCTAAAGGACAGATTGATTAAGATTTATAATATTTGGGGATCCCTGGGTGGCTCAGCGGTTTAGTGCCTGTCTTCGACCCAGGGCGTGGTCCTGGAATCCCATGATTGAGTCCCACATCGGGCTCCCTGCGTGGAGCCTGCTTCTCCCTCTGCCTGTGTCTCTGCCTCTCTCTCTCTCTCTTTCTCTGTCTCTCATGAATAAATAAATAAAATCTTAAAAAAAAGATTTTTAATATTCAACTCTGGCAAATGGAGGGCCCTAAACAAGACAAAAACCTCAGAGTTTCTGTAATTATTGCAAAGAGCCAGGACACTGGCAAAAAAGATTGTTACAAATTTTTTAAAATTTAAATTAAAAAAAAACTATAATTTAAATTCAATTAATTAAAAAAATAAAAAAATAAATTCAATTAATTAACATATCGTGTATTATCAGTCTCAGAGGTAGAGTTCATCAGTCTCATATAACATCCAGTACTCATTACATCATGTGCCCTCCATAATGCCCATCACCCAGTTACCCCGTCCCCCCACCCCCTCCCCTCCAGTGATCCTCAGTTTGTTTCTTCTGGTTAAGAGTCTCTCATGGTTTGTCTCTCTTTCTGATTTCATCTTGTTTTATTTTTCCTTCCCTTCCCCTATGATCCTCTGTTTTGTTTCTTAATTTCCACATATGAGTGAGATCACATGATAATTGTCTTTCTCTGATTGACTCATTCCACTTAGCACAGTACCCTCTAGTTCCATCCACATCATTGCAAATGGCAAGACTTCATTTTTTGATGGCTGAGTAGTATTCCACAATATATCTATATCTATCTTTCTATATCACATTCATCTGTTGATGAACATCTGGACTCTTTCCATAGTTTGCCTATCATGAATATTGCTGCTATAAACATTGAGGTGCAGGTACTCCTTCAGAGCACTACATTTTGTATCTTTGGAGTACACATTTAAGAGTGCAATTGCTGGGTCTTAGGGTAGCTCTATTTTCAATTTCTTCTTAAAAGATTTTATTTAAAAAAAAAAAAAGATTTTATTTTATTCACGAGAGACACACAGAGAGAGGCAGATGAAGAAGCAGACTCCCCGCAGGGAGCCTGATGTGGCACTCGATCCCAGGACCCTGGGATCACGTCCTGAGCTGAAGGCAGATGCTTAACCACTGAGCCACCCAGCAGTCCCTATTTTCAACTTTTTGAGGAACCTCCATACTGTTTTCCAGAGTGGCTGCACCAGCTTGCATTCCACCAACAGTGCAAGAGGGTTCCCCTTTCTCTGCATCCTTGCCAACATCCATCGTTTCCTGACTTGGTAATTTTAGCCATCCTGACTGGTGTGAGGTGATCTCTCATTGTGATTTTGATTCATATTTTTCTGATGCTGGGTGATGTCGAGCATTTTTTCATGTGTCTGCTGGCCGTGTGTGTCTTCAGAGAAATGTCTGTTCATGTCTCCTGCCCATCTCTTGATTGGATTATTTGTTCTTTGGGTGTTGAGTTTGATAAGTTCTTTACAGATTTTGGATACTGGCCCTTTAAGTGATAAGACATTTGCAGTTATCTTCTCCCATTCTGTTGGTTGTCTTTTGGTTTTGTCAACTGTTTCCTTTGCAGAGCAAAAGCTTTTAATCTTTTTTTAAAAAATATTTTATCTATTTACTCATGAGAGACACACAGAGAGAGGGAGAGACACAGGCAGAGGGAGAAGAAGGCTCCCCCTTCGAGGAGCTGAACCCTGAGATCATGACCTGAACCAAAGGCAGATGCTCAACCACTGAGCCACCCAGGTGCCCCCAAAAGCTTTTAATCTTGATTAAGTCCCAATAATTCATTTTTGCCTGTTTCCCTTGCCTTTGGAGACATCTCTAGCGAGAAGTTGCTTGGCCAAGGTCACAGAGGTTGCTGCCTATGTTCTCCTCTAGGATTTTGATGGATTCCTGTCTCACATTTAGATCTCTCATCCCTTTTGAGTCTATTTTTGTGCATGGTGTGAAAAAATGGGCTTGTTTCATTCTTCTGCATGTGGCTGTCCGATTTTCCCAACACCATTTGTTAAAGAGACTGTTTTTATTTTTCCATTAGATATTCTTTCTTGCTTTGTCAAAGATTGGTTGACTATAGAGTTGAGGGTCCATTTCTGGGTTCTCTATTCTGTCCCATTGATCTATGTGTCTGTTTTTGTGCCAGGACCATGCTGTCTTAATTACAGCTTTGAAATATAGCTTGAAGTCCAAAATTGTGATGCCACCAGCTTTGGTTTCTATTTTAACATTCCTTTGGCTACTTGGAGTCTTTTCTGATTCCATACGGATTTTAGGATTATTTGTTCCAACTCTGTGAAAAAAGTTGATGAGGGGATCCCTGGGTGGCGCAGCGGTTTGGCGCCTGCCTTTGGCCCAGGGCGCGATCCTGGAGACCCGAGATCGAATCCCACGTCGGGCTCCCGGTGCATGGAGCCTGCTTCTCCCTCTGCCTGTGTCTCTGCCCTCTCTCTCTCTCTCTCTCTCTCTCTCTCTCTCTGTATGACTATCATATAAAAAATTTTTTTTAAAAAGTTGATGATATTTTGATAGGGATTGCATTGAATGTATGGATTACTCTAGGTAGCATAGATATTTTTTTTAATTAATTTATTTATTTATTTATGATAGTCACACAGAGAGAGAGAGGCAGAGACATAGGCAGAAGGAGAAGCAGGCTCCATGCACCAGGAGCCCGACGTGGGTTTCGATCCTGGGTCTCCAGGATCACGCCCCAGGCCAAAGGCAGGCGCTAAACCGCTGCGCCACCCAGGGATCCCTAGATATTTTAACAATATTTATTCTTCCAAGGAGAATTACAGATCGATATCCCTGATGAATATGGGTGCAAAAATCCTCACTGAGACACTAGCCAATAGGATCCAACAGTACATTAAAAAAATTATTCACCAGGATCAAGTGGGATTTATTCCTGGGCTGCAAGGGTGGTTCAACAGCTGCAGATCAATCAATGTGATATGCTACATTAGTTTTTTTTTTTTTAAATGGCAAGCACCACATGATCCTCTCAATAGATGCAGAAAAAGTATTTGATAAAGTATAGCATCTTTTCTTGATTAAAACTCTTTACAGTGTAGAGATAGAGGGAACATACCTCAATATCATAGAGCCATATATGAAAAGCCCACAGTAAATATCATCCTCAATGGGGGAAAACTGAGAGCTTTTCCCCTAAGGTCAGGAACACGGTAGGGATGTCCACTCTCACCACCTCTGTTCAATATAGTACTAGAAGTCCTCGCCTCAGCAATCAGACAACAGAAAGAGATAAAATGTATCCCAACTGTCAAAGCTCAAACTCTCACTCTTTGCGGATGATACGATAGTCTATTGGGAAAACCCAAAAGACTCCACCCCAAAAGTGCTAGAACTCACACAGGAATTCAGCAAAGTGGCAGTTGGATTTCAATATACTAATAATGAGACAAAGGAAAGAGAATTAAGGAGTTGATCCCATTTACAACTGCACCAAAAACCATAAGATACCTAGGAATAAATCTAACCAAAGAGGCGAAGGATCTGTACTCAGAAAACTATAGAAAACTCATGAAAGAAATTGAGGAAGACACAAAGATTGTTACAACCTTAACCACTCCAGGCACCTTTAGCCTTTTAGACAGCTTTTCCAATGTCCTCCCAATTCTTCTTCTTTTTTTTTAAAGATTTTTTTTATTTATTCATGAGAGACAAGAGAGAGGCAGACTCCTGACAGGGAGCCAGCTGTTGGACTCAATTCCTGGACCCTGGGGTCATGCCCTGAGCTGAAGGCAGACACTCAACCACTGAGCCACCCAGGAGTCCCTGTCCTTCCAGTTCTTAATGATGGGGCTCTGAGGAACTACTGGGGCTTTTCCCAATCCTCCCTCATAATGGACTTGGATAAACCATTCTCCTGGGTGGGAATGAATCTTTCTCTGTCCTTACTGACACGGGAGCTATACTCTAGGGTGTTCAACCCAAGCCATTGTCAAGCCTTCCCTGCTTTGACTAAAGTGGTTCAAACAGTGGGGGCCTCTAATAAGCCTACACAGGTTCCTGTGTCTGAACCTATTCCCTTTTCTTTAGGCTTCTCCTTTTGGGAGATACTCACCTTTTTTTCTTTAATTCCTCCACCCCTATTTATTTATTGGGCCAAGGTTTTTCTTTTAAGATTTTATTTATTTATTCATGAGAGACACACACACACAGAGGCAGAGACATAGGCAGAGGGAGAAGCAGGCTCCATGCAGGGAGCCGGATGTGGGACTCGATCCTGGGACTCCAGGATCATGCCCCAAACTAAAGGCAGACGCTCAACTGCTGAGCCCCCCAGGCATCCCTGGGCCAAGATTTCTTAGAAAAATACCATGCTGGAAATATCTTTCTCCCAAAAGGAGAAATAATTCTAGAATTTGACAGTAGTAATCAAAATTGCCAACTAAGTGAATTAAGTGACACATTTTTTTTAAAATTTTTTTTATTTATTTATGATAGTCACAGAGAGAGAGAGAGAGAGAGGCAGAGACACAGGCAGAGGGAGAAGCAGGCTCCATGCACCGGGAGCCCAATGTGGGATTCGATCCCGGGTCTCCAGGATCGCGCCCTGGGCCAAAGGCAGGCGCCAAACCGCTGCGCCACTCAGGGATCCCTAAGTGACACATTTTTATTTGCTGTGTCTCTCTCTATAGTATAGCTGAGTCTGGGGACACTGACCCTCTGTCCCTATTGGATCAGCTACTGTGGTCTTTATGGGCAAATCTTCAACCGATATTGGCAAGATCCACAGTACACATCTCATTCAAGATTCAAACAGATCCCTCAAAATCTCTCTCCAGAATAAATCAATAGTCTATAAATAAAGAAACTCTTCCAGTCATCAGCCTGTAGTAGAAGATTCTAAGGCTCAGGGCCTTTCTATCTGCTGCCCTCATCCCTGTAATACCTCCATTTTACCAGAGAGAAAGCCCAAGGGGCTGATGATGGAGGTTGGTCCAGGAACTTGGAGCAATAAATAACATTGTTATCCCACAGTACCCTGTTGTTCCTAACCCACACACACTGCTGACATCCATTCTCACTGGATGCAAAAATTTTTAAAGGGTTTTTATTTATTTGAGTGAGAGGAGGAGAAAGCGAGCAAGCGAGAGAGAATGAATGGGGATAAAGGGGTAGAGAGGAGAGGGAGAGTGAGCAGCAGACTCCCCGCTGAGCTGGGAGCCCACATAGGGTTATCACTCAGGACCCTGGGATCATGACCTGAGCCAAAAGCAGATGCTAGCAGACTGGGCCACCCGGGTGCCCCTGGAAGCAAATTTTTTTTATTGTAATTGATCTATGTAGCGCAGGTTTTAGTATTCTAGTGATAAGGATAGCCAGTAAGTCTTTGCTTCCACTTGGGAAGAACAGCAAGCAGTACAGCGGGGTGGTGATGCCCTGGCATCACACAGACAGCGCTTGCCTTTCACAAACCTTAAAAGCTGATTTGAATGATATAAAATTTATTTGCTTCTCTGCTGCCCTTCTCCAACCGCTTCACGGAGAGAGCATCCACCTGTTAAAACTTTTAGCTGTAAAGGGACATAAAGCCTGGAAAGAAAAATTACAGTTTCCTGAAACTCAGGTTCCACACTTAGGGCATCTAATCTTGAAACAAGGACTACATTTGGATCTAGGTAGGCTTCATGACATCCTGAACTTCCCCACACCTCAAACTAAGCACCAATTATGAAATTTCCTTAGACTGGTTATTGTTGAAAATGAATTCTAAACTTTTCTCCTATGGTTCAAGCTCCATAAACTTTACTAAAAAAAAAAAAAAAAAGACAAACCTGATTTTATTATTTGGGGAGACCAGAATGACATAGCTTTTGGGACTTTAATAAAAGTCTAACCAAGTCCCCCGCCCTCAGACATCCTAGT
Source organism: Vulpes lagopus (assembly GCF_018345385.1). NCBI lineage: Eukaryota > Metazoa > Chordata > Mammalia > Carnivora > Canidae > Vulpes > Vulpes lagopus. Next base: position 67,889,559 of record NC_054828.1, on the reverse strand, counting down.
CAGCAGTTCCCTTTTTTCTTCTTTGTATGTGAGAGGGAAGGGCATGCCCTTGGAGCACTCACCTCCAAACACGGGACCATCATTGCTCCATAGGGCACCAGAGTCAGCCACAGGGCTCTGCGGCTCAGCGACATCCCCCTTGCTTCAGACATTCCTGCCACTGTCCTTTCAGTTAAGGCCCCTGAAGAAGTCATCGCAGGACCCCTTTTAACCGTCCTTGTGCCCCATGCAGTGGAGGCCCTCCCGAATTTTCCCCCTACCCAGCATCCCACCTTCTGGGACATCCTCCTGCCAATGGTCCCTCACAGAGCGCTTTCTTGCTGCAAGAAGCTTAACCCTGCTGTTCTCCCCTCCTTCACCAATGATAATGCTGACAGATCACCTTTGGACTCCCTGCGACAATTTACAGGAAACTCCTCTCACCACAGCAGATTTTTCATGGTTTACTGCTGGCTCTTATTTAAAGGATGAAAATGGTAAGTATCAAGCCGACATGCTACTGTAGCTCCTTTTGAAGTTATTCAGGCAGCACCTTTCCCTCTGGCTACTTTGGCTCAGTAGGCTGAGGTATGCACCCTAACTTGGGCTTATACCTTAGCCAGGGGTACAATCACTATTGTCTGTACGCCTTTGGGGTAGCTCATGATTTTGGAATGTTACAGAAGCGTAAGGTTTCCTTACCTCCAATGGGGGGTAAAATTAAAAATGGACCCTATGTCCAAATTTTTTTACTATGTCCAAAATTTATTAGGTGCTTTTGCAGTTGCTCTATTACTAAATTTCCAGGGCATTCCAGACTCAAATCCCTGGAGGCCAAGGGAAACCACCTTGCTGATATTTCTACTAAAAATGCTCTTCTCAAGGAAGCCAATAGCCAAACCTCTGTCATGATCCAAAGGGATGCTCTCCAAATGATAACTTGGAAAAACTGGCCAGAGATGCCCAACGATTGGCCCCAGAAAAGGAAAAATAATATTGGGAATCTAAGAACTATTGGCTCAATAGAAAGAGAGAACTTGGATTTGGATCATATAACAACCTGGCCCCACCAGAATTCTAAAATTCCCACTAGTTACCACTGTACATACATTAAACCATTGGCTTACTGACAAATGACAGCATTCGTGAGCTAATATCGGTGCAAAAATATTAATAAGGGGGATCCCTGGGTGGCTCAGTGGTTTAGCGCCTGACTTTGGCCCAGGGCGCAATCCTGGAGTCCTAGGATCGAGTCCCACGTCCGGCTTCCAGCATGGAGCCTGCTTCTCCCTCCTCCTGCGTCTCTGCCTCTCTCTCTCTCTATGTCTATCATAAATAAATAAATAAATCTTTAAAAAATATTAATAAACCTATAAAATGTGTCTGCCTTGCTTGTCCCACCTGTCCATAATACCATCTAGGGAGACTGTTTTTTTACCCTTCTTCCAGATACTTTGAACCACCCTATGGACCATTTGAGGTTTTGCAAATGGATTTCATACAGTTCCTCCCCTTCTCATGGTTATAAATATAGCTTAGTCATAGTTTGAATGTTTTCTCATGGAACTGAAGTTTTCCCTTTTTCACGGGCCACAGCTTCTTTTGTAACTAAAATTCTGTTCAGTAAGGTGTTATCTACTTGGGGAGCCCCCAAGAATTTCATAGTGATTGGGGAATCCATTTTACTGGTCAGGTGCTTTGCTAAGTCTGCGCTGCTTGGCTGGGTTTACGACACTTTCATTGTGCATACACCATCTTCAATCCTCATGGTTAGTCGAACACACTAATGATGCTATTAAGACCCAACTGGCAAAATTTGCAGAGACCCTCCAAATACCTTGGCTGGAAGCACTGCTGTTGGTTCTTCTAAAACTCAGATCTAACTTCTTTGGAATTTTTAGACTCTCAGCCTCTGATACGGTCACAGCATTTCCAATGTACTTGGCCTCTGCCTCCTTTGACCCATAGTTGATAAAAAGAGATATACTTCAGGGGTGCCTGGGTGGCTCAGTCAGTTAGTGTATGCCTTTAGCTCAGGTCATGATCCCAGGGTCCGGGGATCAAGCCCCATCTTGGGCTTCCTGCTCAGTAGGAACCTAGTTCTCCTTCTCTCTTCTACTCATGCTCTTTCTCAAATAAATACATTTTTAAAATAATTTAAAAAGAGAGATATACTTTAATATTGTAAAGGACTAATTTGCTTCTCTTAAAAATAACTATGCTTTGAAAAAAAAATAACCATGTTTTGATAGAACACTCTTTTCACAGCACACTCCCAGGAGACAAAAGACCTTAAGCATCACACCTTGCAACCTGGAGATTTTGTCATTGGAAAAGATACCTTCAGGATCCCTGGGTGGCTCAGCGGTTTGGCGCCTGCCTTCAGCCCAGGGCGTGATCCTGGAGTCCCAGGATCGAGTCCCGCATCGGGCTCCCTGCGTGGAGCCTGCTTCCCCCTCTGCCTGTCTCTGTCTTTCTCTCTCTCTGTGTGTGTCTCTCTGTGTCTCTCATGAATAAATAAATACAATCTTTAAAAAAAAAAAAGGAAAAGATACCTTCAAAAAGACTCTCTTCAACCTCACTGGAAAGGCTCCTTTCAAGTACTGTTAACCAAACTTTGTGCCATCAAGCTCCAGGGAATAGACTCTGATTTGCATAACATATCTAAAGAAAGCACCATCAAACCATGACCAGACCTGCACATCCACTGGCAACCTGAAAGTAAAGATTTTCTGGAATTGAAGCAGACCACAACTGACTTGAGACAGCTTTTCTAAGATGTCTGCACCAGGCCAGTTAGAAGGTTCAGGATTTATAGAAGTCTCTTCTCCTCACCTTGAACTATTAGTTGATTCTGGGTTCTTAACCAAATTCATGGTTTCTGAACTTAACTTTATAGACTGTATTATTTGATAACACATTTGGCTCCAATTGGTTGTTTTGAGATAACAATACTGTTTAAAACACCTTTGAAATGGGCAGCCTGGGTGCTCAGCGGTTTAGTGCTGCCTTTAGCCCAGGATGTGATCCTGGGAACCGGGATCAAGTCCCACATCGGGCTCCCTGCATGGGGCCTGCTTCTTCCTCTGCCTGTGTCTCTGCGTTTCTCTGTGTCTCTCGTGAATAAATAAATAAAATCTTTTAAAAAATACCTTTAAAGTTTGAGGTTTTGCAAAAAGTTAATCAGTTATTGCTTCATATTTATATCTATGCTGTATCTCCCTAAATGCACTTGGTTATTTCTTTCAGTCGCTCTCGCAACATTCACTATTCTGTGTTCACGGCCACTTTCAGCAGGGACTTTCAGGAAGCATGCATGACTCCAAGTTTGCCTGTGTAGGGAGACCTTTCATCCCCTAAGTCAGAGTAAGTGCCAATAAATGTTTTCATTTGGCTACTTTCAGTCCTAGGGTCCTGGTTTAGAACCATCATACAATATGGAATTGTGTTAATTTTGAGTCTGTACTTGTTGCGTCAAACCATTATAAAAATGGGGTACCCAATAAGGAGATGATTTCCAATTTTTGTGATCTAAAAGGACTATAGATGGGAAGTGCCTGAGAATTCTCCCTCCTACCCCTACTTGTTACTTGAATGTGACCTCAGCAGGTTTCCAATCTGTACAATTTCCCTCCACCATGGGACATGACATGCAGGAAAGGCCCTTCCTGGCACTGAAGGACAAAAGGCCACTAAATTAAGAAAACCTGGGGACACCTGGGTGGCTCAGTGGTTGAGTGTCTGCCTTCAGCTCAGGTCGGGATCCTGGGGTTCTGGGACTGAGTCCCACACCTGGCTCACTGAAGGGAGCCTGCTTCTCTCTCTGCCTGTGTCTCTGCCTCTCTCTCTGTGTCTCTCATGAATAAATAAATAAAATCTTTTTTTTAAAATAAAGAAATAAAACCTGACTCTTTATCGGTGATGCTTTTAGAAAAAGATCATGATCAAAAGGGGAAAATGTGAAAAGTAATCAAGGGAAACTTTATTAAAATGGAGTTGGGAGACCAGAAGGGGGAGCTCTCAGGCCATACCTCTCAACCTTAAGAACCTCCATTAAGGACCCCCAACATATGCCAACAGGAAAAAATCATCAGTTACAGGACCCAACAGGAAAGGATGTGAGTTGCCTCTCCTACAAGAAACTGACCCCAGCAACTCAGCCAATGAGAAACCAGTATCATCCTGAACTCCTGCCTTTCTTCAATGTAGTTTTGTTCAAAACAACCTCTCCCAACTCCCTCCTCAATAAAATAACATTTCTCTCCTTTGTTGGACTAGCAGATAGTTTTTGCCACAGCTTTCTTGTTCTGAATTGTAATTTTCTGCTATTGCTGGAATAAGCCTATTTTTTGGCTGGTAAAATAACTTTTATTTGTTAGCTCAGCACCCGTTATTAGATCCATGATTTGCAATTCTTTTCACCATTCAGTAGGATGCCTTTTCATTTTGTTGATGGTTTCCTTTGCCGTGCAGAAGCCTTTTAGTTTGGTATTGTCCTGCTTGTTTATTTTTATTTTTATTGCCTTTGCTTTTGGAGTCAGATCCAAAACTTCAACATCATAACTGATGTCAAGTTTTTATTGCCTATATTTTCTTCTAGAAGTTTTATAATTTCAGGTTTTACATTCAAGTCTTTAGTCCATTTTGAGTTAATTTTGGTGTATGGTGTAAGATAATGATCTAGTTTCATTCTTTTTTTTTTTAATATTTTATTTATTTATTTATTTATTTATTTATTTATTTGAGTGGCAGGGAGCAAAACGAGAGGGACAGGCAGACTCCATGCTGAGCGGGGAGCCCAACTTGGGGCTCAATCCCACAACCCTGAGACCAAGACTTGAGCAGAAACCAAGAGTCAGATGCTCAACTGCCCAAGCCACCTAGGTGTCCCTAGTTTCATTCTTTTGCTTGTCGCTGTCCATCCCAGCACCACTTATTGAAGAGACTGTCCTACCCCCATTGTGTATTCTTGGCTCCTTTGTCATAAATTAATTGACCATATATGTGTGACTTTATTTCTGGGGTCTATATTCTGTTTCATTGATCTCTGTGTCTGTTTTTATGCCAATACTGTTTTGATTGGCATAAAAACCAGCTTTGCAATATAGTTTGAGAGCAGGAAGCATGACATACCCGGCTTTGTTCTTTTTTGTCAAGATTGCTTTGGCTACTCAGGGTCTTTTGTGGTTCCATACATACAAATTTTAGAATTATTTCCACCCTAATCTTTATCTTACTTCCTTCTTTTTTTTTTTTTTTGGCAGCTTGATTTGATGTTATTTATGCGTTTTAAATTGAGATATAATTGACATATATTAGTTTCAGGCATAAAATATAATGATTCAATATTTTCATACATTGTGAAATGATCACCACAGCAAGTCTAGTTATAATATTTATCACTACACATAGTTACAAATTTTTTCTTGTGATGGGATTTTTAAGGTCTACTCTCTTAGCACCTTTTAAATATATAATATAGTATTATTAGCTATATTTACTCTGCTCTACATTATACCCCAAAGGCTGGTTTGCCTATTTATTTATTTATTTATTTATTTATTTATTTATTTGATTTATTTTATAACTGGATTCAACTTCTTTTTTTTTGTTGTTAAAGATTTTATTTATTTATTCATGAGAAAGAGGCAGAGAGAGGAGCAGGATCCATGTAGGGAGCCTGATGCGGGACTTGATCCTGGGACTCCAGGATCACGCCCTGAGCTAAAGGCAGATGCTGAACTGCTGAGTCACTCAGCTATCCCTGGATTCAACTTCTTGAAATAAGGCTTAGCTCATTCATTTTTGGCTTTTCCTATTTTATAATTGTCCTTTATAAATTTCTCATCAAGTAACACTTTAGGTATCATAAAGTTTTTATGGGTATTTTGAATTCTTTTTTTAAATGACTTTTATTTTTTTAAGATTTTACTTATTTATTTAAGAAAGAGTGAGAGAGAGAAAAAGAGAGAGAGAGAAAGAGTGCATTCATAAGCAGAGGGGAGGGGAAGCAGGGAGCCTGGCACAGGCTCCATCCCAGGACCCAGGGATCATGACCTGAGCCTAAGGCAGCTGCTTAACCAATTGACCCACCCAGGAGCCTCCTTGAATGCTTTATATACTTTCAAAATGGATAACACTTCCCAATGATTCAAAAGACAAGTATAAAAAGGTGCACAATGAAAATTCTCCCTCCTGAACTTCTCTCCAACTTGCTCAGTTCCCATCCCTACAGGTAACTTTGCTCTTTGTTTTTTGTGTGTCCTGCCAGCCTTTCTTTGTGGTTCACAAGACTAGAGAATCTTATTTACTGTTTCCTTCATTTCACAGGCAAATATAGGATATTAAATCACTGCTAATCAGTTTGTTTTTATTTCCCTTAGTAAATTGGAATTATATTCCCATTAGAGACTTTTCAATAGCAGCATATATAGAACTTTCTCCTTTGTTTTTGTGGTTGCATATTATTTTACTTAGGAACATTCCATCATTTTTTCCACCATCACTGTTCTGATTAAAATTATTTCTCCCCAATCTTTTGTTATTACAAAAGATTATTATATTGTACATGTGTGCATGTGTAAATATATCCATATGAGTATAATTACTGGGCAAAAATTGTACTTATTTAAAGGCTGTTTCACCAAATATTTTATTGGGGGGAGGGAATCCCTGGGTGGCTCAGCAGTTTGGCGTCTGCCTTTGGCCCAGGGTGTGATCCTGGAGTCCCAGGGTCAGGTCCCACATCAGGCTCCCTGCATGGAGCCTGCTTCTCCCTCTGTCTGTCTCTCTGTCTCTGTCTCTCTCTCTGTGTGTGTCTCTCATAAATAAATAAATAACATCTTTAAAAAAATATATTTTATTGGGCAGCCCAAGTGGCTCAGTGGTTTAGCGCCGCCTTCCGGCCAGGGCGTGACCCTGGAAGACGCGGGATCAATTCCCACATCGGGCTCCCTCCATGGAGCCTGCTTCTCCCTCTGCCTGTGTCTCTGCCTCTCTTTCTCTCTGTGTCTCTCATGAATAAATAAATAAAATCTTTAAAAAATATATTTTATTGGGGCGCCTGGCTGGCTCAGAGTGTGTGGCTCTTGATCTTGGGGTCATGAGTTTGAGCTCCTTACTAGGCATAGAGATTACCTAAATACATAAGTAAACTTAAAAGTAAATAAAACAGGGGCACCTGGATGGCTCAGTTGATTAACCATCTGCCCTCAGGTCATGATCCCAAGGTCCTGGGATCGAGCCCAACCAGCCCCACTTCAGGCTCCCCAACTGTTGGGCTCCCAGCTCTGCAGGGGAAACTGTTTCTCCCTTTCCATCTGCCTGCCACTCCCTCTGCTTGTGCTCTCTCTCTCTGTGTCAAATAAATAAATAATATCTTTAAAAAAATAAATAAAATATTTTATTCAAAACAAATTCAAAACATATATAAAGTTAGAACTATTATAATGACTCCCTCTGTATCACTTAGCTTCAACAATTATGTCTAGACCCATTTCATTCATCCCTTGCTTATCTACCTGCACTACACTCACCACTCATTGATTATGGTGAGGCAAATCTCAGACATCGTATCTTTTCATCCACATATGAAATGTATCTCCACACTTATCTAAAAGATAAAGCCTCTTTAAGAACATTACCACATACCATGATACACTAAAAAGATAATTTTTAATATTATCAAATATTCAGTATTTTCCAATTTTCCTGATTAACTCATAATTTTTTAAAAAGATTTATTTATTGGGGCAACGGGGTAGTCCAGTAGGTTAAGCATCTACCTTTGGCTCAGGTCATGATTTCAGGGTCCTGCAACTGATCCCCACGTTGGGCTCACTGCTCAGCGGGAATCTGCTTCTTTGTCTTCCTCTGCCCCTCTCCCTACTGCTTGTGATCTCTCCCTCCTCAAATAAATAAATAAAATCTCTTAAAATTTATTTTAGAAAGAGAGAGGGAGAGAGCAGGGGGAGGGCAAAGGAAGAAGGAGAGAATCTTAAGCAGACTCCCCACTGAGCATAGAGCCCCAATGGGGAGGAGGGACTCTATCTCCAAGAGTCAGGTCCTCAACCAACTGAGCTACCCAGGTGCCCCTATCTCATAATTATTTTATGAGAAAATTATGGTTGGCTTTTTTGAATTGCAATCCAAAAAAGTCCATTTGGTCCATATACTCTGTTAGATTGTTATAGCTCTTTAAACACCTCCTTTAAAAAAAAAATAAATAAACACCTCCTTTAATCTACGGATAGTTCCACCATCTTTTTTTATTTCTTTACAGTTTATTTGTTGAAGAAACTAGATGACTGCCCCCTTGTTTTCCATAGTATGATTCTGCTGATTGCATCCTCAGGATGTCTTTAATGTGTTTCTCAGGCCCTCTGTGTTTTCTTATTTATTTATTTTATTTATTTTTTTATTTGAGAGAGAGAGAGAGAGGAGCAGAAAGAGAAGGACAAGCAGACTCTGCACTGAACCCGGCACTCGGCAGGGGCCTCATTCTCACAATCCCTGACATCATGACTTGAGCTGAAATCAAGAGTCGGTCACCCAGCTGACTCAGCCCCCCAGGCACCCTGCCTCTTCGTGTTTTTTTTTTTTTATTATTTTTTTATTTTTTTTTTAATTTTTATTTATTTATGATAGTCACAGAGAGAGAGAGAGAGAGGCAGAGACACAGGCAGAGGGAGAAGCAGATTCCATGCACTGGGAGCCTGATGTGGGATTCGATCCCGGGTCTCCAGGATCGCGCCGTGGGCCAAAGGCAGGCGCCAAACCGCTGCGCCACCCAGGGATCCCGTCTTCGTGTTTTCTTTAAATCAGTAGTTATCTCTTGATCAAATTTGGATTTTTTCTTTTCTTTTCATTGTTTCCACATATTTTGATATAACAGTATTTCCATTAGCAATCAGTTACGTTTTCTAACTATATTATGATTTCTACTTTGAACCATGGAGTTTACAAAGGAATGACGAGAGAGAACATGGATAATTACACAGAATATTTATAGGGCCAGGCCTGAAAGTGGTGCACATCACTTCACCCACAGTTGGACAAAACTCAGTCACACAGTTGCAGCTAAGCACAGCAGAGACTAGGGTGGGGGGCAGTTTAGCTGTATGTTCAGAAGGAAAATGAAATGAGTTTGGTGAACACATGACATGGCCTCTACTGGAGTCTGCCATTTTTTTAAGGTTTTATTTATTTATTCATGGGAGACACAGAGAAAGAGACAGACTCCAGTAGTAGAGCCCGATGTGGGATCCAATCCCAGGACCCTGGGATCACAACCTGAGCCCGAAGGCAGGCAGACGCTCAACCACTGAGCCACCCAGGTGTCCCTGGAATCTACCTTTTTGATCACCAAACTGTCATTCTTAATTTTTTTTAAATATATTTATGATAGTCACACAGAGAGAGAGAGAGAGAGAGAGAGAGAGGCAGAGACACAGGCAGAGGGAGAAGCAGGCTCCATGCACCGGGAGCCCGACATGGGATTCGATCCCGGGTCTCCAGGATCGCACCCTGGGCCAAAGGCAGGCGCCAAACCGCTGTGCCACCCAGGGATCCCCAAACTGTCATTCTATTTTTACTCACACATGTAATCCATGCACTGCCAAGTGAGAGAACTCAAATTCTCACCTAAACCTTGCATCAAGTTCAACCCAAAATTTCAGCATTATTTGAACTCTCCTCTTCCTTAGGGGCACCTGGGTGGCTCAGTCAGTTGGGCATCTGGCTCTTGATTTTGGCTCAGGTCATGATCTTAGGTTTGTGAGATTGAGGCAAGGTTGGGCTCTGTGCTGGGCTTGGAGTGGGCTTAGGATTCTCTTTCTCCCTCTCCCTCTGGCCCTCTCCCGCTGCTGCTTGTATGCACGTGCTCTCTCTCAAAATAAATAAGTAAAAAATTTTAAAAATGAAGTCTTCTTCCTTAGTTGCAGATGTGGCTCCTCTTTGTCTCCTCACCACCACACCTAATACATGGTAGAGCAGGTGTGGACGAGAGGACCAAGTGCAGTGATACTAACTCTCAGTGATACTAACATCCCAAAGGGCAGGCATCGTGAAGTTTCCTGCTGTTCAGTGGAGAGTTACTCTGGTTCCATTATTTGAAGGAACATTGTTGTCTGTTTTCTCCAAGACCTGTGGTCCACCTTTGGTGTGGGTGATGGCTTACTTTTCCTTATCCTCCATGATTACATCTCAAGTGGGCTTTGGAAAATATTCCCTCCTTGGTGCCATACAAATTTTAGAGCCCACTTCCAATATGTAGAAATTTGGAAGCCTTATGGTGATTTTACATTTAAGCTGTCAGAGACAGTTTGTGGCTTCTTTGAAATGCAATGCTTCAAAAATTTAAAGGAGATTTTTGGGAGTGATGGATCTGTTCATTCCCTTCATTATGGTGATAGTTTTATACATATGTTAAAACTTAAATAGTAAACATTAAATATGTTTAGTCTGTTGTAAGTTAATTATACCTATAAAAGATTGCAAAAACATGCACACACACACACACACACACACATATGCATTCACACAAACTAAACAAAACAAAACAAACAAAGCCTAGTTTCTGGCCTATATACTTTGAGTGAGATCCATTTTACTCCTACTAACCATATTCAGAGTTCTTTCCCAGTAATAGCTCTTTTTTTTTTTTAAGATTTTATTTATTTATGAAAGACACAGAGAGAAAGAGCCACAGGCATAGGGAGAGGGAGAAGCAGGCTCCCTGCAGGGAGCCCGATGTGAGACTTGATTCCGGGACTCAGGGATCACGCCCCAAGCCAGAGGCTGACGCTCAACCCCTGAGCCACCCAGGCCTCCCCCCAGCAATAGTTCTTAAGTGTCCTTTATTTCTTTGCTTCCCCATCCCTATGCTACTCTCTACTTTATCTGCTTTTGGCCATGAGGCTGGATATTTAGTGAGGCTTTCTCGTCAGTGCCTTCTCAATTCTACTTCTCACTATTTTGAGTCATGAAGCAATAGTCTTCCAGGACTTCAAGGCCTGATGTTTCTGGACACATGATTCCCTTTTACATTTGCTTGCAAAAATAAAAGGCCAACTCTGCCCTGAGCTCCTCTCTTTCTTGTAATACAGCCAAAATTTGTCAGTGCATGCAGGCTATTTGATTCTCTCCAACCTCTTCCCTTAGAGCTTAATAATATTTAGTCCTGTGTCCAAATTATTGCCGGCACATTTTATCAAGTATTTTGTCATTGCGTAACATGATGTTCTGGATAATTTTTGGCCTCTGAACTACACATTTAGCCTTTTAGAACATCCTCTCTAATGACTAGTAGAAATACTTTAACTACACTTCTCAGACTTCCTAAACATCTGGTTTCTTGTTGGGTTCTGACAGTGGTAGAGGGAGATGCAGTGGTGACAGAGATGGCCATGGGATCCTGAGTCCTGTTCAGGCAGCCCAGTTTCAACAGAAGCAGCCATAGCAGCCAAGCAATGATGGACTCCTAGCGATACTATTTTCCTTTCTATTTTACTGGCCCTAGAGTTAGTGACGTCCTGCATCTGCTAATCATTGAGTCATCTTATCTTCCTCTTTTTGCTACTCCATCTTTGTGACACTTTCGTAAATGATTATTTGTATTAAATTCCTTCTATTCGAAATACCCATAATTGTTGCTGTTTTCTTACCAGAACAATGTTTACAGTCTTTTCTACTAACACAAATAGGTTGCCATCCTTTGAGCCTCTGGTATAATTTTCTCATTGCTTGCCACCTGATTGCTATGTCAGTGCCATATGTTTTATTTTTCTTTTTAACAGTAGCGTTCCACTTCCGGCCTCTTAACTCTGATACCAAAGTCAGATAAAGACACTACAAGAAGGGCAGCCCCGGGCCCAGCGGTTTAGCACTGCCTTCGGCCCGGGGTGTGATCCTGGAGACCCTGGATCAAGTCCTGCATCGGGCTCCCTGCATGGAGCCTGCTTCTCCCTCTGCCTGTGTCTCTGCCTCTCTCTCTGTGTGTGTCTGTCATGAATAAATAAATAAAATCTTTTATAAAAAGACACTACAAGAAAAGAAAATTGCAAATATTCCTTATGAACATGATACAAAAATCCTCAACAAAATACTAGCAAGCAGATTCAGCAGCATATTAAAAGGATTAGTATACACCAGGACCAAGTGGGACTTATTCCAGGAACGTAGGGATGATTCAACATATGAAAATTAATGAGTGTAATACAACACATCAGCAAAATAAAGGGAAAAACACATGATCATCTCAATTGACACAGAAAAAGAATTTTACAAAATTTAACTCCTTTTCATGATAAAAACATTCAACAAAATAGGGATAGAAGGCAAGTACCTCCACATAATAAAAGCAATATATGAAAAATCAACAGCAAACTTCATACTAAATGGTGAAAGATGGAAAACTTTTCCCCAAGATCAGGAACAAGACAGAGATGTATGCTGTCTTCGGTTCAGGCCATGATCCCAGAGTCCTGGGATGGAGTTCTGTATTGGGCTCCCTGCTCAGTGGGGAGCCTGCTTCTTCCTCTTCCCCTCACTCTGGCTCTCTCTCTTTATCAAATAAGATAAAAATCTTAAAAAAAAAAAAAGAAGAGGAAGAATGAAACTAGATGTGTCACAATTCCCATTTGAAAACTTACTACAAAGCAACAGTAATCAAAATGGTGTAGTATTAGCATATAGACCAATTGAGTAAAACAGAAAGCTCAGACCTTGCATATATGGTCAAATGATTTTTTTTTAAGATTTTATTTATTTGTTCATGAGAGACACACACACACAGAGAGGCAGATACACAGGCAGAAGGAGAAGCAGGCTCCATGCAGGGAGCCCGATCCGGGACTCAATCCGGGGTCTCCAGGATCACACCCCAGGCTGCAGGCGGCTCTAAATCACTGCGCCACCAGGGCTGCCCTGGTCAAATGATTTTTGACAAGAATGCCAAGACTATTTAATAGGGAGATGATAGTCTTTTAAAACAAATAGTGCTGGGAAAACTGGATAGCCATAGGCAAAAGGATGAAGTTAGACTCTTACTTAACACAAAAACAAAAATTAACTGAAAATGGATCAAGGACCTAAATGTAAGATCTAAAACAACAAAACTCTTAGAAGGAAACATATGATGAAAGCATCATAACATTAGATTTAGCAATTATTTCTTGAATATGACACTAAAAGTTCAGGGAACAAGAAAGAAAATAGAGAAGCTGAATTTCATGAAAACTTAAAAAAATTTATACATCCAAACACTATTCACAGAATAAAAAGGCAACCTTACAATGGGAGAAAATATTTGCAAATCATATATCTGATAGAGGATTAATACCCACAGGATGCCTGGGTGGCTCAGTGGTTAAGCATCTGCCTTCGGCTCAGGACATCATCCTGGGGTTGCAAGATCGAATCCCGCATTGGGCTCCTGGCATGAAGTCTGCTTCTCCCTCTGCCTGTGTCTCTGCCTCTCTTTCTCTTTATTTATGAATAAATAAAATCTTGAAAAACAAACAAACCAGGAGCGTCTGGCTGGTTCAGTCAGTAGACAATGTGACTCTTGATCTCAGGGTCATGAACTCAAGCCCCACATTGGGCCTAGAGCCTACTAAAAAAGAAGAAGAAGAAGAAGAAGAAGAAGAAGAAGAAGAAGAAGAAGAAGAAGAAGAAGAAGAAGGAGGAGGAGGAGGAGGAGGAGGAGGAGGAGGAGGAGGAGGAGGAGGAGGAGGAGGAGGAGGAGGAGGAGGAGGAGGAGGAGGAGGAGGAGAAGGAGGAGAAGGAGGAGAAGGAGAAGAAGAAAGAAAAGTCATTTAAAAAAAAAAAAAACAACAGAAAACAACAAGTGTTGGTGAGAATGTGGAGAAATTGGAACTCCTGTGCCCTGTTGGTGGGAATGTAAAATGCTATAGCTGCCCTGGAAAACAGTTCCAGAAAAAATTAAAAATAGAATTACCATAAGACCTAGCAATTCTAATTCTGGGTACGCATCCCACAGAATTGAAAGCAGGGTCTCAAAGAGATACATCTCAAAGATTATTAGCCATTATTCACAATGGCTAAAATGTGGAAGCAACCCAAGTATTCATGGAAGGATAAATGGATAAGCAAAATATGGCACATACACATGATGGAATATTATTTAGCCTTATAAAGGAAGGAAATCCTCCAATATGCTTCAACATGGATAAACCTTGAGGACATTATGATAAATGAAATAAGCTAGTCACAAAAACACAAACACTATGGGTCCACTTATATATGAGGTACTTAAAATAGTCAAATCATAAAGACAGAAAGTATAATAATGGTTGCCAGGGGCCAGGGGAGAAGATAATAGGGAGCTATTGTTTAAGAGGTATGGGTATCACCCACTTTTTGAAAGTTAAAAGGCAAAACATGAAAATAGCGTTCAGTGTTCATTTGCAGCAGGTGTTTTAGAGGCAGCATACAAGCCAACAAAAGGGCCCCCCCCCAAGCTCCTTCCCTGGGAACTACACTGAGCATCTCAGTATCAAGCCACCATATTTTGGACTCTGTGAGCATCTGTGCTTTATCTCGATTTATTTTGTGCATCCGTTAGCAAGATGTGTCCTAAGGTATCAGAAAAGCTTAAGAAAGCTCCTAAGAGTGTTACACTTAGCATAGAACTGGATGTAATTAAGAGTTTTGAGGGGTACCTGGCTGCTCAGTTCTGCCTCGTTGGCTCAGTTAGTAGAACATGCAACTTTTGATCTCAGGGTCATGAGTTCAAGCCCCATGTTGGGAATGAGCCTACTTTTAAAAATAAATAAACAGGGGCACCTGAGTGGCTCAGTGGTAGCACGGGTGCCTTTGGCTCAAGTCATGATCCCTGGGATCCTGGGATGGAGTTGTGCATCAGGCTTCCCGCAGGAAGCCTGCTTCTCCCTCTGCCTATGGCTCTGCCTTTCTGTGTGTGTCTCTCATGAATAAATAAATAAAATCTTTAAAAACATACAAACAGATAAATAAATAAATAAATAAATAAATAAATAAATAACCCTTTAAAAAGGGTAGGGCAGGCACCTGGCTGGCTGTGCAACTCTTGATCTTGGGATTGTGAATCTGAGCCCCACACTGGGTGTAGAAATTACTTAAAAATGAAATCTTTTTTTAAAAAAAAGAGTTTTGATTGTGTTGAACAAAATAAAGACACTGTGTGTGTTTAACTCACATATATCCACTGTTCATACTGCGTACATACAGAAAGAATCTTGAAAGGTGCCAAAGTTGGGATCCCTGGGTGGTGCAGCGGTTTGGTGCCTGCCTTTGGCCCAGGGCGCGATCCTGGAGACCTGGGATCGAATCCCACGTTGGGCTCCCGGTGCATGGAGCCTGCTTTTCCCTCTGCCTGTGTCTCTGCCTCTCTCTCTCTCTGTGTGACCATCATAAATAAATTAAAAAAAAAAAAGAAAGGTGCCAAAGTTACTGGTGATTCTGTTAGTAGCAAAGATCTCTCTTAGTAGGCATCCACTAGTCAATAAAGTGGAATCTACTGCTTGAGTGAATTTACGGGTATACAAAATGTGGTGTTCAGTTGTCTTAAACTTATGGAGAAATAAATCAGTCTTTTTAATAAGTTGAAACAGAAAGCACTGAATAATGGCAATTAATGTGTTTTGAATTTAGGGGCGCCTGGGGGGCTCAGTTGGTTAAGTGTCTGACTTTGGCTCAGGTCATGATCTCAGGGTCCTGGGATTGAGCCCCATGTCAGGCTCCCTGCTCAGCGAGGAGTCTGTTTCTCCCTCTCCCTCTCCCTCTCCCTCTGCCTCTTCTCCCTGTTCATGCTCTCACTCTCTCTCATATAAATAACATCTTAAAAAAAGAGAGAGAGAGTGGAATTTAAAGGTAGTTATAGGGATCCCTGGGTGGCGCAGCGGTTTGGCGCCTGCCTTTGGCCCAGGGCGCGATCCTGGAGACCCGGGATCGAATCCTACGTCAGGCTCCCGGTGCATGGAGCCTGCTTCTCCCTCTGCCTGTGTCTCTGCCTCTCTCTATCTCTCTGTGACTATCATAAATAAATAAAAATTAAAAAAAAAAGAACTCTGCTTTAAAAAAAAAATAAAGGTAGTTATAGGTGGTTTGTTTGATTGTTGATGGTGGTTTTTTTTTTTTTTTTTTTTTTGGTTTGGTTGGTTTTTGAAGCAAGGGCAGCTTCACAACTTAAAGGGTACTGAAGATAGTGCTTTAGCTGATACCGAGGCCATTGAAAAGTTCCTGGGAGAACTCAAGAAACTAATTAGAGAAGGTGGCTATTTGTGTAAGCAAGTGTTTAACTGTGACAAATGCAATGCATAGGAAAAAACTGCTATGCAAGACATGCATTTTAATAAAAGAAAAGCAGGCTAAGGGACACAAGGCATCAAAGGACAGGTTTACCCTAATGCCTACTATTAACACCACTGATATGCTGTCCTTGGGCCTCTACTAGTGTACCATTCAGAAAATCATAGGGCACTAAAGGGATTGATAAGAATACACTTTCTGTTGTGTTCTGTCCACATCAAAGTGGTTGTAACACTCAGGTGATTTTTTTGAGTATATGAGTGGATACTAGTCCTTTTGTTGAAATATACTATAGAGAAAACAACCTCCATAATAAGTGTCTTCTGATTGTTGATAGTTGTGCTGCTTAACCACCTGGTATTACTGAGTATGGCAGTAACACTTGTGTTATGTTCTTACCACTGAATAGGACATCATTGCTGCAACTGTGTGACCAGGCCTGACAGCCACAATTAAGGCTTACTATATACAAAATGTGATGCAATTTATTGTGAGTGCCACTGGCAGAGTGGGCAACTCTGAACCATCTCCAGAGAGATCTGGAGACTACAGTGTAAAATTGGCAATTACCAACCTTGGAGATGCTCTGGATAGGCCAACAGTCTCAATTAGGCATGGCACATGGAAGAAACTGTACCAACGTAGTGAATGATGTTAAAGTCTTCAAAGTGATCTTAAATACAGCAATAGTGACTTTGCCTAAGGGAGCTGAGTTTGTGAAAGTTAACGAAGGTGATATTGAAGCGCTTTGGGCATCCCATGACCAAGAGCTGACAGACAAAAAGCTGGTGCAATTGCAAGAGGAAAAGATATCAATCCAAAGTGAATGCAATAGCAAAAGGCCTGAAAGTGAAGTCCTTCAGGAACAGAAAGTAAGGCACATGTGTGAGATTTTCACTATGATTGACTGTGCTGCAATAAATGCAGAAACACATGCCTTTCATTTTGAAAGGGCATGTGAGTTTAGGACAGGTTTGTAGGATGTTTTGAATGCCTACAAAGAATTGTATGATACAAAAATATGTGAGGCTAAGCAGTCGAGCATGCAGTCATATTTCAAGCCTTCTACATCAGCCATCTCAATCACAGTAGATGACAGACTCGATCTTTGACACTGAGGCAGAAAGACATAGAAAGTGTAGACATTAGTAATCTGTCTGCCCTGATGGATTTGGACGATGGTGAGATATTCATAGATGAGCCTCTTCCTCTCTCTCTTATACTCTATGATCCTATACTTTCCACCACCCTGCCCTCCAAGGAATGACTTAACTATGATTAACCCCACTCAGTTTCATTTGTGAGTGCTCTCTTTCCAATTCTCCTAAGTGAAACTACACTGTACATGCATTATTTCTATTTTATATAGGCTGTGTATTTATCACATCATTAT
Source organism: Vulpes lagopus (assembly GCF_018345385.1). NCBI lineage: Eukaryota > Metazoa > Chordata > Mammalia > Carnivora > Canidae > Vulpes > Vulpes lagopus. The sequence continues at coordinate 67,871,879 of NC_054828.1, read as the reverse complement.
TGCTTTTGTTATATTTTAGTGTTATTTTAGGTTTCACATGTTATTTGGTATGATTTAGTAGGTTGTTTTTTGGGTCTAGGAACACTCAAAAAGGTTTCCATACAAATTAATGATAATTAAAAAAAAAAAACAAATTAATGATAATTGCTTCTTCGCTTTACAACAGTTTGGCATATGAAAGGTTTATAAGAACACTCTAAGATAGCAGGGAGTTTCAGTTTTACAAGATGAAAAGGGTTTATGGGATGGGTGGTGGTGATGGGTGCACAACAATGCGAATGTATTTAATCCCATTAAACTGTACATTTGAAAATGGTCAAGGTAGTAAATTTCATGTTATATGTATTTTAATACAATAAACAAAGAAGAAAGTCAATTGCTTGCCTACATACCAGCAATGAACAAGTGAAATGGGAAATTAAAAACACAGTGCCATTATATCACCATCCCCCCAGTGAAATACTTAGGTATAAATCTAACAAAATGTATATAATATCTTTATGAGGAAAATATAAAATTTTGATGAAAGAAATGAATGAAAATTAAATAAATGGAGAGATAGTACATATTCATGGCTAAGAAGATTCAATATTGCCAAGATGTCAGGTCTTCCCAACTTAATCTATAGGTTCAATACATTCCCACTCCAAATACCAGCAAGTTACTTTGTGGATATTAACAAACTGATACTAAAGTCTATATGGAGGGACGCCTGGGTGGCTCAGCGGTGAGCATCTGTCTTCGGCTCAGGGTGTGATCCTGGGGTCCTTTTTTTTTTTTTTAAAGATTATATTTGTTTATTCATGAGTGATACAGAAAGAGGAAGGCAGAGACACAGGCAGAGGGAGAAACAGACTTCTTGCAAGGAGCCCAATGCGGGACTCGATCCCAGATCCTAGATCCTGGGGTGATGGCCTGAGCCCAAGGCAGATGCTCCACCGATGAGCCACCCAGGCGTCCCGATCCTGGGGTCCTGCATTGAGTCCCACATCGGGCTCCCTGTAGGGAGCCTGCTTCTCCCTCTGCCTCTCTCTCTCTCTCTCTCTCTCTCTCTCTCTCTCTGTGTCTCTCATTAATAAATAAATAAATCTTTAAAAAAATAAAGTTTATATGGAGAAGCAAAAGACTAGAATAGCCAGCACAATATTAGAGTATTAGAATAAAGTCAGAAGATTAACATTACTTGAGTTTAGACTTCCTATAACGACAATAATCAAAGTGTAGTGGTATTGGTGAAAGAAGAGACCAATAAATCAATGGAACAGAATAGAAAGGCCAGAAATAGCCCTACACATATAAGTGAAACTGATTGCAAAGGCAATACAATGGAGAAAATGTTCAACAAATGGTGCTGAAACAACTGGACATTCACATGCAAAAGAAAAGGAAAAAAGGATCTAGACACAGATTTTACACCCTTCACAAAGATTAACTCCAAAGGGACCATAGACCTAGGTGTAAAATGCAAAACTATAGATTCCTAAAAAAATAATATAGAAAATCAAGGTTAAAAAAAAAAAAAAGAAAGAAAATCAAGGTGACCTTGGGTATGGCAATAACTTTTGAGATACAACACTAAAGACACCATCCATGAAAGAAATAATTATAAGCTGGAATTCATTAAAATTAAACATTTCTGCTCTTTGAAAGACAATGTCGAGAAAAGAGAATAAGAAGACAAGTCATTTAGACTGGGAGAAAAATATGCAAAAGACAGGTCTGATAAAAGGAAGTTTTTCAAAATAAACAAAGAATACAACAATAAGAAACAAACACCTGGTTAAAAATTGGGGAAAGGACATGAACAGACACTTCACCAAAGAAGATATATTAATCGGAAATAAGCATATGAAGAAATATTCCGCATCATATGCTTCTAGGAAATTGCAAATTAAAACCGCAATCAGATACCACTACAAACCTATTAGAACGGCCAAAATCCAGAGCACTATCAATACCAAATGCCAATGTGGACCAAAGGGAATTTTTCATTCATCGCTGATTAGAATGCAAAATGGTATAGCCACTTTGGAAGGCAGTTTGGCAGATTCTTACAAAACTAAACATATTTTGGGATGCTTGGGTGGCTCAGCGGTTGAGTGCCTGCTTTTGGTCCAGGGTGTGATCCTGGGGTCCCGGGATTGAGTCCGGCATTGGGCTCCCTGCATGGGGCCTGCTTCTTCTTCTGCCTGTGTCTCTGCCTCTCTCTCTGAGTCTCTCATGAATAAAAATAAAATCTTAAAAAAAAAGTTAAACATATTTTTAGCATACAACCTAGCAATTGCGATCTTTGGTATTTACCCAAATGAATGGAAAACTTACGTGCACACAAAAACCTGTACATGGATGTTTATGGCAGCTTTATTCATAATTGCCAGAACCTGGAAGTAACCAAGGTGTCCTTCAGTAGGTGAGTGGGTAAATAAACTGTAGTACATCCAGACATGGAATATTATTGAGGGGTAAAAGGAAATGGGCTATCAAGTCATGAGAAGATATGAAGAAAGCTTAAGGGCATAATAGTAATCTGAAAAGGCTACATACTGTTTGAGTCCAACCAAATGACACTGTGGAAAAGCCAAAACCGTGGAAACAATGAAAAGATAAAGGTTTAGCAGGAGTTAGGTAGGAGGAAGGAGGGATGAATGATCACAGAGGATTTTTAGGGAAGTGAATCTATTGTGCATGAGACTGTTAATGTAAATTAATGCCAATATTCATTTGTCAAAGCTGATGGAATTTATAACACCAAGAGTGAACATCATAGTGAAAACTGTGAACTTTGAGTGATAATGATGTGTCAAGTAGGTTCATTGATTGTAACAAGCGTATCACTCTGGTGTGGGATGTTGTTGACAGGAGGGGAGGCTGTGCATGTGTGAGAACAGGGCTTATATGGGAACTCTCCGTACTTCATGCTCAATTTTTTGGTAAACCTAAAACAGCCATAAAAAAATAAAGTCTATTTATGGGGTGCCTGGGTGGCTTGGTTGGTTGGGTGTCTGCCTCTGGCTCAAGTCATGGTCTTGGGGTCCTGGGATTGAGCCCTGCATTGGGCTCTCTGCTCAGGGGAGAGTCTGCTTCTCCCTCTCCTTCTGTGCTCTCTCTTCCTCTCTCTCTCTCTCTCTCTCTCTCTCTTTAATACATAAATAAAATATTTTTTAAAAATTAAGTCTATTTAAAAAAACAAAACGCTTTTCAGAATAGTAGCTCCAGCATCACTGTGATATATAGAAGGGTGGATGCGAAGCTTGAAAGAGATAGTTTGATAATCAGCACATCCTCCTTGTAGATAATACAAGAAAATTAGAACAATTTAATTTTAATCATTAACCTCCCGATGTATGTTATTATTTTGGTGTGTTTTTTCTATCTTGATAGTTATTAAACTCCCAGAAGACATAAGTATTGTTTTTTACTGCCAATGATCATGCAGGATTTTTACCTATTCTCCACTTCATTCCCTCTTACATCTCAGATCTTCCATCAAGAATCCTTGTCTTTTTTGCCTGAAGTACATCTTTTAGGGCTTTCCTTAATGAGACCTTGCTAATTGTATACCCTCATGGGTCTTTATTTCTGTTTGATTAGAAAATATTTGTATTTTGCCCTCATTATTTTTTTTTAATTTATGATAGTCACAGAGAGATAGAGAGAGAGGCAGAGACACAGGCAGAGGGAGAAGCAGGCTCCATGCACCGGGAACCCGACGTGGGATTCGATCCCGGGTCTCCAGGATCGCGCCCTGGGCCAAAGGCAGGCGCCAAACCGCTGCACCACCCAGGGATCCCTGCCCTCATTATTGAAATAAATTTTCACTGGCCATAACATTTCCAGTGGAAGTTATGTTCTTTCATCACACTGCAAATACCATTTATTGTCTTCTGGCTTTCATTACCATTGAGAAGTCAGTTCTTAATCTTACTGTTGTTCCTCTGAAGGTAATCTGTCTCTGGCTGCTTTTCATCTAATTTTATTTTTATTGTGGTAAAACTTAAGTGCACAGGCCTTATATGTTGTAGATCAATGAATTTCGATAAATACATACACCAGGTAACCCACACTCTGGATGCTTTTAAAATTTGCTGTTTTTCTTTGTGTTACCCAGTTTCACTGTGATATATCTGTGTGTAGACTCCTTTTCACCTATTCTGCTTGAAATTCAGTAGACCTCTTGAATCTGTAGATTTGTATCTTGCATTAAGTTCTGGAACATTGGGCAGCCTGGGTGGCTCAGCGGTTTAGTGCTGCCTTCAGCCTGGGTTGTGATCCTGGAGACCCAGGATCAAGTCCCACATCAGGCTCCCTATGGGGAGCCTGCTTCTCCCTCTGCCTGTATCTCTGCCTCTCTCTCATGCTCTGTGTCTCTCATGAATAAATAAATAAATAATATTTTTAAAAAGTTCTGGAACATGCTCAATCATTATTTTTGTTTTATTCTCTTTTATTCCTTCTTGAACTCCAATTATATTTCTCACTTTTCTCTATGTCTTATTTTTCTCATTCTTTTAAAAAAATATTTATTCATGAGAGACACACACACACACACACACACACACACAGAGGCAGAGACACAGGCAGAGGGAGAAGCAGGCTCCATGCAGGGAGCCCAATGTCGGACTCAATCCCGGGACTCCAGGATCACGCCCTGGGACAAAGGCATGCGCCAAACCACTGAGCCACCCAGGGATCACCTTATTATCTATCATATTCCTCTCTTTGTTGCTTTGTATTTCATTCTGAATAATTTCTTCCAATCTATTTCCTAATTCATTACTTCTATTTTCAAGTAAATCTAATCTGCTTTTCAAGTTCTTTAAAAAAATTTAAATGAAAAAATGTAAACACAATCAAAAGTAAAGTATAATGAGTCTCTATGTACTTACCATCCTGCTTCAACTATTATAAAATATGGTCATTTTGTTTCATTTCTATCCATACGATTTCTCTCAGACTCCCACAGAATTATTTTAATGCAAAGGCTAGACATTGTACCATTTCTTTTTTTTTTTAAGATTTTATTTATCTATTCATGAGAGACACAGAGAGAGAGAGAGAGAGGCAGAGACACAGGCAGAGGGAGAAGCAGGCTCCCTGCAGAAGCTGGGACTCCCGGATCACACCCTGGGCCAAAGGTAGGTGCTAAACCACTGTGCCACCCAGGGATCCCAACATTATACCATTTCATTGGTAAGTACATGAGTATATATCTCTAAGAGATAAGGACAATTTTTTTTTACATAACCATAACACAATTATGGCATCCAGCAAAATGAACAATAATGCCTTGATACTATATAATATCCAACAAGTATCTAAATTTCCCTAATTGATTCACAAAAGTCTTTCTATAGATAATTTGATTCAGGAGGCAAACAAGATCTACATTGCATTTGATTGATACATATATATTTTTAAGATTTATTTATTTACTAGACAGAGAGAGAGGAAGACAGTGAGAGAGAACATGATTAGGAAGAAGGGCAGAGGGAGAGAATCTTAAGCAGACTCCCCATTGAGTGTGGAGCCCAACATGGGGCTCAATCTCACCACCCGAGATCATGACCTGAGCTAAAACCAAGAGTTGGATGCTTAAGCAACTAAGCCACTCAGACCCTCTAGTTGGTATATTTCTTTTTTTTTTTTAAAGATTTTATTTATTTATTCATGAGAGACACACACATCGAGAGAGAGAGAGAGAGAGAGAGAGAGAGAGAGAGAGAGAGGCAGAGACATAGGTAGGGAGAAGCAGGCTCCACGTCAGGGAGCCTGACGTGGGATTCGATCCCAGGACTCCAGGATCACGCCCTGCATCAAAGGCAGGCGCTAAACCACTGAGCCACCCAGGGACCCCCTGGTTGGTTTATTTCTAAACCTCATAATCCACAATGGTTCTCTCCCCTCCCCATTTTTCTCTACATGTATTTGTTGAAGAAACTGGGGCGTTGATTCTATTTTATTTGATTACATTCCTGATAGTGTTGTTCAATATATTTTCCTATTTCTCATATGTCCTGTAAGCTGATAGTTATATTTAGAGTTTTGTTTTTTGGCAAGAGTCCTTCATAGATAATGCTTTGTACTTCCTATTGTATCTCATTAAGAAGCAGATAATGTTTGGTTGTTTCTCTTTTCATGATGTTAAGTTTTATCAGCGTACACACATGGAACCAACTTAATTCACCTATAAGCCTCTTACATAATGTTTCTGACAGTCATTGATGACTATTGTCTGGGTTAATTATTTCATTGGAATTGTAAAATAATAACAGTAATTTATTCCCTCTGCATTTATTAGCTGGAACTCTTCTACGAAGAATAAATTGCTTCTTAAACTATTTAGTTTCTTTATCTATTTGGTTTTTAGTTTAAAATGTTATTTTTGGGAAGCCGAGTGGCTCAGTGGTTTAGCACTGCCCTCAGCCCAGGGTGTGATCCTGAGACCTAGGATCAAGGCCCACGTTGGGTTCCCTGCATGGAGCCTGCTTCTTCCTCTGCCTGTGTCTGTGCCTCTCTCTCTCTCTCTCTGTGTCTCATGAATAAATAAATAAATAATCTTTAAAAAATAAAATGTTATTTTTTTCATTTCTAGAAACTAATTTTATTTTTTAAAGATTTTATTTATTTATTCAGGAGAGACACACACACAGAGGCAGAGACACAGGCAGAGGGAGAAGCAGGCTCCCTACAGGGAGCCTGATGTGGAACTCGATCCTGGGTCTCCAGGATCACAACCCGGGCTGAAGGCAGATGCTCAACTGCTGAGCCACCCAGGCTGCCTGCATAATTATTTTATAATCTGTGTTAGACAATTACAATATATGAAGTCTTCAGTGCATTTTTTCATTGTCTTCTACCTTCCAGTGTGGTAAGTCTAATGCTGTGCTGATTTTTTTTAAAAAATATTTTATTTGGGATCCCTGGGTGGCGCAGGGGTTTGGCGCCTGCCTTTGGCCCAGGGCGCGATCCTGGAGACCCGGATTGAGTCCCACGTCGGGCTCCCGGTGCATGGAGCCTGCTTCTCCCTCTGCCTGTGTCTCTGCCTCTCTCTCTCTCTCTCTGACTATCATGAATAAATAATAAAAAAAATTTTTTTTAAAAATATTTTATTTGTTTGAGAGAGAGAGAGAGCACGCGCGCAAGTTGGTGGGGGCGGGCAGAGGGACAAGTAAACTCCCTGCCAAGGGCAGAGCCCAATGTGAGGCTAGATCCCAGGACCCTGAGATCATGACCTGAGCTGAAGTCAGATGCTTAACCGACTGAGCCACCCAGGTGCCCCTGTTCTGATTTTTGATCCTGATATGCAACTTGTTCTTTCTCTCTGGAAGCTTTTAGAATTATTTCTCCGTGTCCAGTGTTCTGAAATTCTATAATGACGTGTCTTGGTGCGGGTCTGATCTGTTTTGCTGGATAGCGTGCCTTTATAATTAAGTCTCAATTGTTCATTTCAGGGGAATACTTTTGAATAATTGCTTTAATTGTTTCTTCCCTTCTGATTCTTTGTTCTCTTTCTATAGCTCTCATCATTCAGATATTCAATCTTCTGGACTGGTCCTCTAATTTTTATTGATTTTCTCCTTAAGTAGAGCAAATTTGATTTTCAATTTTATTCTCCAGTCTTTCTTTCTTTTTTTTATTTCCCTAGGCAAAGAACTTTATTAACCTTGTTTCAAACTTTATTCCCAGGCTTCTTCTGCTTAATTAGCTGCAAAGAATGAATTGTGTATAAGCAAAAACTGAAAAGAGCTGCAGGGTCCAAGGGGCTTGGGCTTGAAAATATTAGAGATGTAGATTTGATCAGATCCATGAACAAAATTTTTAAAAGCAGCCATAATATAAAATAGCAGCTCCCAGTAACTTCTTCAAGTTTTATCTTCTTCAGAAGTTGACTCAATTCAGTTTACTTCATTCTCGGAAGCATCATCAAAATTCTCCACAAGATCTGGAACTTCATCATCATCATCCTCTCCAGTAGCAAGAGGTGCTTTTGCATCCACAGATTGTGTGGCCAGAGCTTCAGCCAGTCTTCTTAAACTAGTCAGACTGTTGCACCAAGCTGGTTTAAGATCCTGGGTAGCATTTCTGCCAGCTGCTTTGTCTCCGCGTGGCCTGAGGTGGTGAACGTGTTCCCTGCCAGTGATGCCTGAGTTGTTAAAGTGGATCACTGTTTCTTGGCTGGTGAACATATTCACTTCTTCAATACCAGAGATACTGTTTATTCCTAACTTCTTTAAAGAGAACTGAAGTTTTTTATCATCTGCTATAGCTGTTCTATGAACCTTCTTTCTTTTTAAAAGAATTTATTATTTTTTAAAGACTGTATTTATTTATTCATGAGAGACACAGAGAGAGGCAGAGACACAGGCAGAGGGAGAAGCAGGCTCCACGCAGGGAGCCCGACATGGGACTCGATCTGGGTCTCCAGGATCACTCCCTGGGCCGAAGGCAGACACTTAACCACTGAGCCACCCAGGTGCCCTGAACCACCTTCTTCCTGTGAGCAGTTCCTTTGCCACCAATGTGCACAAGTGCTTGCAGTCTGGCGAGTTTCTCTGGTTTCATGATAGTGTCTTTCATCTTGCTGGAGGGGAAATGGGACCGTGCAAGGGAACCGGGTTGGGATTAGGTGCACACACTCGGGGATGCAGGATGGCAGCTAGAGGGAGGCTGGAAGTTCTAGTCTTTCTGTTGAATTTTTATTTCTGCAATCATGGTTTTGATTTTCAAGAGTTTTGTTGTTGTTGTTGTTTTCTCAATAGCACTTCCTTTCTAGGGATGCCTGGGTTGCTCAGTGGTTGAGCATCTCCCTTTGGCTCAGGGAGTGATCCTGGGGTCCTGGGATGAGTCCCCATTGGGCTCCCCACAGGGAGCCTGCTTCTCCCTCTGCCTGTGTCTCTGCCTCTCTCTCTCATGAATAAATAAATCTTTTTTAAAATAGTAGTTACCTTCTAAATAGCTTCCTGTTGTTGTATTATGATAATATATTATCTCTCTGAGGATAGTAATGATAGATTCTGGGGGTTTGTTTTTTATTTTATTCTCCCTTGTAATTTCTGCTTTTTCCAAATTGCTTCTCCCCGTCCCCTTCTTGTCTGTTTTGGTTTCTTTCTTGTACACTAAGGGATTTCCTTAAATGTCTAATAATCCTTGGCTGCCTACTTATACTTTAGAGGACATTAAAAAGCTGATTGGAAAAACTATGTGAGGAATGGGACATGTAGGCCAGGAGCTTAATTGTAGAATTCCTTCAACTTTTTGATTAACACAACCCTAATGAATCTCTGGGACTTCTCTTTTGGACTGGTCATATTCCCCAGAGGAGTTTTTCCAAAAGTATAATCATGCTCTCGTTGATCTTTGTTTAGGAGTTACCATTCCTTCATTTGTTTTCTAACTTCTAAAATATTGCTGCTGTTGTCTCCTTTCCCTTTCGGGGCCTGGAGGATAGTGCGGGCATTTGCCCACCCCCCCCAGCCCCACCCCTAGGCTTTAGCTGGAAGCCTCCGTTATTTCTTTAGGATCATTTCATTGGAGGACAACTATGGGATCATCGTGTAGAAAGGTTTTGACACACATTCCTAGATTGCCCTAAAGTTTTATGTATACATGAAAGGAGAATGCTTTTACATAATAATTGTTTTTGCAACAAGTATTCAGTAACTTTCATGGGAATTGCATGCACTCACCCATCGGCCTCAATCCTCCACCTGGCGGGGGCAGGCTACCAGGCAAGAAACGACTAAAAAAAAGAGAGGGAGCGGGAGAGATAAAGACCTGCACACGACAGCTGGGCGAAAACAGAAAGAGGACTCCAGGGAGCCAGCGCACTAGACCGCGCCTCCCTGGCAACGGGGGAGGGTGGGAGGCGGTCTGCCGCCGTCGATAATTGGTTGGGCTCCTGGCCAATCAGGAGCAGCGAGTGGCCTTGCTCACTGTCGGGGTCCACCTCCCCGTGTCCGAGGCCACGCTAGCAAATGGGAACAGGCCTGGCGGGAGGGACAGGCCGCGCAGCCAATAAGAGCTCCAGGTGGCCATGGGCGGGGTGAGGCCGCTGCCAGGTTTAGGGCGGAAGGAGCGGCGCCGGGTAGGAAGGTGAACGAAAGATGGCGGCGGAGTCGCTGCTGTCCGGTCTGTTGGGGCTGCTGCTTCTGGGGCTCCTGTTACCCGCAAGTCTGACGGGCGGCGTCGGCAGCCTGAACCTAGAGGAGCTGAGCGAGATGCGCTATGGGATCGAGATCCTGCCGCTGCCTGTCATGGGAGGCCAGGTGAGGAGGCGTGGAGCAAGGGAAAGGGGAGAGGGAGAGCGAGAAGGGCCGCCGTGCGGTCCGCCGCGGGCGCCCAAGAGCAGCCGGGCGGGGTAGTGGGGGTCACGATGACGGCGGAGGGTCGTTGCCTGAGACCGCTCGCCCCGGGGCCGGGCCTGGGAGCGGTGGGGGCTCCCGCTGTCCGCCTCGGCTCCTGATCTGCACCCAGACTGCGCCGCGGAGAAGCGGGAGCGCTCGGCGCTCGGCCCCGCACCGCCGCAGGACCTGGGGCGCGTTCTGACGTGGCTGGGCTTTTCCCCGGTCCGGACGGAGGTCCCCTGGTTGTCGCTGACCCCGCCTCTCTCTGCCTCCCTGCCCCCCGACCTCCTCCTTTCCCAGAGCCAGGCTTCCGACGTGGTGATCGTCTCCTCCAAGTACAAGCAGCGCTACGAGTGTCGCCTGCCGGCCGGAGCTATTCACTTCCAGCGCGAAGGGGAGGAGGAGGCACCTGCCTACCGAGGGCCTGGCATCCCCGAGTTGTTGAGCCCAATGAAGGATGCTCCTTGCCTGCTGAAGGTGAGAGGGGTTGGGGAGAACGGAATGCGGGCCCAGGAGCTAGCTATCCGTGTGGGAACCAGAGTGCCCCTGAGCGAAGAGTGTCGAGAGGACCTGTGGGAGTTAAGGCAATTGGAGGAGTAGACATTGTACAGGCAGGAAAGAAGCAAAAGGACCGGCAACCACTGATGACACTTTGCTGAATGAAGAGGAGGGTTAGGATGGAAGAGCTCCGAGTCATGGCTAAGCCAAGATTGAGGTGCCTGAAGGGGTCACTGTGGGCAGGAGAGAAGCCCTCCCCGTAAAGTCACCCCTGCCTCTGTCACTCTCGGCCCAGTGTCCTATTTTACTTTCATCGTAGCAGTTTTCATGATCCAAAGTCATCTTACCGGCTGAATCGCCAGCTTATTTATTTTTGGCCTGGAATGTGGGTACATGAGGTCAGAGCATTTATCTTGTTCACAGCTGTATCCCCACTGGCTGGAACAGCCCACTGAATGTTGTAGAAGTTCAATTAATGTTTGAATACTCTATATTTTCCTCGTCCGAGTGCTTCGCGGATGCCATGATGTCTTACCTTTGTGGAAGGCAAAAAAGGATTTTTAAAGTCTTTTCAAAGGAAGGAGTGAAAAGACCACAGGTAGAAAACATACTCTGGAGGTATTTCTTCCAGTCACAGAAGGAAAGCAGCCCTTCCTCCTCACTGAGATTCTGGAGAATTGAGTGTGGAAGCAGAGGGGATGAGAAGTAGTTGAGAGGCTATGTGTCTTGGAGCCAGGAGAGATTCAGGTTCCAGGCAGAGACGTCCTGCACTCTATCCCCTTGATTGTTCATTTTTTTTTATTGTCAGACCAAGGACTGGTGGACCTATGAATTCTGTTATGGACGCCACATCCAGCAGTACCACATGGAAGGTGACTCACGCCTACATTTTCCCTAAGCCCTCAGCAACACGTCATGGAAGGTGACCTGCCTCCCCAGTCCCCTTCCCTCTTTGTCCTCTTAGAAGGGAGTAACGGTGCTTCACTGTGGTTTCTCTTACAGATTCAGAGATCAAAGGTGAAGTCCTCTATCTCGGCTACTACCAATCTGCCTTCGACTGGGACGATGAGACAGCCAAGGTGGCAAGTGTTTGGGATTGGGAGAGAACGGGGTCCTGGCTGTAGACTAAGCGCCCTGACAAGAAGGGGTGGGTCAGAATTAGCTGACATGTTGCTTGGGGCTTGGTGGCCATTAGGACAAAGTGCCATTCTTCCTCTTTGCTGTCTTTCCTTCCACCCCTGCCCTCCTTCTTGATGTCCTCCCCAGGCCTCCAAGCAGCATCGCCTGAAACGCTACCACAGCCAGACCTATGGCAATGGATCCAAGTGCGACCTCAATGGGAGGCCACGGGAGGCCGAGGTTCGGGTGAGTCTCAAGAGAGGGAAATGGACCATCCCTCAGTGACAATTTAGATTCTAAGGGAAGAGGGCGGGGTTGCAGGTTATACTCTAGGAGGTCTCTTGCAGACTCCAAACTAATTTTAAGACTCCTTTTTCCAATTGGTAGCTGGATGCCACTGCCCGGATAGTCCGAGGCACTTCACATCTGCATTTCCCAAATCCTCTCCTCAGAACCCCTAGCCATGCCTATTCTTTCTTCCATGTTTCATCTCTTTATCACCTAAGCTAGAAAGCTGAGCATCATTCCTGACCCTTCCTTTCTTCGTTTAACGTCAGTGAGGTTGTACTGGTGTCGGCATGGGCTTCTGCTCTGGGGATACAGTGATGGACAAACATGTGGACCCTTCCCTAGACAGGAAGATATGTTAACAAAAAAAATCAGAAATGAGTCTGTGACTACAAACCGAGGAATGGTGTGAAAGAAAGGAATTTAGTAAATCAGTTAATGACAAAGCCGATTCATTCTACCTCTAGATTTCTCTGACCACTCTCTTCTTTCCTATGGTTGGTGCCTTCATCTCTCACCTGCATTACTGCCATCAGCCTCTTAACAGGTGTTCCTGATCTAGTGGTCCTTAACTGAATTCAGGCAGGCAGATTTATGGTGGGAAAGGTTCTTCAGGTGCTTTTAATGTGTATTCACAAATGTAAACACCTATAGAGACCAGAATCACACACCTGATCACACAAGAATTCTCTTTCTGTAATACAGACTTGCACATGCAATTGTGTTCTGATAGATGTTGAACACTAATCACCAGTATAGAGCAGTGGAGGGGGAGCCTTGATTTGTAACATTTGTTGATATCTGTGGTATAAATATTCCTACCATGGCCAGATTCATGCTATCAATGTGTTGTCAACCATCTTGCAACATTCCTGAAAATTTACCAGTTGGCTGTTGTGAACTAGTGTGAGCTGACTCCCATCATATCAGTATAGCAAGTATTACTTCTCTGTCCACTCCTGGAAAACCTTCAGTGATTCTGCTTTGGCACAAAGGCTAAGATCCAAATACTTTAGCAAGGTGAGGGTGGCAGGGGAGTGGTGGGAAGCCCTCAGATTCTGGATGTATTTTGAAGGTGGATCCAATGAGATTTGTTGATGGATTGGATATGGGGTGGAGTTGGGTATGACTCCAGGGTTTTTTTAGCTTGAGCAACTGCCATTTGCTAAAATGGAAAGGAATAGGGGGAAACGAGGTTGATGTTAGACATGGGAAGGTCAGAACGACTATAGATACCCAGTGGTGATGTCCAGTTGGTAGTTGGCTCTGTAATTCTGGAGATATAAATACTCATTGTGTTTCTTCCCCACTGGCCTTCTTTCTGCTCTTTGAATCAGTGGGTCTCCTTGTTCCTTCTGCGTAAAGCTGTCTTCCCCCAGGTTTTTGAGTGCTTAGCTCCAACCCCTCATTCAGGTTATATATCCCTGTGACACCTTCACAGGGAGCCCTAATGCAGGCACACACAACACACACACCCTTCTGCCCCCATCCTGGTAAACATCTGCAGTGTTTTATATTCTTCAAAGCATGTATCATTTCCTGAAATTATCTTATTTGTTTGAGTTTAATATTTTTCTTGGTCTACCCCGACTAAAATAAGTTCCAGGAAGGCAGGGACTTTTTTTTTTTTTTCCTTTTATTTTTTGTCTGTCTTACTTTGTGCTGTATCCTTGGTGCTTGGAACAGTGCCTGGCACCAAGAAGGTGCCCAGAAATTATTTGTTGAATGAATGATAAACCAATTCAGATGTTTTTTTGTTGTTGTTTCTTTTTTTTTTTTAAGATTTTATTTATTTATTAATGAGAGACATACAGAGAGAGGCAGAGACACAGGCAGAGGGAGAAACAGGCTCCATGCAGGGAGCCCGATGTAGGTCTTGATCCCGGGACTCAGGGGTCACGCCCTAAGCCGAAGGCAGGCACTAAACCACTGAGCCATCCAGGGATCCCCCAGTTCAGATGTTATTTATTTCATGTGAACTTTTGCCTTACCCAGAAGGTTAGTTAGGTTTCTTCAGCATTTCATATACACATATCCACGTCCACATATATCCATGGCCTAGTCTGTTTGGGCTGCTAGAACAAAATACCACAGACTGAGAATCCTATAAACAGAAATTTTTTTCCTTCCAGTTCTGTAAGTCAGAGATCAGGGCGCTAGCATGTTCAGGTGAGGGCCCTCTTCCAGGTCATAGACTTTACTATCACATTGGGCATAGATGTTTAGGGGGACACAAACATTCAGACCATAGCAACCCACAGGCATTTATTATCTTTTAACATATATAATCTGTTATAGCACTTGCTTTATTATATTCTTTTTTTTCTTGAGATTTATTTATTTATTCATAAGACACACAGAGAGAGGCACAGACATAATAAGCAGAGGGAAAAGCAGGCTCCCTGCGGGAGCCCGATGTGGGACTCGATCCCAGGACCCCAGGATCATGACCTGAGCCGAAGGCAGACGCTCAACCACTGAGCCACCCAGGCATCCGTCTTTATCATATTCTAATTATTATTTTTTAAAAGTGGACTCCATACCCAACATGAAGCCCAATGCAGGGCTTGAACTCAAGCCCTGAGATCAAGACTTAAGTTGAGGTCAGGAGTCAGATGCTTAAACAGCTGAGCCACCCAGGTACCCCTATTTCTTGATTACTATCCGTAGCTTCAGTAGGCCAGAACTGAGGGCAAAGACTGCATTTTCCTCCTATCTGTTGAATATATGTCCTAGGCCAAGCACTGTATAGAAACTGGGGATAAAATGGTGACTGAAACACCTAGTCCTGCTCTCAGGAGATGGATATTAAATAAACAACCACAACGAGCGGGATAAAATCTAACCTGTGAAGTACGTATCATAGGGGGCCACACAATAAAGGAACCGGCCGAGTCTAAGTAAAGGGGGGGCTGCCTGGAGAACGTGACCTTTGAACTAACAGTTGAAGGCTGAGGAGTTGGTCTAGCAGGTGTAGAGGAGTGAGAGAGGGAAGAGACATACCAGGTGAAAGGTATGGTAAGTGCCAAAGGCCTGGAGACAAGGGGCAATTGATAGCTCTTCACGGTGACTGGAGAGAATTGTGGGTAGGGAGTGTGGGGTGTGAGGCTGGGCAAATGTTAGGGGACAGTTTACATGTCATGAAACTCTCGAGCCATGTTGAGGAGTTTGGATGATCTGAGAAATAAGGGAGGAAACCAAATGAAATATTTTAAGTGGAATGATGACATATCCAATTTTGGTTCTGAAGGCTCACTCTGGCTGAAGTGTAGCAAATGATTGGGAGGCCAGTTAGGAGATGTTTGCACAGTCCAGGTGAGAGAAGAATGTGGCCTAGGGATGAAGAAATGTGAATTTTGGGGGAACTTTAGGGGCCAGAGTCAATAGAATAAGATTCATGGGTTTCTGGCTTGAGCAACTGCATAGATGGTGGTTCCATCTATAGTATCTGTAGCTTGAGTAGGCCAAGGTATGGAGTAGAGAAAGGAATATGTCTGGTGGAGGAAAATGATGATTCTGGTTTTGAGTATGATGATTTGGGTGGCTGCAGGCATCCACGTAGAGATGTCTGAGGAGGCTGTTGGATCTGTGGGTTTGGAGCTCAGGAAAGGGATCGGAATTAAACCTGGAGGGCTGGGAGTCATCAGCATATTGGCTATAATTAGAATCATGGGCTGGATAAAATCCTCCCAAGGAAACAGTACCTAGTGAAAAAAGTGGAACAGAACGTTGAGGAAGCCATCATTAAAAGCATGGGCAGAAGAGGGCTTTGCCGAGAAGAAGGGGCCAGAACGGAGACGACAGTGACATATCTCAAAGAGGGACTGTCCATGGCCACAGGTAGATCTGAACCTTTCGGGAAGAGGAAAATTAAAAACTGCTGGTAGATGATCATAGGAATTATTATTTTAATAAAAGCAAAAGCAAAGCAAATAAATGCACAAGGAAATAAGAATTCACACAGTAGGCGTGGGAACCAGATGGAAAGTTCTAAGTCCTCTACTCCCAGTCTCTGGGACTCAGACCTGTGAGCAGAGGTCACTGGCGATCTTTGCTCCAGCGGTGTTAGTAGGGGTAGTAAAGAAGTGGAAGCCTTTGAAGAAGTCTGGATATGAAGGGGAGGGAAAAGGTGAGCACTAGAGGGGTTATGAGGTTGGGGAGACTGGGGCTTCGTTGTTGTTGTTTAGTGTTTTAAGATGGGAACATGTGTAAATGCTGCTGGGTGGACCTGGCAGAAAGGAGAAGGAGAAAAAGAGGAGAAAGAAGGGGAACGTGGGCAGGCCGGGGTAGGGCATTGCAGGAGCGCCGTTACCCTGAGAGCATCTAGGGTTGTCACGGGAGTGAAAGGGTGTGGTATTTGCTGGGGGGTCTGGAGGTTTCAGTGGCAGACAGTTGAAGGCATTCCTATCGGGCTGTTTCTCATTTTTCAGTTCTCATATCCTGGTAGACCACCCATGTTCATTGCCTTAGTGATTGAGCAAACCTCCCCCTCCAGGGCAAGCACTGAAGTTCCATCTTCTCAATGCCTCCTGGGTGGGAGCGGTGTGTGTGGTGTTTGGTAAAAGTGCAGCTCCCGTGGGGTTTGGGAAACTAGCCTTCTTGAATTGAACGAATCTGGATCCCTAATCTCAATTCTTAGATTAAGTAAGATTTCACAGAGATCTAAGATTTCCCCTTTCTAATCTCTAATTATGAAATTTTTCAAACTTACAGAAAATAATGGCCTGAAAATCCACTGCCAGGGGACACGGATGTTAACATTTTGCAATATTTGCATCAGAAAGGAATAGGATACTAATGATAGAGTTAAAACCCACCCTCTCATTTCTTCCCTCCCCCTCCTCTCCAGAAACAACCACAACCATGTCTGCCCTTGCTTTGTACTTTTTTTTTTTTTTTTAAGATTTTATTTATTTATTCACGAGAGACACAGAGAGAGGCAGAGACATAGTCAGAGGGAGGAGAAGCAGGCTCCATGCAGGGAGCCTGATGTGGGACTCGATCCCGAAACTCTGGGATCACGTCTGGAGCAGTAGGCAGATGCTCAACTGCTGAGCCACCCAGGCGTCCCTTGCTTTGTATTTTTAGCGGTTGTACACATATCATAGGCACTATATATTGTTTTGTATTTTAAAATTATACATTAACAGTATCAACTTGCTTTTCCACTAATCAGGATTTGCCATCCTGAAGCATGATGCAGAGATCTAGTTCAGTGATTCTAATGGCTGCATTGTGTGTCATTGTTTACTTACTATCCTCTACTGAGGAGCAGTTGGGTTTGAACTCTGCACAGTGATGCAGTGGAGGGCTTGTTGTGAGTATGCAGGAGTTTGCCTGAGGGAAAAGCCAAGAGGGACAACAACAGAGTTACAGGGAAGACATATCTTATTGGTGAATGTGATGCATTTTTCAATGTCTTTAATGTGTATGTATTCTTTGTTTATTTTTATTAATATTAATTTTTGGTTATGGTAAAATAGACACAAAAATTACTATTTTAGGGGCACCTGGGTGGCTCAGCTGGTTAAGCATCTGCCTTCAGCCCAGGTCATGATCCCAGGGTCCTGGATGGAGCCCCATGTCACGCTCCTGGCTCAGTGGGGAGCCTGCTTCTCCCTCTACCCCCTGCTCGTGCTCTTTCGTGCTCTTTCGTGTGCTCTTTCTCTCAAATAAATAAAAATCTTTTAAAAGAAGTTACCATTTTGGGAACCCTGGGTGGCTCAGCAGTTGAACGTCTACCTTTGGCTCAGGGCATGATCCCAGCCCAGGTATCGAGTCCCACATTGGCCTCTCTGCATAGAGCTTGCTTCTCCATCTTCCTATATCTCTGCCTCTTTCTCTGTCTCTTCTGAATAAATAAATAAATAATATAAAATAAAAATTAAAAAAATAAAAAGTTACCATTTTAACAATTTTTAAGTGTACAATTCAGTGGCATTAACTGCATTAACAGTGTTGTATAACTATTACCACTATCTATTTCCAGAACAATTTCATCATCCCAGACAAACTCTATACCCAGGAGGTAATAATTACCCATTTCTCCCCCCTCCTCCAGGCTCTGTCCTGCTTTCTATCTGTATAAATTTGCTTGTTCTGGGTACTGCACATAAGTACATCACACAATATTTGTCCTTTAGTGTGTGTCTGGCTTATTTCACTTAGCATAATGTTTTCAAGATCCATCCATGTTGTAGTATGTATCAGAACTTTATTTCTTTTTATGGCATATTCCTCTTGTGGAACACTTAGTAATATTCCATTGTACGTATATTCCATATCTTATTTATTCATCTGTTGATGGATGAATACTCTGGTGTTTCCACCTTTTGGATATTGGCTATTAGGGCAGCCCCGGTGGCGCAGTGGTTTAGCATTGCGTTATGGGGTGTGATCCTGGAGACCCGGGATCGAGTCCCACGTCGGGCTCCCTGCATGGAGCCTGCTTCTCCCTCTGCCTGTGTCTCTGCCTCTCTCTCTCTCTGTGTCTCTCATGAATAAATAAATAAAATCTTTAAAAAATAAAATAAAATAAAGCTATTGGCTAATAAAGCTGCAAGGAACATTGATGTACAAGTATCTGTTTTGAATCCGCTTGAAATTTTTTTTTAATCAGACAACTATCTAGCTCTCTTTTCTTTTATAAAAATTAATTAACTTAAATTCAATTAGTTAACATATGATGTATTATTGGTTTCACAGGGAGAGGTCAGTGATTCATCAGTCTCATATAATGCCCAGTGCTCAGCACATCACCTGCCGTCCTTAAAGCCCATCACCCTGTTACCCCGTCCCCCTCCCCCCTCTCCTCCAGCAACGCTCAGTTTGTTTCCTATGACTAAGAGTCTCTCATAGTTTGTCTCCATTTCTGATTTCATCTTTTATTTTTCCCTCCCTTTCTCTATGATCCTCTGTTTTGTTTCTTAAATTCCCATATGAATGAGATCATATGATAATTGTCTTTCTCCTATTGATTTATTTCACTTAGCATAATATCTTTTGGTTCCATCCACATCATTGCAGATGGCAAGATTTCATTTTTTTTTTTGTAATGGCTTGAGTCATATTCTGTTCTCTCTGTATACACACACACACACACACACACACACACACACACACCACATCTTCTTTATCCAGTCATCTGTCGACGGACATCTGGGCTCTTTACATAGTTTGCCTATTGTGGATGTTGCTGCTATAAATATTGGGGTGCAGGTGCCCCTTCAGATCTCTACATTTTGTTTCTTTGGGGTAAACACCTGATAGTGCAATTGCTGGGTCATAGTGTAGCTCTATTTTCAACTTTTCAAGGAACCTCTATACTGTTTTCCAGAGTAGCTGAACCAGCTTGCATTCCCACCAACATTGTAAGATGGTTCTGCGTCCTTGCCAACATCCATTGTTTCCTGACTTGTTAATTTTAGCCATTCTGAGCTGGTGTGGGGTGGTATCTCATTGGGGTTTTGATTTGTATTTCCCTGATGCCGAGTGATGTTGAGCAATTACATTGAATTTTATATTAATTTGGAGAGAATTGATATTTTATGATACTGATTCTTCATTCACAATGAACATAATGTATACTTCTATTTACTTATTGCCTTGTATATTAGTAAGATTTTAATTTTCTCTACAAAAGCTTTTGTATATCTCATATGAGGTTAGTTCTAGATACCTTGTAGCTTTTATTTGTCTTATGTGTATAGGCAAATGTTTCAACCGTACAGGTACCTTATAGTTTTCGATGCCATTGTAAATAGCATCTTTCATTTTTTTTATTTTTTTAAAGATTTATTTATTTATTTGAGGGGATCAGGGGAAGCGAGAGAAGGAGAGAGAGTGAAGCCTGATGCAGGGCTTGATCCCAGGACCCTGAGATCATGACCTGAGCTGAAATCAAGAGTTGGATGCTCAACTGACTAAGCTACCCAGGTGCCCCGTAAATGGCATCTTTTAAAAATTACAGTTTCTGATTGATTGTTGCTGGGGTAATAGTCACATTATTAATTTTATATATTAATCTTATATTCACAACTTTACTGAACTTCCATTTCCAATAGTTTGCAGGTTCTCATAGACTTTCTATGTGGATAATTATGTTGTCTGCAAATAGGGAAACTTTGGCTTCTTCCTTTCTAATCTTTTATATATTTTATTTTTCTTATACCTGTAGTGCAGTAGAAGTGTTTATGGTGGGCCTCTCTGGCTAGTTCTGACTTTATTTTTCTTTAAAGATTTTATTTATTTATTCATGAGAGACAACAGAGAGAGAGGCAGAGACACAGGCAGAGGGAGAAGCAGGCTCCATGCAGGGAGCCCACTGCAGGACTTGATCTCGGGACTCCAGGATCACACCCTGGGTCAAAGGCAGGCGCTAAACCGCTGAGCCATCAGGGATCCCGGCTTGTTCTAACTTTAAAGGAAGTGCTCCTGAAGGGCAGCCCCGGTGGTGCAGCGGTTTAGCACCGCCTGCAGCCTGGGGTGTGATCCTGGAGACCCGGGATTGAGTCCCACGTCAGGCTTCCTATATGGAGCCTGCTTCTCCCTCTGCTTGTGTCTCTGCCCCTCTCTCTCTGTCTCTATGAATACATTAAAAAAAAAAAAAAATCTTAAAAAAAAAAAAAGAAGTGCTCCTGAAGTTACACTATTAACATGATATTTTCCTATAGGCTTTTTGTAGACACCCCTTATGTCAGTGAAGTTCCATTTTATTCCTAGTTTGTGGAATATTTTCATCATGGGTAGGTGTGGAATTTTAACACATGTTTTGTCTATATCTATCAAGATGATCATATGATTTTTCATCTTTATTTTTTAATATGGTGAATTCAAACTAATTCATTGTCTAAGGTCTTTTTTACCCTTGTGTTTCTGGAATAATTCATGGTCATAAGGTATTTTTTTAAAGATTTTATTTTCTTTTAGTATGTAATCTCTCTACCCGACGTGGGGCTTGAACTGACAACTCTGAGATCAAGAGTTATGTGCTCTATCAACTAGGCCAGCCAGGTGCCTCTTGAAATATTCTTAATACATTAACATATTCGGGACACCTGGGTGGCTCAGTGGTTGAGCATCTGCCTTTGGCTCAGGGCGTGACCGCGGGGTCCTGGGATCAAGTCCCACATCGGGCTCCCTGCATGAACTGCTTCTCCCTCTGCCTGTGTCTCTGCCTCTCTCACCCTCTCTGTGTCTCATGAATAAATACAATCTTAAAAAAAATATATTGACATATTGTTTCCTAATATTTTAATTGATTTTTATAGCTCTTTTCTTTTTTTTAAGATTTTTATTTATTCATGAGAGACACAGAGAGAGAGGCACAGACACAGGCAGAGGGAGAAGCAGGCTCCATGCAGGGAGCCTGACATGGGATTCAATCCTGGGATGTCCAGGATCACGCCCTGGGCTGAAGGCAGCGCTAAACCCCTGAGCCACCTGGGCTGCCCTACAGCTGTTTTCATAAGTGAATTCGTCGACAGTTTTCTTGTATTGTTTAGTCTTGTCTTGGTATCAAATTGTATTAGCTTCATAAATGTCTTGAGAAGTTTCTCTTTTTCCTTGTTCTCTGGAAGAGTTTGCTAAGATAGAGATTATTCTTTAAAGGTTTGGGAGAACTCTGTAAAACCACCTCATCCCGGGATCCCTGGGTGGCACAGCGGTTTGGCGCCTGCCTTTGGCCCAGGGCGCGATCCTGGAGACCCGGGATCGAATCCCACGTCAGGCTCCCGGTGCATGGAGCCTGCTTCTCCCTCTGCCTGTGTCTCTGCCTCTCTCTCTCTCTCTCTGACTATCATGAATAAATAAATAAAATCTTAAAAAAAAAAAAAAAAAACAAGAACACTTTAAAAAAAAAAAAAAAAAAAAAAACCACCTCATCCCAATACACCACAATACTATATATTGTGTATTGTGGGGATGGTTTTTACTACTGATTTCATTTATTAAATGATAATAAGAGTCTTTCATATTAATGCATGAAGCATTAACAAGTTACAGTTTCATAGGCCATTATTGTCTAAATTTTCAAGTGTTTTAGTATAAAATTGTTTTATGTTTATTTTTAATAATCATCTTTTATAGATTTGTGCCCTTTTTAATTCCTTTTTATTTTTTAAATTTTATTTATGTATTCATGAGAGACACACAGAGAGAGAGGCAGGGACACAGACAGAGGAAGAAGCAGGTTCCATGCAGGGAGCCTGACGTGGGACTCAATCCTGGGTTTCCAGGATCACGACCTGGGTGTGAAGGCAGACTCTCAACTGCTGAGCCACCCAGGCGTCTCTTAATTCCTAACATAAACTTTGCCTTTTCTTTTTGTTGTTCTATCTTGCAGAAGAAATGTCTGTTAGTCCATGAGCTGCTTTTTGACTTTGCTTATATTCTCTGCTATCCTTATTATTTCCTTCCTTCTCCTCTATGTTTATTCTCTTCTCTTTCAAACCCTTGAATTTTTATCACACTTTAAAAATTCAGTATTTAATTTTTTTGATTAGATAGTACATTCTCATAGCTCAAATATAGAAATGCTTATATATATATATATATATATATTTTTTTTTTTTTGCTTATATTCATTTTATAGAGAGAGAGCATGTGCGTGGAGGGGAACAGAGAGAGGTAGAGGGATAATCTTAACTCCAAGCCCAGCACGGAGCTGACATGAGGCTTGATCTCGTGACCTGACCCTGTGATCGTGACCTGACCTGAGATCATGACCTGAGCCAAAATCAGGAGTTGGGTGCTCAACCAACTGAGCCGCTGAGGTGCCCTCAGGGTCTTTTTTTTTTTTCTTAAGGAAACTACCCCCCCCCCCATATGGGGTTTGAATTCATGACCCCAGGATCAAGAGTCTCATGCTCTACTGGCTCTACTGACTGAGCCAGCCAGGTGCCCTGACTCAGAGATTTTTTTTTCAATGTTCATAAAACATTTCTCCTTGAGCTCTTTCCAAATACATATACAAATAGCTTCATTTTCCTTCCTTTTTTTTTTCTTTTTGTCTATTGTATAATTGACATATAACATTATATTAGTTTCAGGTATACAATACACAATGTTTCAGTGTTATATATATATATTGCAAAATGATCACAATAAGTCTAGTTACAATTTTTTTTCTTGTCATGAGAACCTGTAGGATCTACTCTCTTGGCAACTTCCAAATATACTATATGGTATCATTAACTAAAATCACCATGTTGTACATCTCCCTGACTTATTTATAACTAGATGTTTGTACCTTTTGGCCTCCTTCACTCATTTTGCCCATTGCACCATTGTTTTTATTTTTTTAATTTATTTGTATTATTTAAAGATGTATGTATTTATTTATTTGAGAAAGAAAGAGAAAGCACAAGAAGGGGGAGGGGCAGTGGGAGAGAGAGAATCCTCAAGCAGATTCCCCACAGGGTGTGGAGCCAGACACAGAGCTCTATCCCAGGACCCATGGATCATGACCTGAGCTGAAATCAAGAGTTGGATGCTTAACCGACTGAGCCACCCAGCTGCCCTGTTCTTATTCTTTTTAATAGTTGTTATTCTCAT
The DNA here is from genome assembly GCF_018345385.1 of Vulpes lagopus. Lineage (NCBI taxonomy): Eukaryota > Metazoa > Chordata > Mammalia > Carnivora > Canidae > Vulpes > Vulpes lagopus. The sequence goes on along the minus strand of NC_054828.1, from coordinate 67,848,078 downwards.
ACAGTGTGCTATCATTTGGCTAAATAGTTCCCTGTGGATGGACATTTAGGTTATTTAACTCTTATTAACACAGAAGTGCTACAGTGAATAACCTTGTACCTATAAAGTATATGTAGGTTAAATTCCTGGAAGTAGACTTGGGTGATTTTTATACATACTGCCAAGTTACCCTGCTTAGGTAAATTACTCTCCCTCCAGCAATGTATTAGAATGCCAGTTACCCTACAGCTATGCCACCTAGTGTATTTTTAAACTTGTGGATTTTGGCCAATCATCAGATAGGCATCAGGTAAACAATGATTTCTTAATGTGGTTGTAATTAAGTAAAGGTAAATAATCTTAGGCCTGTTTAAGAGCCATTTCTCTTTTCAGCCTTTACTCTTCGTTCAACCATCCAAATTCTTTGCTCATTTTCCTAATGGATTGTTGCTCTTTTTCTTTTAAACTTTGAATAATAGATTGTCCGTTGTCCATAATAGGAATTGTGGGATGTTTCACTCACTTTCTCCTTTCCTAATTATGCATTGTAAATGTAAAGCTCCATTTCACTCCATGTGGGTTGCATCCCTCAAGTTTTGATATGCAGTGTTTGCATTTTCATAAGATTATTTATTTATTTGAAAGAGAGCACGAGTGGGGGGGAGGGGCAGAAGAAGAAGCAGACTGCCTGCTGAATAGGAAGCCTGAAGGGCTCAGAGCTCAGAGCTGGATCCAAGGACCCTGAGATCATGACCTGAGCTGAAGGCAAACTCAAAGCCACCCAGGCACCTCTCCATTTTCATTGTTTTTTTGTACTTTGAGAACTTACTTTAGATTTAAGCTTATTATATTTCTAAACAGATGTGTTTTATTTTTGTGGTTTTTATATAATTGTTATTGATTTCTAATTTTATGCTATTGTGTCAGTGTTTTGTTGGTGATTATCGACTTTGGTGAACTTTAAAAAATGGTCTGGGTGTGCCTGAAAGCATGTGTTTTTCTCTATTCAGTTCAAGACTAATTGTATTGGTCAAGTTTTCTACTAACTTCTTTTTGTCCAGGTGGCCAATTATTGAAAGAAGTGTATTAAAATTTTCACTGATGATGGTGGATTTGGCAATTTTGTTAATTTTTCCTTCAGATATTTTGAGGCTGTTAGATACATATTAAATTTAGAATTGTAATATATTCATGGTAAATTATTCCTCTTATATTTCTCTTGTTCCTTAATATTGTGGTCATTTTTTTCCTAATTACATTTTTAAAATATTGTGGAATATACCACAATACATAAGATGGCATAAAATGTGCATGTATTGTGTAAGGATGCATAAAGGGAGTACCCATCTAATGGCCTTAGGTTATGGAAGAATGCAGGCAGTACCGTAAAAGTTCCTCAGTGCCCCCACACACCACATCCCTCTCTCTGTCTTTATCAAAGAGGTAACAGCTATCCTAACTTTATGAGAATTTCTTTGCTTTTCTCTATAGAGTTTTGCCATCTGTGTATGCATCTCATTTAATTTATCCTTCTTCTGAACTTTATACAAATGTATTTTGTGACAACTTGCAGAGTGCATACAAGGAAGTCTGAGATTTTTTTTTTTTTCTTTTGCTCAGTACTGTGTTTGACATTCAGCCCCATGCGGGATGGTAGCTGCAGTGCACTTGCCTACAGGCCTGTAGCATAGTCTTTTGTATATAGTTCATCCTCTGTTCATCAGTTACCTTTCACAGACATTTGGGTTGGTTCCAGTTTTCTGCTGTTACCCAAACCTGCTACTAGGTACAAAATTCTTTTAAGTATCTCCTAATATAATGTGCAAGAATGTTAAAGGAGAATTTTGCCCGGGTATACAATTGCTGGGTCATAGGATGTGAAGGTAAGCCCCGGTTCTAGTTTATTTGGCATTGCAGGATATTTTCCTAAGGTTTTGTTCCCATTCGTATCCTTATTGCAATACCACTTCCCAACATTCCATATATATATATTACTAATGTATATTACGGGACTTTGAATTTTTTATTAATTTGTTGGGTGTATAATGGCATTTCATGATGAATTTCTCATTTCACTGATTCCTAAAAACTGATTGTTTTTTCAAGTATTTATTAACATGAAACTGATTTAAACTAATATACTTAGGGAATCCCTGGGTGGCTCAGCGGTTTAGCACCTGCCTTCAGCCCAGGGCGTGATCCTGGAGTCCCGGGATTGAATCCCACGTCAGGCTCCCTGCATGGAGCCTGCTTCTCCCTCTGCCTTTCTCTCTCTCTCTCTCTCTCTCTCTCTCTGTGTCTATCATGAATAAATAAATAAAATCTTAAAAAAAATAATGTACTTAATTGATATCCTAATTTTAAGCCAAACTTTCATTAGAAATTAAACAATTTATTGATCCTCTAATGTTAAATAAATTTTGCATTCCTGAGGTGAACCCAGTTTGATCATATGTATTATCTTTGATTATCCTTTTTTGATCTTGCTGGATCCATTTTGCTACTTTAAAAAAATTTTTTTTTAATTTCTTTTTTTTAAATTTTTACTTAATTATGATAGTCACACAGAGAGAGAGAGAGAGAGAGAGAGGCAGAGACACAGGCAGAGGGAAAAGCAGGCTCCATGCACCGGGAGCCCAATGTGGGACTCGATCCTGGGTCTCCAGGATCACGCCCTAGGCTGAAGGCAGGCGCTAAAATGCTGAGCCACTCTGGGATCCCCCAGTTTGCTACTTTTTAAAGAACTCTGTATATATCTTTTGAGAGAGGTTGACTTGTAGTTTTTCCTTTTAGTGCTGTCCTTATCATGTTTTGGTAAGAAAGTTATGCTCTTCTCAAAAAAATGAGTTCAAAAATGTTCTTTTTCTATACTCTGAAGAATGTCTAAGATTGCAGTTTTTTTGTTGTTATTGTTGTTGTTAAGTAGGCTCCATATCCAGTATGAGGCTTGAACTCACTAGCTTGAGATCAAGACCTGAGCTGAGATCAAGGGTCAGACACTTAACCAACTGAGCCATCTAGGTGCCCTAATATTTCAATTTTTTATTCCCGGAGTGTTTGCTGGAATTCACCTGGAAAATCATGTTGGTCTGCATTTTCAGTGCAGGAAGATTTTCAATTTGATTTTCTTTAGTAATTTTAGGTATATTCAAAGTTTTCTATTTCTTTGTGTCAGTTATAGTAAGGTGTATTTTTTTAGGAATTTGTCTATTTCATCTCATTTTTCAGATTTATTGTCATAAAGTTGTTCTTGATTCCCTTATGTTATCTTTTTAATCCCTCTAGCATCTGTGATTAGGTTCCTCTTTTCATTCCTCAGGGTTTGTTTGCCTCCTTTGTTATTGGTCAGTCTCACCAGAGGTTGGTCAGGTGCATTACTCCTTTTAAAGAACCAGCTACTTTGGCTCTGTTGAGTTTCTGCATAGCATTTGGTTTTTATTTTATTAATGTCCACTATTTAACTTCCTTCTGCTTTCTTGAGTTTATTTTACCATTCTATTTTTCATTTCTTTTTTTTTTTTTTAATTTATTTATGATAGTCACAGAGAGAGAGAGAGAGAGAGAGAGGCAGAGACATAGGCAGAGGGAGAAGCAGGCTCCATGCACCGGGAGCCCGACGTGGGACTCGATCCCGGGTTTCCAGGATCGCGCCCTGGGCCAAAGGCAGGCGCCAAACCGCTGCGCCACCCAGGGATCCCCTTCTTTTTTTTTTTTTTTTTTTTTTTTAAGATTCTATTTATTTATTCATGAGAGGCACAGAGAGAGAGAGAGGCAGAGACAGGCAGAGGGAGAAGCAGGCTCCATGCAGGGAGCCCGACATGGGACTCGATTCCAGGTCTCCAGGATCACGCCCTGGGCCGAAGGTAGCCCCAAACCGCTGGGCCACCAGGGCTGCCCCTATTTTTCATTTCTTGAAATGAATGTTTAACTCCTTCATTTTCAGCTTTTCCTTTTTTATAAACGTTTCTCTCCAAGCACTACTTTAGGTATTTCTCAAGTTTTCATGGCTTTTTAAGTGTCTTTATCTAAATTTCGAGCAGATAATACTTTCCCATGATTCCAAACCTAGGAAATACAGAAATTTTTGCGCAAGGAGAACTCCCCCTCCCGAACTTACCTTCCATCTGCTCCCTTCCCATCGTGCCTGTGCCCATTGTGTCCTCCCACCGCCCACAGGTGACCTTGCTCTTGGTATTTCATGGATACTTCCAGCCTTTCTTGGTGGTTCACATGCAGTTATGACTAGCGAATCTTATTTTTCTTTTTTTATACACAACATATGGTATATTAAACACATTTTGCACCTTGTTTTTATATATCTTGGCAATAATTCCTTTTTTTTTTAAGATTTATTTATTTATTTGTGAGAGATACAGGGAGAGAGAGAGGCAGAGACATAGGCAGAGGGAGAAGCAGGCTCCTCACAGGGAGCCCAATGTGGGACTTGATCCTGGATCCCAGAATCACACCCTGAGCGGAAGGCAAACGCTCAACTGCTGAGCCACCCAGGCGTACCCCCCCGCCTTTTTTGACAATAATTCTTAGACATTCTTTCAGTGGCCTTATATCTAGAGCTTTATATTTTGTTTTTACGTCTGAATACTATTCCATTTCCATCATTTTGTCATCATTGCTGTACTGAGTAGTTTTCCCTCCTTTTTTGTTGTTATTACAAAAGATTATTATACATATATTCATGGTTTTTTTTAAAAGACTTTATTTATTTACTCATAAAGACAGAGAGAGAGAGGCAGAGACACAGGCAGAGGAGAAGCAGGCTCCATGCAGAGAGCCTGATGTGGGACTCCATCCAGGGTCTCAAGGATCACGCGCTGGGCTGCAGGCGGTGCTAAACTGCTGCGCCACCGGGGGTACCCTATATTCATGTTTAAATATATCTTAAAAGTAAAAGTGCTGGGTACAGATTATATATATTTAAGATTGTGTTGTAAAACCTTTATTATGGAAAGTTAGAAACAAAAAATCAGAGATGATTGTGTTAATGTCCCCCTGTGATCGTCTAGTTTCAACAAATACAGCCAGTCTCTTTTTTTTTTTTTTACTGAAATCATGTTTTTATTTATATGTATATTTTTTATTGGAGTTCGATTTGCCAACATATAGTATAACACCCAGTGCTCACCCAGTCAAGTGCCCCCCCTCTGCCCATCACCCAGTCACCCCACCCCCCCACCTCCTCTTCCACTACCCTTTGTTTGTTTCCCAGAGTTAGGAGTCTCTCATGTTCTGTATCCCTCTGATATTTCCCACTCATTTTCTCTCCTTTCCCCTATAATCCCTTTCACTATTTTTTATTTTCCCCAAGTGAATGAGACCATATAATGATTGTCCTTCTCCGATTGACTTACTTCATTCAGCATAATACCCTCCAGTTAGCCGGTCTCATTTTATCTATCTTCTTACTCACCTCCCCTTACTACTACCTCCACTCCCAGACTACTTGGAAATAAATTACAGACATCATTTCATCCATAAATATTTCTGTATTAACCCTATAAATATATGGTGAAAGCTCTTCTAGGGGACCCTGGTGGCTCAGTTGGTTAAGTGTCTGACTCTTAGTTTCAGGGGTTGGGTCATGATCTCCACTGAGTGCAGAGTGTGCTTGAGATTCTCTCTCTCTCTCTCTCTCCCCCTCCCCTTCCTCCCTCTCATATGTGCATTTTCCTTCTCTCTCTCTCTCTCAAATAAATAAATCTCTTTTTTTTAAAAAAATCTCTTTTATTTTTTAAAAGATTTTATTTATTTATTCATGAGAGACAGAGAGGGAGAGAAGCAGAGGGAGAAGGAGGCTCCATGCAGGGAGCCCGGTGTGGGACTCGATCCTGGGACTCCAGGGGCTCGCCCTGGGCGGAACGCAGACGCTCAACTGCTGAGCCACCCAGGCGTCCCTCAATAACAGTTTTAGAGAGATTTAACTTACATACCATACAATTCAGTGTACAGTTCAATGGTGTGGTATATTCACAGAGTTGTGCCCAGGACCACAGTTATTTTTAGAACATCTTCATCAGCCTAAAAGAAAGTCCCTATTCTTTGGCAGTTACCCTCCATCACACTGTCCCCTTGACCCCACCCTTCGCTCTAGATAACTGCTCATCTCTGTCTCTACAAATTTGCCTCTTCTAGACATTTCCTGTGACTGGAAACCTACAGTGTGTGACCTTTGTGTCTGGCTTCTTTCATTTACTTTCTCAAGGATCATCCATGTGGGGAGCATCCTGGGTGACTCAGCAGTTTAGCACCGACTTCGGCCCAGGGTGTGATCATGGGGACCCGGGATCAAGTCCCACGTCGGGACTCCCTGCATGGAGCCTGCTTCTCCCTCTGCCTGTGTCTCTGCCTCTCTGTTTCTCATGAATAAATAAATAATTTTTTTTAAAAGGATCATCCATGTGTAGTATGCACATTTCTTATATTTCATTGCCAAGTACTATTCCCCATTCTGTTCATATTCATTCATCACTTGGACATTTGGGTTATTTGTCCTTTTTAGTTTTATGAACAATACTGCTTTTAACATTTATGAATAAGATTTTGTGTGAACATAGGTTTTCATTTCTCTTGGTATGTAGCAAGGAGTAGAACTGCTGGAACCATATGGTAAACTTTTGGAGAAACTGCCAGACTTTTCCCAAAGCAGTAGCACCATCTTAAAATCCAACTAGTAGTGTGTGAGAGTTTCTCCATATCCTCATCAACATTTGCTTTTATCTTTTCAACTTTAGCCGTCTTAGTGAGTGTGAAGTGGCATTTCTTTGTGGTTTTGATTTGTATTTCCCTGATGGCTAAAGAAGTGGCACATCTTTTCATGTGCTTTATTAGCAATTTGTGTATCTTCTTTGGAGAGGTGTCTTCAGATCTTTTGCCTTTTTAAAAAATTCCATTATCTGTCTTTTTTTTTTTTTAAAGATTTTATTTATTATTTATTCATGAGAGACACACAGAGAGAGAGGCAGAGACACAGGCAGAGGGAGAAGCAGGCTCCATGCAGGGAGCCTGACGTGGGACTCCATCCTGGTCTCCAGGATCAGGCCCTGGGCTGAAGGGGCGCTAAACTGCTGAGATACCTGGGCTGCCCAGCATTATTTGTCTTTTTATTATTGAGTTGTAAGATTTCTTTATATATTCTGGATAGAAGTTTTATGAGATACATGATTTGCAAATATTTTCTCCTGTTCTTTGGATTGTCATTTCACATTCTTAATGGTGTCCTTTGCAGCACAAAAACTTTTAATTTTGATGAATTCCAATTTACTTATTTTTTATTGCTTGTGCCTTTTATGTCATATCAAATAAACCATTAGGTCATCTAAATCCGTGAAGACTTATACCTATATTTTCTCTTAAAAATGTTATAGTTTTACATTTAGGTCTTTGATCCATTTTGAGTTAATTTTTGTATATAGTATGAGGTAGGGGTCCAATTTCATTTTTTTGCACATAGGTATCCAGTTGACTCACCACTATTTGTTGAAAAGATGATTCCCATTGAATTATCTTGATAACCTTTCAAAAAATCAAATGAGAATAAAAGTAAAGGTTAATTTCTAGACTGTAAATTCTATCTCATTGGTCTATGTATCTGTCTCTAAGTCAGTACTACACTGTCATGATCATTGTACTTTTGTAGCAAGTTTTGAAATCAGTGTGGGTTTTCCAACTTTGGGTTGTTTTTTTTTTTTTTCAGATTATTTTGACTATTTAGAGTCCCTTGAATTTTCATGAATTTTAGGATCAGTTAATTTCCAAAACAAAGCCAGCTGGAATTTGGTGAGGATCGCTATATTAAGTCTTTTAATCTCTGAGGTTGGATATCTTTACATGTATTTAAGTCTTTGACTTCTTTAAGAAATGTTTTGTAGTTTTCAAGCATTTGGTACATTTATTCCTAATTATTTTCTCTTTTTTTTAAGATTTTATTTATTTATTTGAGAGAGAGAGAGAGCATGAGCAAGAGGGAGGTGCAGAGGCAAAGGGAGAAGCAGGGTCCCTGCTGAGGGCTCTATCCCAGGATCCCAGGACCACAACCTGAGCTGAAGGCAGTCTCTCAACCAAGTGAGCCATGCAGGAACTCCTAATTATTTTATTTTTTGATGCTATTGTAAATGGAATTATTTTCTTTTTACTATTTTATTATTTTATTTTTGAATTGTTCATTGAATGTATAGAAATACAATTGATGCCTATATCCTGCAGCCTTATTGAACTTGGATATTAGTTCTATAGCTTAATAGATTCTTTAGGATTTTCTTTCTTTCTTTCTTTCTTTCTTCCTTCCTTCCTTTCTTTCCTTTTCTTTTTTTTAGTAGGTGCTACACCCAACATGCAGCCCAATGAGCAGCTTCAACTCCCAACCCCAAGGCCAAGACCTGAGCTAAGACCAAAAGTCAAACATTTAACCGATTGAGCCACCCAGGTGCTCCTAGGATTTTCGGTATATAAAATCATCTGTGAATGGAAATAGTTTTACTTTTTTCTTTCCAATATAGATGCTTTTTCTTTTTTTTTTTTTCCCTTTTTGCCCTAGTCAAAACCTCCAACCCAATGTTGAATGGAAGTGGCAGAAGCAGACATACCTCTCTTATTCCTTTTTCTCTTTTTTGAGAAAGAGATAAAGAGTGCAAGCATAAGAAAGAACTAGAGTTGGGGCTGGGAGGAAGGGGCAGAGAGAGAGGGAGAAAGAATCTCAAGCAGGCTCCATGCCCAGTGTGGAGCTGATATGGGGCTTAATCTCATGACTTCAAGATCATGCCCTGAACTGAAATCACACTCAACTGAGCCACCCAGGTGCCCCATCCTTGTCTTATTCATGATCTTAGGAGGAAACTATTCAGTTTTTCACCATTAAGTATAATGTTAGCTGTGGATTTTTAATAAATACTTCTTATATTGATGAAATTCTCTTTTCATTCAAGTTTGTCAAATGCTTTCATCATGAAGATGTGTCACATTTTGTCAAATGCTTTTTCCGCATCCATTGAGATGATCATGTGGTTTTTGTCCTTTATTCTGTTAATCATTTACATTAATTGATTTTTTTATGTTAGCCCAAGTTTGTACTCCTGGGATAAATCCACTTGGTCTGGTGTGTAATACTTTTTATATGTTGCTAAATTTGATTAGCTAGCATTTTGTTGAGGTTTTGGGGTCTTTATTCATAAGAGATACTGGCTTATAGTTTCCTTTTCTTATTATATATTTGTCTAGATTTGGTATCAGGGTGATAATACTGGCTTTGTGGTATGAGTTGGGGAATATTGTCTCTTCTTTTTTCTGGAAGAGTTTGAGAGAGATTGATCTTTATTGTTTTTTTTTTTTTAAGATTTTATTTATTCATTCATGAGAGACACAGAGAGAGAGAGAGACACAGGCAGAGGGAGAAGCAGGCCCCATGCAGGGAGCCCTATGCGGGACTTGATCCCTGGTCTCCAGGATCACACCCTGGGCCAAAGGTGGCGCTAAACCTCTGAGCCACCAGGGCTGCCCTTTATTGTTTTTTAAATATTTGGTAGAATTCACCAGTAGACCCATCTGGCCCAGGCTTTCCTATGTGGTTAGTTTCTGGATTACTAATTCAATCTCCATACTGGTTATGGGTCTATTCATATTGTTTACTTCTTTTTGAGTCAGTTTTGGTAGCTGTGTCTTTCTAGAAATTTGTCCATTTCATCTAAGTTAATCTAATTTGTTGGCGTGTAGGTATTCATAGTCTTTCTTTACAATCCTTTATTTCTGTGAGGTTGATAGTAATGTTCCCTCTTTCATTTCTGATACTAATTTGAGTCTTTTCTTTTTTTTTTCTTGGTAAGTTTAGCTGAAGTTTTGTCACTTACTGATCTTTTCAAAACAACTTTTAGTTTCATTGATTTTTCTCTATTGCTTTTTTGTTCTCTAGTTCACTTATTTTTGTTCTAATCTGTGTTACTTCCTTCACTCTGCTTGCTTTGGGTTTAGTTTGCTTTTCTTTTTCTAGTGTTTGAGGTCTTTTTTTCTTTTTTAATATTGTCTTTTGCAGGGAAAAATTTTAATCCTATGCATACACATACATGTGTACACACACAAAAAGAATATATGTTTCAAATACATAGAAGTACAATTGACCCTTGATCAACAGGTTTGAACTGTGTGGGCCCACTTATAAGTTGATTTTTTTCAGTAAATATATTGGAAAATTTTTAGGAGATTTATGATAGTTTGAAAAAAACTCACAGATGAACCACATAGCCTAGAAATGCTGAGAAAATTAAGTTAGATATATCATGAATGCATGAAATATAGGTAGGTAGTAGGCTGTTTTATCATTTGCTACCATAAAATATACACAAGTCTATTATAAAAAGTTAAAATTTATCAAAATGTATGCACAGACTTATAGACCATATATGGTGCCATTCACAGTAGAGAGAAATGTAAACAAACAAAAGGGTGCAGAATTATATAACAACAGCATAAAACTGTAGAACATACTGTACTACTGTAGTGCTTTTGTAGCCACCTCCTGTTGCTATTCGGATGAGCTCAAGTGTTGCAGGGATCTGCTTAAAACTCCACGACAATCATCTCCGCATGAGCAGTTTGTCTCCATAAATTGCTTTTCACAGTAAAAAGTGATCTCTTGTGGCTTTTGCTATTAATAGTTAAGTTGTGGGGGAGTCAGAAGTTATGTGCAGATTTTTGACTTGGGGAGGTGGGGAGGAGGGGGAGGTCAGCATCCCTAACCCCCTGCAATGTTCAAGGGTCAACTGTGTCTGTGTGTATCTCAAATACATACAAGTATGTATACACTGTATTTATATAAAGCAAGAATGTGAAACAAAAATTGGCTCTACAGGGAAGCTGCCTGAATTCAATTCCCTGTTTTTACCACTTACCAGTGGTCAACCTGACCAAGTCCCTTATCTGCATCAAACCTAAGTTTTTTGAGCCATGAAATTGAGATATTAATCCCTCCCTCACTAGGTTTTTGTGATCATTAACTGAGCTAAAGTACATAAAGTGTCCTATACACCGTGTCTGCACAGAACCAGATACACAGTAAGTGCTGAACAAAAGGCAGCTGCTCGAAGAATGAAAGCTAATCCCTAGTAGTAATTATTTGTTCACCCATCTGTCCTGGCAGTTCCTCTGTGACGAGGGTGCTGGTATTTCCGGGGACTACATTGATCGTGTGGATGAGCCCTTATCCTGCTCTTATGTGTTGACCGTCCGGACTCCTCGGCTCTGCCCCCACCCTCTCCTTAGGCCCCCACCCAGCGCTGCTCCTCAGGCCATCCTCTGTCACCCTGCCCTGCAGCCTGAGGAGTACATGGCCTACATTCAGAGGCAAGCTGGTGAGTAATTAGAAGAACAAGGAGAGGGGGCCCCTGGGTGGCTCAGTGGTTGAGTGTTTGCCTTTGGCTCGGGTCATGATCCCTGGGGTCCTGGGATTGAGTCCTGCATCAGGCTCTCCGCAGGGAGGCTGCTTCTCCCTCTGCCTATGTCTCTGCCTCTCTCTCTCTCTGTATTCTCATGAATAAAGATATAAAATCTTAAAAAAGAGAAAAGAAAAAAAAAAGAGAAAAGAGAGGAAGAAGAGACACCAGGAGAGACAAGTGGAAGATAAGGTAGGCATGTGGCCTTGTCCTGCCCACACACTGTTTTTCAGTAGACTCAAAGCAGTATGGAGATAAAGCCCTAGAGGAGCTGCAAGACCTGGAGCCGCAAACGTGGGGTGAGGCCCAACCCGGAGTGGTGCCCTCAAAGAGAGGAGGTAGGATCTTCCAGCATCTGTTCCATGAAACTTCTCCACTTCTTCCCTTCCCCAGTCCTACTGACCTGCACTGACCATTGGGGGTGGGGAGGAAGTCCTACGGGCCCTAATTCCTTAGTAATAGTGAAGGGGAATGTACCCCATTCTACTTGCTCCCTTCTGTTTCTCCCACCTTTCAGAGTCCTCCCTGTTCTCTGTATCCCAGGTGCACATCCAACCAAGGATGACAGTAAGGAGTCCGATTTCTGGAAGATGCTTCCTGAGCCACAGGAGCAGACCCCTGGGGCAGCGGAGACGCCGGCTGAGGTGAGAGCTGGCTTCCCAGCTATTTCTCTGATGAGGCTGACCCTGGGCAAGCTGAGGTCATCGTGAGTTGACCTACACCTATCCAGGGAGGCAAGGATCTACCCAGAACCACTGCCTTAAGAATGTGGTAGGTGTGAACGAGCTTGTGGACTTGACTCTGCCCTTTTCTCCTCATCAGGAGCAGGAACCAAACCTTGAGGCCGCAGATCCAGCTCCGGGCCCTCCCCATGGTGAGCAGAACCCTCCACCTCTCCTTTACCGCTTGAATGTATTTTGGGGCTGGTGGGGGTGGGGGTGGGGTGGAACTAAACACTGGTGGGGGAGGTTGGGCGGCCAGGCCAGCAGTGAATTCATCTTTATTGAATTGGAGGCAATACTATTTACAGACAGCAATGCTATTCTAGGGAGATAACGGAACTCAGTGGTTCCGCTACTTGCTGACTTTGTAATCCTGGGTGATTGCACTTAACCTCAATTTCCTCACCCCCAGCAGTGGGTAATCCCCCTACCTTACAGGGTAGTTGTGAGGTTCAGTGAGAACGAGTCTGTAGTTCACAGCAGAATGCCCCAAACAGAGTAGACCAGAGTAGACAAGAAATGGTTTCTATTTGGCAGAAAGGAGAGAACAGTATCCAGGGAAGAGAAGGCTGTGGCCCCAGAATTTCTTCCGTAGTCCTCAGAACTGGAGTAATTGCCAGCAGGGCCCAGCAGTGCGGGTGCAAGCAGCGTGTTAGCATCCCCTGTCTCATCTGTGGGTCCACCTTAGGACAGCACCTTCCAGGGGCCTGTGTCGGCCCCTATCTCACTGACCAGACAGGTGGCTCCCGGACGCAGGGACCATGTCCTTCCCTGGTCTCCTCATCTCCTCTCCTTAGGAAATCAAAATAGAATTTAGGACACAACTGCTTCATCCCTGCTCTTTCATCTCAGATTTTCAGAACAACGTACAGGTCAAAGTCATCCGGAGTCCTGCAGACTTGATTCGATTGATAGAGGAGCTGAAAGGTGGGACCAAAAAGGTATGGGCCCCTGCTCAACAGAGGGAGAGAACCCGCCTCCCCTGCTGGGAGCGCTTAGAGAACGGCCCCTGGAGTGAGCCCAGGAGAGCTGACTCCCTTTCTTTCCTCCTCCCGAGTCACCCCACTGCCACACTCCAGCCACTGTCTATCTGTGGCCCACACGTCTCTACTGAAACCCCAACTGTCCGTCTCTTTCTCCCGATCCCCGTCCACCTAGGGCAAGCCCAACGGAGGCCAAGAGCAGCCTGTAGGTGAGGCAGCAGAAGTCCCTCAAAGGGAAGCAGAGGAGAAGGACAAGAGCGACACGGATCATCAGAACGAGGTGGAAGAGGAGGAAGAGGAGGATGAAGATGAAGATGAAGATGAGCAGCAGTTACTGGGAGAGTTTGAGAAGGAACTGGAAGGGATACTGCTTCCGTCAGACCGAGACCGGCTCCGCTCAGAGGTGAAGGCCGGCATGGAGCGGGAGCTGGAGACCATCATCCAGGAAGTGAGCACAGCCCTTACCCTGCTCGCCTTGGCGGCCGGCTGCTCCTATGGACTAGGGAAGGCTGGGGGGCCAAAGGAATGAAGGGCGGCCTGTGGCTGGCACAGGGCAGGGGCACAGGGCAGGGAACAGTGTGCTCAGCTGCCACTTGTTTCCTTAATGGGAGGAGGGGACTGTAGGGAAGGGGGGACCAGAGGGAGGGCCAAGACTTAGCCGTTGCTCTCCTGTTAGAGCACGGACCACTGAGCTGCACTCCCCCACCCCCTGACTCCACTCTCCTGCCTTGGGCATTCCAGACAGAGAAGGAGCTGGACCCAGACGGGTTGAAGAAGGAATCTGAGCGTGATCGGGCAATGCTGGCCCTGACCTCCACTCTCAACAAACTCATCAAAAGGCTGGAGGAGAAACAGAGTCCAGAGCTGGTGAAGAAGCACAGGAAAAGGAGGGTTGCCCCCAAAAAGCCTCCCCCCAGCCCCCCACCAGCAGGTAAGAGCTGTTGGACAGGGTCCCTCAGCTGGTGTACCCTGGTGGGCATCCCGTTTTGCCCTTCCGAGGGTGCTCACTCCCCTCCATCCTCCTGGAACGCAGCTCTCCTGCCTTCTTCCCACTGCCTCCATCCCTTTGCCTGGTTACCTCCTACTCAGTCATCCCTTCAGGAAGCGGCTTTTAGAGCATGTCTGTCCGGTTTTCTGGCTGGCTCCCGTGTACCCAGCGCCTAGCACTTCCACGGTGCATGGTGGGTGGTCGGTAGAAACTAATGGAACAACTGGGAGCCAGCCTGTGTGCGGAAGACCACACACCTGTGAAGGACGCAGCATATCAACAGTGAGCCCCATGCGCTGGGAAAGGCCCCCCCTTGTAGGGTGTGAACGGGCAAGCCTGGCTGGTCAGAAGCCAGTTGCCTGGCAGGACAGACGTGGAGTTATTGCTTCCTCCTGCACCCCTGAGCTCCATGCCACAGGGTCATATGAGATTAGACATTCCAAATGGAATGTTCTGTTTTCACACCTTCCATCCCACCATCTCTATAAACATTGGAATGTCTTTCGAGTACCAGCATGTGGAACAAAACCACAGTTTTCCAACCTGCTTTCCTAAAACAAAACTCCTCTGTTGGCCCAGGTGACCTGATTTTTGCTTCAGAAAACACAGTGGTTTTTCCTGTAGGGGACAGGCAGGATGATTGGTCCAGGAGGGGAAAGGGAGGCTGCGGTTAGTGGAGGGAGCTTTATAGGCTGAAGGGGGACGGAGGAAGGGGGCACTGACTCTGAGCCCCGGTTCATCGATGCGTGTGATGGAAAATTGGATGGAAAACTGCCAGGACCAGTTGATGGCTTAGGGAGAGGTGACCACCGCAGCCCCTAACCTGGAATCACGGCTCTGCTTTGTGTCTCCCTGTGTGTCTCCCCCTCTAAGAGGAGGATCCTGAACACAGAGTCCAGGTCCGGGTCACCAAGCTCCGTCACGGAGGCCCCAATCAGGATCTGACTGTCCTCGAGATGAAACGGGAAAACCCACAGCTGAAACAAATCGAGGGGCTGGTGAAAGAGCTGCTGGAGAGGGAGGGGCTCACGGCAGAAGGTGGGCCCTGGGGCGGGCTGGCTTAAGAGTTGTTGGCAGGGCCTGCTGCCCAAGGTGGAGGGGCTGGGTCCAGGTGGACTGGAAACCTCGCTGGGGACCTGGGAGGCAGAGGGCCCTGCACGGACGCTCCCACCTTTCCTCTTCCTCTCACTGCCCACGTGGCTCCTTTCCAGGGAAAATTGAAATCAAAATCGTGCGACCAGGGGCTGAAGGGGCAGAGGAGGACTCACACTGGCTGACTGATGAGGACACGAGAAACCTCAAGGAGATTTTCTTCAATATTTTGGTGAGGGGCAGCTTACGCCCAGCCCTGGATCTCCAAGCCTTGACCCCGGTCTAGCCCGCCACGGAGATGAGAGCATGGCTTGGGCCCTGCTGGCCAGTCCCAGCCTCACCCCCTCCTGGGCTGCTGGAATTTCTGGCGGCTGGGCGGGTGTTCCCCTGCAGAAGAAGCGCAGGGGCCGTGTCCCTGCCCTCCTCACGTGCGGGGCCGGGCCGGATCCTCCAGGGCCCAGTGCCGCCCTTGGCTCTCCACCAGCAACCCTGCTCACCGCACCCCCGCCCGCCCTCCCCGCAGGTGCAGGGAGCAGAGGAGGCGCAGAAGGAGCGGCAGCGCCAGAAGGACCTGGAGAGCAATTACCGCCGCGTGTGGGGCTCTCGGGGCGCAGAGGGCACAGGGGACCTGGACGAGTTTGACTTCTGAGACCACTTCTGCTGTTGGCTGGCCAAGGAGTCCAGAGCCTGCCTAGCCTGGCCCTGCCTCCTCCCGCCCTGCACCCCGGGGCCCCTAGGGCAAAACAGCAGAGTAGGGCTGAGCGGTGGACCTGGCTTCCTCCGGCCTCCTGCCGCCTTCTTCCCTGGGAGGGGGAGGGTAGAGGGGCCCTGTGGGGTGAGCGTGCTGCTGCTGCCGTCACCCCTACTGCCCAGAGCCACCCAAGACCTCGCAGGCCTATGGGGTTTGCTCTCCCAGGCTTCTCCCCACAACCCCTTCCTTTTGTCCCTGGCTCCCCATACCAGTCCCCTAACTTGTTGGTTCCTCTCTCCTCCCTCCCTAGAGAGTTGGTGAGATCTTTTGAGCAAAGGAGGGCAGGGGGAGCAAGAAGAGTGGGGCGGCTCAGCAGGCCCCCCACGCCCTGCCTGAGCTGCTCCTCGGGGTCACCCCCTTCCCTTGGATCAGCTGGGGATCCCCTGCTCCTTTCCGTGCCCACATTGTTCCCTACAATACGTGCTTCCAAGTTGAGGTGCCTTTGCCTCTGTTTCTGAGGAAATGGAGAAAGTTGCCCACCACCTCTGACACGATCCCACTGAAAAGGGTGGGGTACAGAACCACCCACCATGTTCTTGAACAATCAGGTTTCTCAGTAAAGAACTGGACCATCGATCCATCAATCTGTGTTTTCTTCTTGGGGTAGGTGGGCTGGGGGCTATAGCAGGCATGAGGCTTAGTGTTCTCAGGGTGGAGTGCACACTCTCCTATCCCATCCTGTGCTCCACACCCTCCCACCCAGGTGCCACCAGTGGTACTAGGGCCCATGGGAAGAGACCAGGACAGAGAAACAAAGCCCACTGGCCTGCCAAGGGCGGAAACACTCATAGTACTGCCGTCCCTCCTTTTCCTCATCTATTTCCATTCCTTCCCTTCTCCCCCTTCACATCCCGGAAGCCGAGTGCACCCCATGCAGTTACCCCACCGCAGGGATCCTCCTGCTGAACTCCTGCAGCATGCCGCAGCTGCCGTTTGCCACCCGCACCCTGTGCCCACCTGGCCACACCGCTTCATTTCTGCCAGAAAAGACTCTCCTCGCCACGCTCAGAGGGCGCTGCTGCCCTCGGAGGCCAGCCTCCCACCGTGCTGGGTAGTAGGTGGCTCTGGGTAGGTCTCTCCCTGTCCTCCTCCTTGTGGAGCACAGACACGGGGCCCCTCACCTCCCCCTTTCTCCTCCTGCTCCCCATCTCTGAGCTATACAGTCTTCTCCTGCAGCCACTGCTCACAAGGTAGGTTAGAGGCCACTGAACTGGGTCTCCCGAAGTGCCAAGTGAGATTCAAGTGTTCTGGAAGGAAGTCGTCCGAGACGGACCCTCTTCTTTCTGAATGTAGACAGGTGCTTATTTTTCATGTTATGCTTAAATTGTTTTATGTAGAAATGTAAACGGGTAGACTTGTGAAATCCTGCTTCCCCAGGTCCATTTTGAGTGTCTTCTGGGGAGGAATGCTTCACCGGTGCAAGACCTGTGGCACCGCCCGGAGCCCAGCTGCAGTGGGGAATGCTGGGTTCAAATCCTCCCTCCTCTATTTACTCAGTGGGGCCCGTGAACAGTTAACTCTTCAAGTGCTGTTTCCTCACCGTAAGTTGTGGATAATCACACTGGCCTCCGACGGTGGTTGGGAGTATGGAATAAAACCTGCTGTGTGTATGTATCATGCTCTTGGCACAGCACCTGGAGAACATTCGAGACGTTCTAAGGAACCAGCTCCTGAGTTCTGAAGAGACTAGATGGTACTTGGAGGCCAGAGTCTTAGATGGAATCTCAAAAGCTGATCTGAAGCTACAGTGGAATCTTTCAGAATGGGAGAGCCGGGAGAGGCTGGGGCGGGAAAGTTTGCCTTGATGGGGATGGACTCTTAAGATCATCAGAAAACTGAGTTCTGGAAACCTTGCTAGATTTAATCATCCTGTACTTTCAATAGTAAATTCCTTTTTGCTTTCCTTTGGCGTTTGGTGGGAGTTTGGTGGAACCTCCCGTGGAGGAAGTTGGTCTGCCCCAGCTGTGCTAAGTCAAACAAAAGGAGGGGAGCAGGAGGTGTGGGACGGGGCAAGGTTGGGGGGGGTGGAGGGGCAGCAGGAATCCAGGTGAGGACACCTATGAACTTGGATGTAAAATGGCAGCAGCTCCCCTCAGCCCCACAGGGAGTCTCCTAGAGTCCTATTCTGCACAACCTGGAGGGCTTGAAACTATGTCATCCCATCCACTACATCCTTCACATTTCCCACAAGGCCAGAGATGCAGCCCATGACAAAAAGCATCCAGTGGATTACTTAGTGTTGGGATTTGCTGCGGGGGTTGCTGACCCCTTGACCACCTTTCATTTGCTGGAAATGAAAGGAACTTCCCACCAGCCTGTGGTTCCCTGTGGTAATCTCATGCTCTCCAGGGTCCCTGCTTCCTCCACAGACTCTCCCACACTCGAGCTTCTGAGGAAGAGTGTGACCACCTAGATGTAAAGTGGAGAATGGCCGGGTCCAGGGACTCTGAGCTGAAAGCGGGAATGGCCAGGTGTTCCACTTGAATCTTTTTTGCTATTTCCCTCTCTTTTCTTTTCTTTTCTTTTCTTTTCTTTTCTTTTCTTTCTTTCTTTTCTTTCTTTCTTCTTTCTTTTTCTTTCTTTTCTTCCTTTCTTTTCTTTTCTTTTCTTTTCTTTCTTTCTTTCTTTTCTTTCTTTCTTCTTTCTTTTTCTTTCTTTTCTTCCTTTCTTTTCTTTTCTTTCTTTCTTTTCTTTCTTTCTTCTTTCTTTTTCTTTCTTTTCTTCCTTTCTTTTCTTTTCTTTTCTTTTCTTTTCTTTTCTTTTCTTTTCTTTTCTTTCTTTCTTTTTTGGGGGGGTGGAGAGACAAGGAAGAGGGAGAGAATCTTAAGTAGGTTCCACCCAGCAGAGCCCAACTTGGGCCTTGATCTCAGAACCCTGAGATCAGGAACTGAGCTGAAATCAAAAGTCAGATGCTCAACCTGCTGAGCCACCCAGGTGCCCTCCCCCTTCCTTTTGATTTGCCTTGTATCCCTGAGTTCACCTCTTCCTATGTCAGGCTGCTGTGCTGGGTGGTCACCAGCCTAGGATCCTGGAAGGCCTCCATGTGAAAGGAACCTGGACCCATTGCTGCAACCACACCTTGTTAGCTTGATGGCACACCTGCAGCTCTATGTCATTGTGGGGCTGAGAGGCTCCGAGCCTCTACCAGAGGCTCTACCAGAAGACTCAAGGCCATTGACTGAATGACAACACGTTGGTGGCCGTGCCCAGCCTGCATTGGCTGCTGGCCAACACCACTCCACCCAGCCCCTGTATCAGGGCAAATGCTTTCCGCTGCTGCACATGAGAAACAGCAGGATTGGCTTCGTGCTGAAGCAGGAAGCACTGCAGCTGTTGGGGGCAGCACTGGCCTCAGTGGCCTAGGTGACAGGGAGGTGGGCAGATGTTTACATCAGGTGGGCATGGAGTTTGCAGACACTGAGGACTTTCGTGGCTGCGAGATTTCCCACCTCTTCTCTCCAGCCCCCTACTATAATGAGCTCTAACTTCTGGTACCAGGTTCCTAGGGCAGTCCCTCCATGGCCAGGGCTGGAGTCCTTACTGGGTCCCCCTGAACAGATGTTGTTCAGATTACAAATAAACAGATGCCACCAGAGTAACCTGCCCAAGGCCACCTAGCCATGATGTGGAGGGCCCAGTTTCAAAATCAGATCTGACTCTAAAGTTCTGCTCTAAACCAAAGCTGCCCTGCTTCTCACCTCTCTAAACAGCTCCCCCCTACCCCATCCTCTCCTCTGAGTTCCACAACCCAGCTCCTTCCTAGAAAAGGGGTCATCTTGGGGATCCTGACTTCAGCTCCCTGGATACCCCCTGTTGCTCTGACCTGCCTGTTTCCTTTCACTGCAGGACGAAATATCTGACTTACCACCTGGTTGCCCTGGCACCAGCCCAGCAGAGACACCCTCTGCTGGCCCTCTCCCCCCTGCACGTCCCCACCACGACCAAGTCCATTCCCTGACCCGCCTCTTCAAGAACAAACCAGCAGCTCACCCCCTAGACAAAATCACTTTTTCTTTAATTGCTGTTGAAGAAGATTCACACCATCTACCTTAGAGGAGATGGGGGCATTTCCCTCTGCCCCGGTCCTTCTCCCCTCCCCAATTACCTGGTCCTTTGCAAAATATTTTAGTCGAAGAAAAAAAAAAAAAAAAAAGACCGGAAACCACTGACACAGAGGGTCCAAGGGCTGGATTGATTAAAGGAAGCAGGGCTGGGCCAGGTAAATCCACCCCACCACCCCCTTTTTCCGGGGAAGGGGAAGGAGGCCTGGAAACCCTCCCAGCCAGCTCCCATCCTCTTAGCCCTGGCTGGGAAGGATCACGGGGTTGAGGGACGGGTCTGGAGCTGCTCCAAGGGGAGGGTGGGGCTGGACAGGAAGAAGAGTGGGGGAGGGGTCCCACTGTAGGGGTGCCCCCTACCCCAGATCACCACGGGCGCTGCACAGTCACAGGTACGCAGTCACGGTCACAGACACTCACAACCCGAGAGCACCCCCACCCCACCCCACCCTCTGCCCACCCCTGGCTTCCCCTACCCTGAAACGCCCTCCCCAGCCCCTGCCCGCCCCCGCCCCCTCGTTGGGGGACAAAGCAATAAATTACAAGGTCCCTCCCCAGTCCCCTTAGCCCGCTCGGCTCTGTCTCTCCTTCCTTCCGAGCTGGTGGTGAGGAGGGGCCCAGGCTCTTGGCTCCCCCGGCCCTTCAGCTTCCATCCATGGGTGGGTGTGGGGGGACGTCCTGATTTCCACTCCTCATGGTCCCTTTCACGGAAAGGGTTGGGGACCCCCCTACCCCCTTGGGCAGCAGGGGTCCTGCCCCTCGCTGCCCTTCCCCCTTCACTGGGCAGTGAGATCAGCTTGGAAGGGGTGGGGGCCCCGGTCTCGCCCCGAGTCCCAGGGCTGGCTCCCGCACGCGCCAGCCCCCCTTGGCGGCCCCAGGAGCCAGCCTGGGTGTGCGCTCCCGCTGGCACTGCCGCGCACGGGCAGGGCTGGTCCCCCCAGCCCACCCCAGGGGGCGCACCCCGCGGGGGGGCCCAGAGCGGTCCGGGTGGGGCCGGTGGCCGGGCTGTGGGTCGCCGAGCCTCGCTGGGCGGGGGGCGACTCGTGTCCTCTGGGAGCGCGGGGGCCGCGCCTGGGGGGACAGGTGCGCCCGCGGTGGGTGCGGACGGGAGCGGCGCGTGTGTCCGGCGGTCCGCCCGGCCTGCTCGTGCCGGCCGCGGGAGGGGCGCTCCGCCCGGGGCTACACCAGCGCCACGGCGGCGTCGGCGCGGCCCATGCTGGCGGCGCTGCTCCGGCGGCGGGGGCTGGGCGTGGCGGCGGCGCCGGGGACGGGGGCCGCGCCGGGGGTGGTGGCCGCGCTGCCGCCCTCGCCGGGGCAGCCGTGCTGCAGGAGGATGTCGGCGCACAGCTGGCTGCCGGCCTGGCGCGCGTAGAAGAGCGCGGTGCGGCCCTGCGCGTCGCGGGCGGCCACGTCGGCGCCGTACTGCGGGGACGGAGACGGGGACGGAGACGGGGACGGGGACGGGGACGGGGACGGGGACGGGGACGGGGACGCGCGTCACCAAGCGGCCCGCGGGGCCGACCCCCGCCCGGGGCCCCCAGGGACGCGGAGGGCTCCCGCCGGCCCCGCCCCCGCCCGGCCACGCCCCCAACCCCGGCCACGCCGCGCCCGGCCACGCCCCCTCCACGTACCCACAGCAGCAGCTGCGTGATGACCACGTGGGCGAGCTCCGCCGCCAGGTGCAGGGGGGAGCGAAGCTGCGGGTCCTCCACGCCGGAGTCGAGCGGCCCGTGCCGCGCGTGGGCCAGGAGCAGGAGGACGGCGGCCACGTCCTGGGCCTGCACGGCGGCCCACAGCCGGCGGCCCAGCGGCTCCTCGGGGGCGCCCAGCGGCGCCAGGAACAGCAGCTGCTCGTACTTGGCGCGGATCCACGACTCCCGCTCCTCCCTGCGACACGGCGGCTGCAGCGAGGCCTCTGGGACCCGCACCCAGGACCCCCGCCCCCCACTCGGGGAGGCCCCCAGCGCCCCTTGCCTCCCACTTACCGCGAAGAGTCCCGCGTGGGTTTGCTGCGGCCCCGCGTGTCGCTCTCCCACACGCGGTTGGCCACGTCGTTGCCGATGGCCGTCAGCACCAGGGTCAGCTCCCGGGGCCAGTCGTCCAGGTCCAGCGAGCGGACGCGGGACAGGTGCGTGCCCAGGTTCCGGTGGATGCCCGAGCACTCGATGCAGATGAGCGCGCCCAGGTTCAGGCTGGCCCACGTGGGGTCTGCGGAGGGAGCGCGGAGGTCGGCCCCCGGGGAACCGGCACCCCCGCACCCCGCAGCCGCCAGCCCCCCACGCCCCGCCCCTCCGCTGCCCGCCTGCGCTCACTCGGGGCCCCGCAGTCCACGCAGATGGAGTTCCCCTTGGCGTTCCGGATCGCCTGGATGGCCACCGCCTCGCTTTGGCTGTCGGTGCGCAGCTGCGGAGACGGTCGGGTTGGGGCTCGCACGGAGCTTCTACAGGTGCTTCAGACACTCGCCTCTGCTCGCCCCCGTCCGCCCACCCCCCGCCCCCATTACCTTGACCTTGCTGCTCTCACAGCATTGCAGACTAGCTAGGATCTGACTTTCGATGGCCTGGACCCAGGCATCCCGCTCCTCAAAACTGGCTGCCTCGAAGTGCCACGTCTGACCAGTGCTGGACACGATCAGGAATTCGAAGTTTTCCTCTGGGTGGGGGGATGGGATGGGGTCATGAGGGACGAGCTCAAACAGTGGCGGCCTTCCCCAGACCCTTCCCCCGATGTCCATCCCAAGCCCCTGGGAGTGGGGCAGAGGGGTTGGGGAAGCAGAAGGTGGGGGAGAGCAGGAAGCCCGAGCACATGCAGGGGAAGGCAGGGGCACCCCCACCCCTCTGCACCCCAGCTGAGCGCCCCTCCCAGCTCCCCGCTTGTTACCTGCTTTATAAATATTTCTTAAACTACCAAAGGATTTTAGTTTCCACATTTTGCGCTTGGCTGGTTTCCCGAAGCGAAGGAGATAGAGATAGAATGGAGAGCAGAACAGAGAAAGAGACCAAGAAAGGAGAAAAAGAGAGGCAGATGGAGAGATGGAGAGAAGTAGTGACAGAGTGCCAGAGACAAAGCAGGACAGACAGATGGGGAGAGAAAGCAGAACTAAAGTCAGTGGCCCCGGAGCAGAGTAGAGCAGAAGCCAAGAGCCATGAGAGTGCAGATCTGGAACCTGGGTCTGAGCACCCAGCAGAGAGCAGGGCGTGGGGACCAGCTATCATGACCAGTGAGGAGCCAGGTCTCTGGGGAGGGAAGGGACGGTCAGGATCCGAGTGAACACAGGGAAAGGGGACAGAAGCTGGGTCTCGGGCCTGGGACAAGGGGGTGGTGGGGTTCCAGAGGAGTCTCAGGGGCCTGGGGAGGTCACTGGGGGCAGGACTGGGGATCACTGTGGTCAAGGGTGGTTGGGGGAGCTTGGTGATCATGAGAAGCTCTTGGGAAGAGGGGCTGGGTGGTCAGAGTCTGGGAGCTGAGGAGTCCATGGGGGACGCTAAAGTCAGGTGTGAGTCACCAGGGGTCACGGTGGGGGGATGCTGGGTGCAGGGCCTGGGATGACAAGTGGGGCTGGGGGCAGGAACAGAAACTAGAGGCTCACTAAGAGAGGAAGCAGGACTGCTGGGAGTCCTTGGGAACGGGAGTGGCAGGACTGGGAAGTACTGGGGGGAAAGGCATTGTCTGGGAATGGGAGGAAGGACGAGAGCTGCGGGGTCCTCATCCACTTCTCACTAAGTTATGTGCAAAGTGATAATGATAGTCAAGCACTCAGCTCAGGCACTTTGCCTCCTCCTGCAGGAGCTGGGCCAGGGATCTGGAGTTGGGGGTAAGGGTCCAGGGTGGGAGTGGAACTGCCCGCCGGGGCCTCACCTTCAGCTTGCCCAGCCGAGCCTTCAGTCTTGGACGGTGTCGTCAATTTTTTCCTCCTCTGCTTCTTCACCATGGGAGAAGGAGGGGGTTCCCGACTCAGGGGGCTCAGGTCTCCAGATGGGGTACAGTCTTAGGGAGGGGGACACAGCTGCCTCAGTTGCCCCTGCCACAGATTTCCTGATTTCTCCAGAGCCCTGTCTTCTCCCCTGAACTAGCTTTGGTCCCAGTCCTCTCCAGGAGGTCCCCCTTGATCATCCCTGGGGAGGTAGGCAGATGAGTGGTCTAGAGTCAGACCTGCACTCACATCCTAGCTCTGCCACTTACTGGCCTTGAGACCTTGAGCAAGTCACTTAATCTTCTGAGCCTCAGTTTCTTCATCCCTAGAATGGGGATAATAATCTTGACCTGACAAGGTTGCTGTAAGGACTGCCATTACAATTTACTATATATACCTCCAAACGCTCTAAATACTGACGGCTGACTAATACTGACCGTTTAAGCTTCAAAACCACCTCTGAGGTAGAACCTATTATCTCCATTTTACGGAGGAAGAAACCGAGGCACAGAGAGGTCAAGTGCCTTGCCCGGTGGCAAGCTAAGATTTAAGTTCAAGCAATTTAGCTGTAGAACCCACTCGTGTTAACCACTAGATAATCATAGCATGACTGAGCTTGGTGCCTGGCACCCAGCAGAGGCTCAGTGTGTCCACTCGTGCACTGATTCCAGCCTCTAAGCTCCCGCCCCAAGTTCATTGCCCACCCACATCCCGTTCACATCTGGAAGACAGTGGGGTGGAGGGTGGGACCTCACTGACCAGTGCTGAGGGCTCGGGCCAAATTCCGGTCTGGTTTCAGCAGGTGCTTGGACGTCTGGTCTGGTGGTGGCTGCAGGGAACTGGGGCTGGGGCTTGGGCTTGGGGTGGGAGTGGTGGCTTCTGTTGGGAGGGGAACAAGATAAAGCTTCAGTGAACCCTTCTGTCTTTGGGACCCACTCCTTACATAGTCCGTCTTTATCACCCACCTTCTTGCTTATCCAGCCCACTCCCACTGCCCTACTACCCCTCCTCATCCCCAGTTCTGTTCCCTCAGTCATGAGCCCCACTCACCAGGACCTTCACCCATCTGCACGGTGCTCATGTCCTTGACCAACCCATTGATGCTGGCTGAGGGGCCAAACGCAGAGATGGCTCTTGGGGGCCTCTTGCCAGGGACTTTGACTGTTGTTCGTAGCAAGTCCATCTCCTTGCCATGGGTGCTGTGGATGTAATCCTGGAGGGGTACAGGGGTTGAGAACGTGGGAAGGCTGAGGTCCTTGGTGGTACTGGGAAGCAGCCAATAGTATGGGCTAGAGAGGACCTGGAGAGGGGACCCTAGGGGCTGACTGTGTTGGAATGAACTTCTAGGGCAGCTCCGGTGGCTAGCAGTTTAGTGCCGCCTTCAGCTCAGGGCCTGATCCTGGAGACCCGGGATCGAGTCCCACATTGGGCTCCCTGGATGGAGCCTGCTTCTCCCTCTGCCTGTGTCTCTGCACCTCTCTCTCTCATAAATAAACAAATAAATAAATAAATAAATAAATAAATAAATAAATAAATAAATAAATAAATAAATGCAATCTTAAAAAAAAAAATGAACTTCTAGGGGAAGGGCTCAACAGGTTTGGCCCAAAACTGTCTCCTCCAGGAGGATTCCCTGAATGGCAGACCAGGGGGAGGTCCTTCCTCCATGCTCTCCCATGAGACTGCAAGTTCCTGGGGACGTATCTTTACTCTCCCCTCTCCAGCATGGGTGTGTAGTGGGTGCCTAACACGTTTGCTGAACATAGAAGAGGGGGTCTGGGACTTCCCGGAAACCACATTAATGTCCGTCAGAGGCACCGACTGGTAGAGGTGGAAGGGTGTCCAGGGCCAGCTGGGGTGGCCCAGCCAACCCGACACTCACATTAATGCTCGGGTGGTAGAGTAGGAAGCCGTTACTGGACAGGGTCACATACTTCTTCTTCCATTCTTTGTTCAAGGAGTTGCCACTTCGCTTCAGGAGGAAGCTCTGGGGAGTGGAAAGAGACACGGGAGAAAAGCCAGTCAAGGACCAGCTACCCCCACCCTGCCCCCAGCCCCTGGACCACCTACCTGTTTGATGGGGATGGCTCGCCCACTCCCCGTTGTCTCTCCCCGACTGTCCAAACTCCGCTTCTCCGAATCACTGCCCCGACGATTCTGGAATGGTTATTGGCACCAGTCAGAGAATGAGCAGAGGGATACGCTGATGGAAGGACAGGGAGGGCAACGAAAGTGGGCCCCACCGCGGGCTCGAGGGACCGGGAAGATGGGCAGGTAACAGAGAACCGGAGGATGGGGGAGCCATCCTGTCCAGTACCGCGAAAAGGCTGGTCCTACGCTTGGCTGCCCGGTGCAGGGACCCTGGGGTGCTCAATCCAGCCACCGCAGCCGCCTCAGCTCGGAGCTCCCGGTGACCGACGTTGGGTGAGGATGGGAGGGAAGAAGAGTAGTCGCTGGTGTGGCCCCCATTGCTAGCCTGGGGATGGATGAAGGAAGTCAGCAGGACAGTTGAGATACCCCCACCCCAGCAAGCTATCGTCTGTATTGTCATTAATAATAAAACTCTTGTGGGATGCCTGGATGGCTCAGCAGTTGAGCGTCTGCCTTCAGCTCAGGGCGTGATCCCGGGGTCCTGGGATCGAGTCCCGCATCAGGCTCCCTGCATGGAGCCTGCTTCTCCCTCTGCCTGTGTCTCTGCCTCTTTCTCTCTCTCTCCCTGTGTCTCTCATGAATAAATAAAATCTTTTAAAAATAATAATAGTAAGACTCCTCACTGCCATAGTGCTTTATATTTTTTAAGTATTATCCCATACAGTTTTCTTAAAACCTTGGGAGGTTTAAGTGACTTGCTCAAGGACATTCTAAACAGCATTTCGCACCTGGTTGATCTCTAGTCCAGAGCACCCTCTAAAAATGGTGTCACTGCCATTTCCATTCACCCCCTACCCCCAACCTCCTTGGTACCCTGTACCTGTTCTTGGGCCACCAACCCCTCTGCTGCATCTTACCAGCTCCTCTGTGGACCCCGAAACCCCAACTCACCTGCCCAGCTACAGGAGTGGAAGCAGCTGAGTGGCTCGGGGAGCTGGGCAGGGACTTACAGGCAGCCAGAAGCTGTTGCTGTTTTCGTAAGGTCACCACCTTCTGGGCCACTGAAGGAAGGGGGAGAGGAAGGACACATGAACCGGGCAGATACCCGAGACCACCCTTTGTTGCCCAACTTCGAGAAATCCCCAGGAGATAACATGGGCCCAACTCCCCTGTCACTGTGGGCTTCGTGCCACTTGTAGTCTCGGGAGCTCTTCCTGCCCCAGAAACACCACGTGGTTATTAAGCAAACCTTCTCTGACCTCCCTGGCCCCTCCCTCCCATGCAGGCTAAGTTCCTGTCACTCAGAGAGGCCTGGATGCCCTAAGAGCACCCCAGGCCTAGCTCCCCTGCTTCCCACCTGTGCTGGGCCCCATACTCACCCTCCTGGAAGACGCGGTCCACGTTGAGCCCATAAGTTGCACATGTCTCGTAGTAGCTGCAGCGCTTCATGTCTGCACACAGAGCCCTGGCACGAGCATCGCCCACCACTCGAGGGGAGGAAGCACTAATCCTGTCTGAGGAGACAGGAGAGGAGCGGGATTGGATGAGGGTGCCCCTTCCCCACTCTTGCTACTTTCTTTTTCCTTCGGCTCCAGTCCCAGGCTGGGCACACCAAGGACAGGCCGTGAGAGAAGCTGCCCTTCTCGGAATGCTGGGCCCAGCTCACTAGCCCAGGAGCGCGATGCATAGGCTGGGTGAGCTCTGGGTGAGGCCTCCAAGAATATTCGAGAGGTGAGGACTTCTTGACAAGGTCTGAAATGCCTGAGACTCACAAGTGACAATCACCCTGCCCTGCAAATACACTGAACACTGAACTGAGTGGGAGTTCACCTCGCAAAAGGCTGAAGGGGGAACAGGTGGACCGTTCACTCTGCAGCAAGGAGCCAGGAGGCAAGTGGCGGCTGGAGGGAGGCTCCTGCAGGACAGGCATCCAGACAGAAGGTCGTGCCAGCTCAGTACTGGTGAGTCCTGGCAAAGCTCTTCCTGGCCCTGGTGGCATCTGAGAGCCTCCGAGTCACTTTGAGAACTCAAAAGTCTCTGCCTTCTGTATTTTCTCTATCACTTCGTTTGTGTTTTCTCTTCTGTAGATCCGTTCCTTTGAAAGATGTCAGCCTGACCCAGCTGTAGCCAAGGGAGGATGGAAGGCTTTCTCTCCACACTAGAGCCTGAGATTTTCTGTGTTTGCCATGGTGGTGACAGGAAGTGGCAGTGAGAACACAAGGTAGGTGACATCTCAGAGGATTGGAGACTGCTACGACAGATAGATGTCCCTTCCTTTCTGGAGGGTTCTCTTTTCTCTGCTCAGACCCTGGGAAGTTTTTTGTTTTGTGTGTGTGTGTGTGTGTGTGTGTGTGTGTGTGTGTGTTTGCTTAATAACTCCCTTATTTGGAGACAAGGCTCCTTCCAGAGGGTAACTGCAATCCAAGTGGCCGTGTCCACATTTACCAAGTTCTCGCCTATGTTGGCCAATGCCTCAGCAGCCATGTCAAGAACTCCCCTGAAGGCAGTGCTTCCCCAGGCCCACCTTACCTTGTGTCCCCACCAATGCCAGTGCCAGGCCTCCTCGTCCTTCCCCCCGAAGGGAGCTGAGCTGCCCATGGAGATGGCTCACAGCCTGGAAACTGTTTTCATCCTCCAGGCTGAAGACCAAGATGACAGCATCTGCCCAGCCTGAGAACTTGTGGGGGGTGAGGGAAGCAAAAGGGAGGGTCAGACAAGTCCACTCCTCTGGACACTATGCCCACGGAGGTTGGAAACTAGAGCTTCCTCCCGTGGCTAGTGCTGACCCCAACCAGCCCATCTACCCCAACACCTCACCCCTCACCTTGGCATCAGGTGCCCCAGCTTCTTCTCGGATCAACACTAGATGAGTCTGTCCATCCACCAGCATCTCTTTCTTGTGCTGCTCACCTGTCGGGAAGGGGTGGAAGGTCAGAGGTCACAAATCTCCAAGTTTCCCCACTGCTCTCTGTACTTCAGCGATGGATCGTGGCTTCATCCTTTCCTGTGGTCTCCATAGCGGCCTACTCATTGATCCCAGCTTCCTAAACTCTGGTTCCTGAGGACTCACTTTCTGTCTTCTCCAGCACTTGGTAGGAACCGGTCAAGAATCGGTGGATGAGCGATGACTTCCCACTCCTGGCGTCGCCCAGCACACCCTGAAAACAAGGTTGTGGAGCAGAGATTGTGAGACTCAAGAGGAGGCCAAAAACTTGGGTCTGAACACTCCAGAGAACTCAGAGAGACTGGCAGTGTTAAATCATTCAAGCAGGGGCCTACAGGGACTGGATGATGGTTGGTCAGGAGAGAGCATTCCGAAAAAAAATGTAAAAAAAAAAAAAAAAAAAAAGGAGAGAGCATTCCGGAAGATCAGGGGAGTGTGGCAATGATCCCAAGCTCAAAGTGGACCACAGGCTGAAGATTCCCAGCAGCCCAGTACCGCGTGGAGGGAAGGGGGAAGTCATGCCACAGCCCTAGGCACTGGTTAGAAAGTGTTAGCAATAGAACGTGAGGGGCTAAGAGGGAGATGCCAGGAACAAGGAGAAGCCTGGACAAGGCCCACGGACAAACAGGACAAAAGAGGCTAAAGAAGAAAAAGTTGCAGGATATACCGAGCCCCAGGTCGGTGCTATGAAGGTAGGATCTCAGGAGTACTGGAAAACTCTCCCTCACTCCCAGCGAGAGAGGGAAGGGAAGGGGGGCGGGGAGAGCTGAGCGGCGGCTGGGAGGTGAGCGTCCCCACACACCAGCAGATGGGTGACCTACCAGGCGCAGTTCAGGAATGGAGCGGCTCAGAGTCCACTCCTGGCTATTGACCACCGCCTCTGTAATAGGAAAGGAGCCATAAGAGAGCGCTCCAGGCCCGGGAGCACCCCACCCCTCAGCCACCCTGCTCCTTTGGCAGCCCCCCTTTCCCCCCAGGACTCCGCCTGGGCTGGAGGACTGCGGGGAAAGGCCAGGTTCCAGAGTGGTCCCCAGGCCTCCCATCCCAGCCGCTCTCCCCACAGCTGTTGCTGCCGCTCAGTGGTTGCTTAGCAACGGAGCCAGCTAGACAAAAATACTTCGTTGGCATCTCCCTTAAAGCACATCCCCAAACGTAAGTGCGCCCCAGACCGGGGACCGGGGACGGGGTCTGACGGCGGCGGGTCGCTCCCTCTGGGAGGACCGGAGAGGGTTTCCTGGGAAGGATCCCACCCGCCAGACTCGGATTCCAGGGCAGATCCCGGGAGGAGGGGCTGGGACGGGAGGGCGCGGGCCTTCCTCAGTCTCCATTTCACAAGAGAGAAACTGAGGCGAGGGCTATCCCCTTCCCCCCTCAAGGTCACCAGCGGTGGCCCTGCCGCCTCCCGCGGCCCCAGCAAGGGAGCTGGGACTTGCCCCGGCCGCCTCTCCCGTCCCTTCCCCCACTTGCCCCACGAGACCCTCCCAGACAAGCGCGGGCGAGGGCCCGGCTGGCCGCGAAGCCGCGGGCCTGGGCGGGGGCGGGATGCTCCTTCCGCCGGGGGGCCCCCGCGCCCGACACCGGCCGGACGTTCCCGGGGCGCCGCAGCTGCGGCGGGAACTCTGGGATCCGGAGCCATCTGCTCCCACCCGCTCCGGAGCCAAACCCCGGGGCCGCCCCCGCTCCCGAACCGCCTCCCCTCCCGAGAGTGCGAGCCGCACCAAGAGTCCCTGCAGGCTCTTTCTGCCAGAAAAAAAAAAAAAAAAAAAAAAAAAAAGAAAGAAAAAAAAAAAAAGACACCCCCTACCCCCGCCCGGGGAAAAAACCCAGTACCTTCTGGGTACCCCCTCCCAAGTCTCCGGGGGTAAGAATTGCCTTTGCAGCAGTTCGTCCCCCTGAGTCACTCGTGGGCAGCCCCCCGGGGTTTCAGCGCCGCGTGGGGCCCGGGCAGGGGGGGTGAGGCTCCCAGCCGCCCCCTCTCACTTCACAGCCAAGTATTCATCACGTTCCAGCCCCCACGCTCCCGGCCTGCCCAAGCCACCTTCACTGCACGGAAAGAAACGAGAGTCCCTCCCTGCTGCCTCACCAGCCCGCCTGGGCCCAGGGAAGACCCATCCCTGGCGAGGAGCTGCCTGCAAGGTCACTCTCATGCCACCTGCCCCAAGTGCTCAGGAGAAACTGAGGCTCCCTCATCGCCTCCACCTTCAGTATTCCTTCAGGCAAGGCAAAGCTCTGTTCCCAGACCCCCGGAGTCCAACTGAGGCTGGGAGTGGGGTCTGGGACTCCTCCACGAGACATTTCCTACAGTCACTCTGACCAAGGGCATTATCTTCCCAGAAAGCTCTGAGGCTTTCTGGGTCCCTCTGAAATCGAGTCACCTCTCCTGTCGCCAATGTAGCTACCCACCCCCGCTCTGGACCTCTTAGTCTTTGCCGGGCCTTGGCGAAGGAGTGAATTCGGTTCATCCACCCCCACCCGGCTGCGGAGAGGCTTCCCTAGTTCAGTCCTGCACACCTCTCCTCCACCCCAAGCTGAGCATTCCACTGCCCTCCCCTCCCTGTTCTCAGGCCTTGGTCCTACTCACTAGGGGAGGCGCGGAGCTCTGCGCCCAGCAGCTCCCTGGACCCGCTGCCAGAAGACAGGCCCGGGGGTCCGGGAGGGGGCCCCGAGCCAGGAGGCCCCCCTGTGCTCTTGGTGAAGATGCCGCTGATAAACTTGAGCATCTTGCGATCTCGAGTGGATGCTCGGCCCCCCTCCCGGCCCCGTTTCAGCCCTGGAGCTGGAGGCTCCAGAGTGATTGGAGGTGCAGGCCCAGTGGGCTGCGCGGAGGCGGCGGTGGCAGCGGCGGCTGGAGCCGGGGTTGCCGGGAGGGTTAGCGGAGGAGGAGAGCCAGCAGGCGGTCCCGGGTGCAAGTCACTGTTGTCCAAGGTCTTACTCTTGCCTTTCCGAGGGGACAGCTTCCCTCGGGCTCCCGACCCAGCGCCGACCCCACCGGAGGTCGTGGCTGCGGCTCCTCCTCCCGTGGTGGCGGCGGCGGCGGCGGCGGCGGCGGCGGGAGCTGCAGTCCCCGCGCTGCTCTTTGACCCCTTGACCCTGGGCTTGCCTTCGCTTTCGGGCCATGACAGGCGGCTCCCCGCGCCCTTGCCCCCGCCGGCTTTGGCGCCACTCGTGGTTACGGTCTTGCAAGGCTTGGGAGCCGGCGGGGGCGGCGCCACCTTGAGCCTCCGACTGCCGGTGCCGGGGTGCGGGGAGGACGAGCCGGGGACGCCGCCGCCCGCCCGGCCTTCGGGCTCCGGGCCCCCCCAGCTCGGGCTGCTGAGCAAGGGGCGCCGCGGCGTGGGGGCGCCCCCGGGCTTGGGCTCCGGGCTCAGCGCCCCGGACAGCGGGGGCCCCGGCGGGGCGGCCCAGAGGGACAGGCGGCGGCCGGGCGCGGGGGACACGGGGCGGGCCGGGCTGGCCGGGGCCGGGGCCGGGGCCGGGGCCGCGGCCGGGGCGGGGGGCTCTGCGCCCCCGGTGCCCGCGCTGCTCGTGCTGATCCACAGCGCATCCTGCCGGTGGAAGAGACGCTCGTGCCGCTTCTTGCCCGGCTCCTCCGCGCCCCGGGGGCTGCCCGGGTCCCCGGAGTCGGCACCTCGGGCCCCGGGGGCGCCGGCGGCGGCCGCGGACGGAGACGGCGGCGGCGGCGGCACCGACTCGAGCTTGACCAGGGTCAGCGAGATGAGGTAGGTCGTTGTCCGGCGCTGAAGCGCGCCCGCGCCCCGGCTCATGGGGCCCCGCGACCCCCGAGCTGGGGAGGGGAGGGGACTCCCCCGGACTGCCTCAGGGGGGCCCGGCCATGGGGCCGCCCTGCCCGCTGCCCCCAGCCCCCGGCCCCCGCTGAGCCCCCGGCCCGGCTCCGCTGTCGCCGCCGCCGCCGCCGCCTCCGCCTGCGCCCCCCTCCCATCACACGGGGCGCCCCCTCCCCATGCTCCCCGCCCTGCGCCCCCACCCCGCGGAGCCCCGGGACCTTGGTGCTGCTCCGGAGGCGCGCCGGACCCTGCGCCCCGGCCTGGGTGGGGGCGCCGAGCTGGGCGGAGGAGGGCGGGGAGGACGGTCGTGGGGGCAAACGGGGGAGAGGGAGGGAAGCGGGCAGGGAAGAGGGACCCGCGGAGGCTGGGGAAGAGGACGAGCCGGTGCGGGGGAGGCAGGGGCGGGGAAGGGGCTCGGGGGCCGCGGGCCGGGGGTCCTGGGGAGGCGGGGAGCTCCTGGGCTGCTCGTGCGGGGGATTCGCAGGGGCGCGGGGAGGATGCTGGGGATGGAGATGCGGGCGCCGGCGGGGGAGGAAGGAGGGAAGCCTTGGGGGTGGGAACCCACGGGTCTGGGGTCTGGGAAGGAAGGGGCGTGAGATCCGGGCGACGGGTCCGGGGGGCTCGCCGGGGCTCGGCTCGGTCCGGATGCGCGCTGTGTCCGGGCGCTCCCCTCACATTGAGGAGGAGGCGGCCCCCCGCCCCCCCCGCAGACTCCCCCCCCACCTTCTCTCCACCGGCTCGGCTGTCGGAGAAGGCGGTGCAAAATCCAGGACTGGATTTCCCTCCCAAATCCCGGGCTGGATTTCCGAGAACCCGGACTCCTCTACTCCGACAGTCCAGCCCCCTCCCCTAGCACCCCGCGGTTAGGGAGCGCGACTGCCGGGTGTGGCCTGTAGGGACGGGGTAAAAAGCAGTAGGCGGGTGGGCAGTCCGCAGGAGGAACGGAGCGAATTCAGGGGGTCACTGCGGGTTCTGGGGAAGTTGAAATGGGGAAACGGGGAGTCCTGAAATCCCTTCCCCAGGACCCCTTGTCTTCCCCAGGTAATTGAGCCCATTCTTTTTCCCATCACCCGGCCGCCCTGCCCACCCCACCCCACCCCAGCCCACGCCCACACGCAGTATATTGCGGGGGCCACGACTTGAGCCCAACTGTCCCAAAGTGAACTTGCAAAAGTGTTCCCTGGGGATGGGGACAAGACGGAACTTAGCAGAGTAGGAACCAGGGGGGTGCCTTAGGAGGGGAGAGGGCTCCTGCAGCCCAGGCCAAGCAGTGAGTCAAAGGCTCCAGCTTGAGGTGGAAGGAGAAGGAGTGTGTCTACAGGCTGACACCCCCCATACCAAAATGCATCCAGTCTCCATAGCAACCGTAGCTCCAAGAGTGCCTCAGAATCAGCGGGGATAAGCAGAGAGGAGAATCGCTGTGTGGGGTGGGTGGGTGGGTCCTGCCGGGGGGATTGGGGGTGGACGGAGACACATCCTCGAATCTGGTGACCCACGTGGCGGGTATTTAGTACCCCTGAATATGAGGATCCCTTCAGTTGAGGCGGACGCCAGCCTCTTTCGGGTTCCCATTCCGTCTCCTGAGGTTTTCAGGGTGGAGCCTTTTTAGAAGGTTAAAGAGGAGATAGAATGGAGAACGTCTGTCTGCTCCGAGTCCACCACCCTTCTAGGGACCCTGGAGTTCAAGACTCACTGCCCTCTACCCTGAGGAGAAACTTGAAGGGGTTGGGCCAATCGAGAACAGAGGCTGAGACCCAGCAGGGATGGGCCAGAGTGGTGCGAGGCCTTTGCGCAGGCTTGGAGACCCCTCCCCGACCCAGGGAGTCTCAGCATTCCCCTAATTTGGCGTCCCACCCTCCTGACGCAGCTGAGACTATAATAAGTGCTGTCGTGGGCGGCTCTCGAGGCAGGAGCTGGGAGCGTGCTTGGCCTGGCAGGGGGTGAGGTGGGGGGGGGTGCCAGGATGCTGGATGCCCTTTGTTTTCCTGAGACCCCTATACCCTGAAACCCCTCTAGGGTCCTGTCCTGAGGTCAGCACTCCCCTCTCCACCCCACCCCAGGACGACACCTTTCCAGGGACAGGAGACCCTTCAGGAGCCTTCTCTGAATTTTCGGAAAACAGAGGGTGTAGGTTGATTTGCTGCTTCTGCCTTAATTTTTCTTCCTTCCTTTGGTGGCCTCAGTTTTTCTTTATGTTCAGTGGGAAAGGAATCCTGACTCTTAGAGAAGAGTGCAACAGATCACTTAGGAACAGTGGAGTCTTCTGGGAGATTTCAGCCTCCAGCCCTCCTCAGTCCCTCCTTCTCCAGAGCTAAGCAGAGCGATTCCACCTGCACTAAACCTTCTTCCTCCTCCTTTTTTTTTCCCCACAGGGGTGGGGCTTGGAGTTCCTCCCTAAGAGGCCCCATGGGCCACTCCCCGTAGGTCGGCCTTTCCACCCACTGAGGCTGTAGGAAAGGTGTCAGCCATTGTTCTTGGCAAAGGGTGGGGACGGGAGGCAAGAGGGCCACTAGCCTCAGAAAGGCAATGCGGAAGGGGATCAGACTGTCCCCTTAGGAACCGGAGCCAAATTTTCCTTCCCCGGTTATGGTGTGGTGGCCTCCACCATCAACAAGGTCCAGCAGGAGGTATTCCCCCCCCCCCCATAGAAAGAATGGTCTCTTGAACCCCTACCCCGCCCCAGGGAGACAGCTAAGACTGGAGCGGCTGGAAGACCAGGATATGATGAAAGATGCACTTCTCCCGGACACCTTTCACGAACCACGTAGCTGGCTTTTGTCAGTTCTTTGCCACCCCAGAGGTGAATGAGAGGACAGTAGGCCGGAGACGGCTTTCAGCTCCACCAGCTCCTTAGTGGTGGGGCCCTGTGGATAGAGAGAAGCTGTTCCTGCCAGGGCCCCACCACAGGACTGAAGGCTGGGTGGGCAGGAGGATGTGGCGGATGGTGTTGCCATGGCAGCACTTCCTCCCTGTGTTGTCATCACTTGCTCTAATGGCACTAAGGAGGTAGAGCGGAAGGTGTGTTGGGGGGGGGGGGGGAGGACAGAAATGGGAGCGTGGGGAAGAGAGGACACCGAAAGAGTCCTGGGGACTTCTTTACACTTTGGCTATGCAAAGCATGCAGTCTGAGCGGTGGTGTGTGCCTGGGAGCCTGAGATTCTCGGCATGGTGTGTTCCAATGTGTGTTTCTCTCTACAGCTGGAGAACAAGAGGTCACTGATCCTTTGCGGGTCCTGGGAATGAAGACATTATCCAGTCCCAGAACCTCCTGCCCCACGCTGCTTCCTGCCCTGGACTCCCCAGGCAGGGTCCGAGTCTACCATAGGTCTGTCACGGCTTCTCTTCCCCATGCTCACCCACTTCTCCATTGCTAAGGTCAGCTCAGCAGGGACTTGTATTTTGATCCCCTGGGAGCAGGACCAGAGTTGGGGAAAAGGGAAGAACACCACCTCCCGTATCTTTTTCCATCCTGTCCAAATGTATTCTTCCCCCGAGTCCCAGCTCCATCTAGAGGACTAGGAAGTGGCTGATTGGGAAGTAATGTATGACACAGCAAGCCCTTCTATGCTACACACCATCCCCCGGCCCCCCTCGCCCCTGGGGTCCCCGATACACCCAAGTTGGGAGCTAACCCTTCTCTTACCGTGCAGTCTGTCCAGTGAGGCCTGGATGCTGTTCCGAAGTTCAGGGTCACCCACCCTCTCTGCCAGCTTCCTGAGGCGGCAAAGAGACTGCTTGGCCACCTCGTGTCGTCTGACTTCTGCTCTCACGGCAGCTCCAGCCAACTGCCTCTGGGCATGCATGTTGCCCAGACCTGTCTTGCCGGGCTAACAGCAACCTCTGGCCCTGAAGCCCATGGCCCCGTAGTCCCTCAACACCAGAAGGCCCCTTCTTCTGTGCCCCAGAACTCCCCGCTCCTGCCCGCCCTTCCGTCTGTCGGCCTCACTTCCTGACTGGTGAGTTTCAAACCCACAGCCTGGGACAGCACTACCTCCTGCACCTCCCACCCCCTCTAGCGTTGGCCCATCAGCTCTGCCAGCCAGCCCCTGCTAGAAGTCCTCAGCCAGGTGCATGGAGAGGCCTTAACAAGCATCCTAGGGCCTCCTGTGGGAGGTGACCAATTAAGATGGGTGTTGGTGCTGGGGAAATGTGCCACGCCAGGCCCCAGATGCAGTCCCCAACTCTTGCTGACCTACAGACTTATGTTCAGTGTCAAACTCTGACAGGAATGTATATACGTTTGGTCTCTCACCCTTCTAGCCCCACATTCCAGCTCGCAAGTGTTCTCACCACCCACTCTACACATCCAAAGAGCTCGTTTGTGTACCTACATCTTGCTCCATAACCCTCCCACAGGCCGCCAGCCCCCTGTAACCACCTCCTGCTTAAAAAGGCCAACTAGTTATATGGAGAACAGGTTATGGAGGAGGACAGTAACTATAACCAGACAAAACCACTAGGCTTTCTCAATTACTTTCATAATAATTGTCTATAACACTTAATAGTTTATGACACTCTTTCAAATATACACGGTCTTTATGACAGGTCCGAGGAGTGCAGGAAAGGGAGCCAAAGCTCAGAGAGGCCAGGAAGAGGTGAAACAAATCTATGCGTCTGGGTCTTTTTTTTTTTTCTTTTTAGATTTTATTTTTAAGTAATCTCTATATTCAGCGTGGAGCCTGAAGTCACCACCCCGAGATCAAGCGTTGCATGCTCCACTGAGCCAGCCACGCGCCCCTGTGAGTCTAGGTCTTCTGATTCCAACTGATAACCCTTTTCACTCTACCACCCAGCAGAGATGCCTGCCAGCCAGTTCGCCTTATCCCTAATACCCTTGTCTTGCTCTTGATGTAGGACCCGGGAGAGAAGAGGGTGTATGAGGAATTGGCGAACAGAATGAAGATGCAGGGGGTACGTAGCGGCGGAGTGGGTGATCTGACCTAATCACTCTGTTTCAGGACTCAAACCTTTCTGGCGCTGCCAAATGTCCCTTCTGCATATGTTATTAATTATGAAGGATATTAATTTGTGAAGGATAAGGGAATTATAACTATGCGACCATGTGTATAGTTCCCGGTCCCCAAGGGAATTGGGGGCTGGGATCACCCGCTGGAACTTGTAAAATAGCCTGACTAAAATAGGGAACACTGAGTGTTTACTATGTGCCGGGTAAGGTCCGAAGCACTCTGCATGTATCAACTCATTCAATTCTCACAAGAGCCGGGGAGGCAGCTGTACTGTTCTTTAGCTCTATTTACAGAGGAGGAAATAGGCACCGGAGCTTAGGTAGCAGGCCAAGGGTCACACGGCCGGAGAGTGGCGAAGCTGTAACGCAGGCGGGCTGGCTGGCGAAGACTTGCAGGGCTTTGCCGTCATGGAATCGCAGTACACACAAGCTGAAGTCCTCCTCTGGGGTCGAAGGGAGGTTCCCACTGAAACAGTTTCTCTTGGGGGAAGGAGGAATTAGGCCTTTTCCCATCTCCATGGAAAGCATTTATCCAATAACAAGTATATTGCTCAGCCCTTGTGCCCTTCCGCAGAGTGAAAATGCAGAGACTCCTCCTTCCCCTCGTATTTATTCATATTCCAGACCCCTTCCTTTGACTTTTTTTTTTTTTTTTGCAAGCCCTGGACCAGATGCCTGCTCTGAAGATACGGAGCACACTCCTGCCTGCACTTGTGGCTTTGTCACATTCAGGAATGCCCTGGCTCGAAGCAGCTGTTTTTCACACCGAATTTCAGTGGCACACTCACACCCAGCGGGGGGAGGGGGGATACGGGAGAGAACACCTGTACTAGGGGACACACCTGCAACGTGTGGCGATTTGCTGGATGTTGCTGTGCCCAACCCAGAGCCTCGGTGGCCCGGCCAAACAGCTCGCTGTCTGCTCCTCCGGGCGCTCCCGAGTGGGATGCGATGACGACCAACGATGGCGTCACCGTGAGGTCACCGCGGGGCAGGGGCGGGGCGCGGGGAGCCTGCCGCGGCCCTCGCAGCCGCCCCTTCTCCCCCTCCACGGGCTCTCTCCCGCGCCTCCTCCCCCGGCGGCCATACAAAGCTCCGTTCTCAATCCGGGGTCTTGAAGTTTAGGCTGCGGTCCCCAGGAGAGCCGATGCGAGCCCTACCCCGGCTTTAGGCTTCGTCCAATAAAGAGCCGCGAGGCGGGGCGGCCGGCGGGCACCCAGGCGCCGGCGCCCCGGATTAGCCCCGAGCCCCGCCAATCCAGGCGCAGGGGTGGGACGGGGCAGGCGCACGGGACGGGGCTTGGCGGGACTCGATTTAAAGAGACAGAAGCTGCCGGGGCCCAAGAAGACGGTCCCCAGGACCCTCCCCCGAGTCCTTGGGACCGCCTGGGTCCCCAGAGCTGGGGAGATGGTTTGCGGTGGCTTCGCCTGCTCCAAGAATGCGCTGTGCGCTCTCAACGTGGTCTACATGGTGAGGCGGCGGGGGCGCGGGCGCGGGCGGGGGCGCGGGCGCGGGCGGGGGCGCTGCAGGGCGGAGGCGGGCGCGGAGGACCTCCGGGGGACTTCCGGCGGGAAGAGGGGTGCGCCGGGGTTCCGGGAAGATTCCCGAGGACTTCCGGCGAAGAGGGGATTCCAGGGGACTTCCGTGGGAAGAGGGGAGACTTCCGGTGATCCGAGGGGGTGTGTGGGTGGGGGGTGAGCTGAAGACGGTGGGCCTGAGGGCCCATCCCTCCCTCCCTCCCGTGAGGGTTTCTCCCAAAATAGAAGCGATGGGGGAAGCCAAAGGCCCCGTGTTTATATTCTTAGGCTCTACTATCCCTGCTGCCCCCCATCGCAGCCACGCCGACCGGTGGGCGCATACACCTCCTCCCCGTAGTTCACACACACCCCGATCTCAAGAACCCCCGTGTGACTTTCGGCCGCGCTGCGCGCTGGGGTTCTCTGGAGATGTAACCCGCTCTGCTTCCTGCAGCTGGTGGGCTTGTTGCTCATTGGAGTGGCTGCTTGGGGGAAGGGCCTGGGCCTGGTGTCCAGCATCCACATCATCGGAGGAGTCATTGCCGTGGGGGTCTTCCTTCTTCTCATCGCCGTGGCTGGACTGGTGGGTGCTGTCAACCATCACCAAGTCCTGCTCTTCTTTGTATCCTGACCTTAAGTGATGGGGGACCTGGGCCCCCAGGGGGGTCCGAATTGGCTAGAAATGTTCTAGGAAGTGTGGACTTTAGGGACAGGTCTCCCTGCCCTGCCCTTTACCACACTTCATGAAACAAGAGCTGAGGATTTCGTTTTCAACAAGCATGGCTATGTAAGTGCTATGAACGGGTGAGATCAGGTGGTTATTATGGGTGCAACATAAAGGAATCTAGGATCCCTTTTTCCCGTAACTCTTCCTCTCAGTACATGATCATCCTTGGTTTGGTCTTCATCTTCCAGTTTGGAATCTCTTGTTCATGTCTGGCTATTAACCGAAGCAAACAGGTAAGTGGATGCCCTCTCAAGTACTTTTCTCTATCCTCCCAACTCCCTCCTTTTAGTCTGTACCTTTTAGTGGGCCTACTACTTCCAGAACCCAAGGTGGGTTTGTATCATTTTCTGCATGATACTTTGTTTCTGAGGGATGTAGACTGCCTTTGCTGGGATAGGGAAATGAGGCACTTTAACTGAGGTCAGGATGTAGGGGCATTCTTAAGGTTAGCAGCATCCAGTAATTTCCCTCTATTTTCCAGACAGATGTCATCAATGCTTCTTGGTGGGTCATGAGCAACAACACCAGGGATGAACTGGAAAGAAGTTTTGATTGTTGTGGCTTGTTCAACCTTACAACCCTGTATCAACAGGATTATGCTTTCTGCACTGCAGTGAGTTGGTGCAGAGGCGGGGCAGGGGCAGGAGAGCAGGAAAGCTAGTTAAGGACAGTGCCAAATTGGCAGATTTAAGAGTCTGAATGTGCTTGACTTCTCTAGCAGCTCTCTTGCATTGGAGCTGTGTGTTGGTAGGGGAAGGGGGGGGGATACAAAGGTTAAAGAATTAGTGAAGTTGAGATTTCAGTCTGTAGGATGCTAATAAGAAATGAGAAAATAATTTCCGGGGCCCTTCACCATAGGTGTTGGAATAGGGCAGCCTGACAACTCTGCATCCTCCAAACACACTTTTTTTTCCCTTAGATCTGCAAGAGCCGGAGCTCCACATGCCAGATGTGTGGAGAAAAGTTCCTCAAGCATTCAGATGAAGCACTGAAAATCCTGGGGGGTGTTGGACTCTTCTTTAGCTTTACAGAGGTAATGTTCTTCAGTTCTCTCATATATACCCTTTCTCTGTCTTAGCTCCAGAGATTCAGAATCACTGATAATCTCTTTCCCTTTGTTTTTTTTACAGATTCTTGGTGTTTGGCTAGCAATGAGATTTCGGAATCAGAAGGATCCTCGAGCTAACCCCAGTGCCTTTCTATGAGACTCTGGACCCTTCTGACTTTTGCTCTCTGTTCTCCCTAAGCTTTTCTTCCTCCCTTAGGGAAAACTTAGGGTCTGTAGCCCTTTTTGTTTGAGAAAAAGGAAAGGCCCTTTGCCACACATCCCAAAATGATGGAACACCCAGGCTGTGTGCCTTGACATGTTTAGTGGGAACAAGATCGTAAGGAATAAAGAACTTCCTCCCTGTCTCCCTAAGTGGATATGGGAAGCTCCTGGGAGTGCATGAAGTGGGATGGGGTTGGAGTCCTTCCTGGCTCTGTTTCCCTTTTCCCTTCCACATGCTAGACCAACTCGGTACATTGTGGCCTGGCTCCAAGGGTAAATCAGGGACGGAATCAGGGAAAAAAACCCCACCAAGAACTCTTTCTTACAATAAGAAGACCCAGTTTGGGGAAGTTCAGTAAATATAAAAATAAAAGCCATTTAAGCTCCGTATTCAAAGAAGCAACTTAAGTGCCTTTTCTTCTCTTGCCAGTTGAGGGGCTCCAATTGCCTACATAGGCCCTAGGACCTAGGGAGAATTTTTTCAGATTCTACGAATGATTTTTCCAAGTCCCCAAATGGCAATACCCATCAGAGGAAGAAACATTAAAAAAAAAAAAAAAAAAAAGACCATATTTCTTTGTTTTGTTTTGTTTTTCCTGTATAAAAAAGATCCCAATATCAAGATAGAAAGGGGAGAACAAGGGACATACCCCTTGGTGTATGAAAATGGGGAGGAGGGGGCAGGAGAAGGATAAGCCTCAAAAGGAGAGGTGGAAAGGGAATGTCATTAAGGCAGCAAAATATTCTCTGTAAAAAGTGGGAGTTGTTTCCACAGCCTCAGAGATGAAGGCCAAGACTGCCTTCTTAGTTTGGGGAGCTCTCCACTCAAGTGTTCAAAGGAAGAGAAAAGACAGCTTCTCTCTTCTTGCTACTGTTGCAGCCGTTCCACTGCTCACTCTGGGTTACCTTCTGCCTTTTGTAGATAAGAGTGCTGCAGGGCTCGGAAGGCAGAGATTCGCTTGTGTGGGTTAAAAGTCAGCATCTCCTGAGAAGGGGAGACAAAGATCAAAAGGTCATGAAGACAAAACAAAAAAAAAAAGAAAAAGACTTCTGCTCATCCCCAACAATACCTAGGATGGGCTATTTTCTACATTTTCTACATCCTCTTTGTGGATGGCCTATTCATTGGCGCCAGTAAAAACTAGCCCATCCACCAACCAAGTCTTAGTAACCTCAATGCTGGTGCTCGGTCTTCCACCCCATCCTCAGCCTGTGCCCGTGCCCATGCCCAGTACCAGCAGCAGCTGTGCTCCAGACTCCTCCATCTCAGGTACCACTGTCTGTACTGGACGGGGCCCTCTAGGGGAAAAGGCTCCTCGGGGCAGAGACACATCTCGGGGCCAGTCATCCTCTGGGGGCAGCCCGATCAGGCTATGGGGAACAGGAGAGCTCTGGTCAAAAGGGTCTTTCTCTAGCCCACATCTCCAGGGGCAGAGCCAACTGCCATGTGGGGCTCAGCAGAAAGAAGATTTGGAATGGAAAGTTTTTTTTTTTCTCCCCTCATGCTGGTCACTTACTCAAAGATTTTGCCTAACTGGTCAGCTTCAGAGTTTCCACAGAAGAGAGGCCTAAGGTGGGAAAACCACAGTTAGCAGTCATGTCCAAAGATACAGTAGTGGAATAATTACTGATAGGTAATGGCTCAAAACAGAGAGTGTGGGGGAATACAGGGATGTGAAGTTCCTAACTTTAGGACATTTCAGAGTTTCTGGTTAGGGACAGAACAGTCAACAATACTTAAGTGAAAGAATGGGCAGGAAATGGATGTGATTTATGACTAAGAGATTTGGTTTGGGAAACTCAAAATAGTTCAGGATGCTTGGGTCCCATACTTGCGACGAAACATCTCTGCGAAGATACAGCCGACACTCCACATGTCCACGGGTGTTGC
Organism: Vulpes lagopus; assembly: GCF_018345385.1. Classification (NCBI taxonomy): domain Eukaryota; kingdom Metazoa; phylum Chordata; class Mammalia; order Carnivora; family Canidae; genus Vulpes; species Vulpes lagopus. Next base: position 67,804,966 of record NC_054828.1, on the reverse strand, counting down.
ATATGTAGACTGCAGAAGAACTTCTGGAGCACGATACCAGAGTGTAACAACCTAATAGGAATAAGAAAAGTGGATGAAGACCCCATGGGTTACCATGAACCATAACTGGTTGACTAAAGTCACAAAGCGCCTGACTTCTCAACTGCTATGGTCAACCCCTCTCCTACTCCCCTCTTGCTACTGACCACAGGCGTAAGTGCCATCTGGTAGCTGTAGATTCTGGCCAGACCAAAATCAGCCAGCTTGACTGTCCCACCACTGGTCACCAGAATGTTCTCGGGCTTCAGGTCTCGGTGAACGATGCAGTTGGCATGAAGGAAATCTAGGCCTCTTAGAAACTGGCGCATCAGGTCCTGGTTTAGAAGGGGGAAGAACAGAGGACCTGGAAACTAGGCACCATACCTGAAATCACAGCAGGTTCTGCCACAAAGGTCTCAATCTACTCCTCAGCATCCACCCACCCTACTCACCTTGATGGTCTCCACTGGCAAGCCCGGTGGGGGTGCCTTGTCCAGGTACGTTCTCAGGTCTTGGTCCACGTGCTCAAACACCAGGGTCACTTTGGTCTCCCGGTCGGTTCGGGCAGTGGCGCAGACGTCCATCAGCCTGGCCAGAGCAAATGGTCATTCACTAATCAATCCCTCTGGACCCGACGCGGCCTTTCCCATTTCCCCAGAACCCCCACCTACAAGTTGTCTTTTCCTCTTTACTACCCACTCCCCACCCTCCACCTTCTCACCGGACAACGTTGGGATGCTCAAAAGCCTCCAGCCGCCTCAGCAATGCCACTTCACGAACTGTGCTGATGGGAAGGCCCCCTCCGGCACCTCCTCCATTAGGGACTCTAACGCTCTTGAGGGCCACGAAGTGGCCGCTGTGCGGATCACGGGCCTTGTACACCGTTCCATAGGCACCAACCCCAATCTCAGCCACTGGCTCGTACCGAGGAGTAGCCATTCTCGGATCAGAGAAGACCCTACAATCACAAAAGCCTCCTGCCACCGAAAATCCCTCAAGAGTTCAGGTGGTATGAGCCTGCCGCAACGAGGTGACTCCCCCACAAGGCATCACAAAGACCCCCCTCCACCACCCACCCCGTCCCTCTCCCCAGTTCCGTGAGGCTGGCTCCTCAGCTGACACAATGGCTCTAACCCCAACCCCGCCAGCCACGTGAAGCCCTAAAAGAAAGAATTCCTCTTCCTCGGGGACGGGCCGTCGCGTCCCGCACTGGGCAGACCGCACACGACACACCCCCTGCATCGAAGGCTCGACATCCGTCCCTAACGTTACATCCCAGCTGACCACAAAGGAACGAGTTGCGCGGGCCGCACTTCCCGCCCTCGAGCGACCCTCCCGTAACCTGCCCGCGTAGGCAGACGCGAGGGCGACAGCGGTCCCGTCCCCGGGAAGGCGCCACGCTCACCTCACTCGGCGCCGGGTGCTGCGGGGGCGGCCCGTTATCGGGGCCCCGGAGCCAGAGCCTGCGGCGCCATACACAGGAGCTCTGTCCGGGGCAGCTGGACGGTCCGGGCCCGACCATAGACAGGCCGCAAGCTAGAGCGGCCCCCGCACCCCCACCCTCACCATGTGACCAGCTGCCAAAGAGGCGCGCGGGAACTGGCGGGGCGGGGCGAAAGCCGGACGTTCGGGCCACGTGATGAGCCGCGCGTGCGCAGAGGGGCGGCCAGGGCGGCCTCGGCCGGGAAGGGGGCGGGAGGGGAGAGGGGCGGAGGGGCGACGGCGGCCACGTGATCTGTTGCTATCACACGTGACCGCCCGACTCCGCTCGGAGGAGCAGAGGTGTGGCTACGCGGCGGGGCACGTGACCGACTGCCAGACCCGGCGGGGGGGCGGGGAGACGGGGGAGGGTGGAGTCCAGGGCGGTGCCATGGCAACCCGGGCCACCCGGCTCCCCCGCCGAGCTGCAGGCCGCGCCTGAGCGCTTCTGGCGCTCGCTCCACGCTCCGCGCCTCTGTGCGCGGCGGTCAGGGAGCGGGAGACGAGGCGGGGGCGGGACGGGCGCTGGAGCCTTTCGGCCTCACTGCCGCGGGGAGACCTGGTCTCGTTTGTGTCTTTGTTTCATTCATTCGCTCATTCAACAAATTTTTACCGAGTGCTCGCTTCCTGTGTGCATGCGGGTTTTTTTTTTCCCGGTGTCTCAGTCGGTGGCCCTTTAAAGGAGCGATGGGGCTGTCTGGAAAGACGTAGCCCCCGGTAGGGACAATACCCATCTCAGGGCACAACCAGCACTAAAGGACTGACGGAAGGCACACTAATGCAGTGACCCAACCGGAGGAGTGTCAAGGTGATGCCCTCCCCTCTTCCCAACTTCCACCTCTTCCAGGGAGCGTTAAAATAAGACGGTGCTTTCTGGCGGAGAAATTATCAATGAGCAAGAGACAGGAACACTTAACCTGCAAGGTTCTTTGCAACAGGGAGAGGCAATGATATGTGCGTTTGTGTATGTGTATTTTACACATTGTGTACAGATTGACAGATACAGGAGTGAGCGTGTGCAGGGAGGTTACCTCCACCACCACCTTGGACCTCGGCACTGCATGAGAATGATTTGTGCTCTTCCACAAACCCTGTGACTCCTTGTTTGGGGTCGTTCTGCTTCCCTCTTTCCCCCGGTGCGAGCTTTCTTAGTCCTTGCTCCCGCCCAGAACACAGACTTTTCCAAATTGCTTCTGCTCACAGACACTTAGGTCGACAATAGACAGGTTCCTCTGACTTTCCTTATTTCCTAGCCCTTTAGGGGAATGGGAATAAGGAGGGAAGAGATCAGTATCTCGTTCGGGACAACCTGTCTAAAATCCGAAAGCATTTCATGACTCTATTTGCCACTCCTTCCACCTTAACTTCTATTCTCCTTAACCATCTAGTGGAGGTTGTAAGAGCTCAGGCTCGAGATGACTATAAACCACGTTCTAGGACAAAATGGAATACAAGTCAGTACAGATTCGCCCTCTTTGCATTCTGATAAGTTGTAGCTGTGGGCCCTGCTGGCAAGGGCAGCTGGAACACTAGAAAGAAAAACCTCAAGGTCTACACTGGCAAAGGGGCTTCTGAGGTCGCTGTTTTATTGGCTCTCTTGCAGGGACTGGTTGGTTTATAAGCCTTCTGGCAGGCAAAGTGTCTGAGTCTGTCAAGCAGGGTCCCCTTCAGCTCCACTTTCCGCAGCCCACTGTCTTTGGAATAGAAGTCCTCCTCTGTGTTGTTTCCTTGGGTTCCAGCCCCCTTTCTGATTCATTCATCCATCCACCCAAAATATTTGAATACTCATAAAAGCATTACTCTCCTTAATCACTTTTATTGAGGAGACTTAGTTTGGCAGTCTATCCCTGGTTCCACACCCTCCCTCTCCTGTTAATTACTCTTTCACTAATTAATTTTTTTCCAGTGTGTTTGACCCAAAGGGCTCCTCTGGAATCCCTTTTCCCTCAGCGTTGGAAAGGGAGGATATAACGGTAAGGCAGAAATAATGTGATGAGGGGCTAGAACTGGTTCTCAGGGTCAAGACCTCCATAAAAGCAAAACCAGAGAGCTGTGTGTGTGTGTGTGTGTGTGTGAGTCACTTCAGTGCAGTGTGGTGGGGCAGGAGAGTACCAGGCAAGACACTCATCCCCGTAGCAGTCTTGTCTCCCTTGCTCTCACTTCCCTCACACGTTACAATTACACACTTCTGTTTTTCACACAATCCGATTACATGCCTTACACACATCTGTTTTCCAGTGTCCCACGCCGTGCACACTTGTCGGTCTTTTGTATAAAGTGTTTATTGCTTGAGTCCATGTCTTACCTTCCTCACACCTCAGACCCCTGCATAGCTCTTTTGCACACTCCCATGTGGCACCAGCTTGTCCCCCCCGTGCATCTGTGTCTTTGACCGCTCACCTTCCATCCTCACCGGCTCCCCACCCCCGCCCCACACCTATTCTCCCACCGGGTGCACACCCCCCTTCCTTGGCCACTCCCCTCCCCCCGCCCTCCCCGGCTCGCACACTCGCCCCCGCCCCCGGGGACACCTGCTCGTGCGGGGCAGGGCGGGGATGCGCAGCCGCGGCCCCTGCTCCTCGCCCGCTCCCCGCCCCGCCCCTCCCTCCATCCCTCACCGGCTCCCCGGCGCCCGCCCCGCCCGCCCGCCGCTCCGGGGGGGTCTCCGCCGCCGCCGCCGCCGGAAGGAGCCGCCATTTGCCACCGCCGAGCGCACGGGCCGAGCCGAGCCGGAGCCGGGAAGCCGCGCGGGCCTGCGCCCAGCAGCACGGCGATGGGGGGCGGCCCCGCCGCAGGAGGCCCGGGGCGCGTCACCCCCGGGGCCCGGCCCGCGCCGGACCCGGACCCGTGGGGCGCGGCCCCGTGAGCCCCCCGCCCCCTGCCCGGGCCATGGCTGCCCGCCCCGCCGCCCCCGGGCCGCCAGCCGCCGAGCCCCGGCCGCGGCCGCAGTGAACGGAGACCCCGGCCGCGCTCGGCCCTCCGGCGCGCGCCCCTTCCCGGCCGGGCGCCTCCCTTCCCCCCGCCGCCCCCCGCCCCCGCCCCCGGCGCCCGGACGATGCTCAAGTCCCGGCTCCGCATGTTCCTGAACGAGCTGAAGCTGCTGGTGCTGACGGGCGGGGGGCGGCCCCGGGCCGAGCCGCAGCCCCGGGGGGGCGGGGGGGGCGGGGGGGGCGGCTGCGGCTGGGCGCCCTTCGCCGGCTGCTCGGCCCGGGACGGCGACGGCGACGGCGACGAAGAGGAGTACTACGGGTCGGAGCCGCGGGCCCGGGGCCTGGCCGGCGACAAGGAGCCGCGGGCCGGACCCCCGCCGCCGCCCGCGCCGCCGCCGCCGCCGCCCCCGGGCGCGCTGGACGCCCTGTCGCTCAGCAGCAGCCTGGACAGCGGGCTGCGGACCCCCCAGTGCCGGATCTGCTTCCAGGGCCCCGAGCAGGTGAGGCCCGGGCGCGGGGCCGCGGGGGGGGCGCACCTGGGCGCACCTGGGGCGGGGGGCGGGGGGCGGGGGGCGGGGCCGGGGAGGCGGGGCGGGCCCGGCCGGGCCCGGCACCTGGCGCGGTGGGGGACGGGCCGGGGCTCGCCGGAGCGCACGCGGGCGGGTCGCGGGGGGCGGGGCTTCGTCCCGCGGGGGCTTCGGATCCCGTCGCCCACGGACCGAGACCGCCCGCCTTCTGCCGCGCTGCCCCCGCGCGGGGCCTCCCCTCAGGTGGCCGGGGAGCCCCTGCCCCCCGGAAGGCAGGGCCGAGCTGGCGCCCTTGCCTCGCTCAGTGTTTCTCTCCGTGGGGCACTTTTCCTCACTTCCCGTTCCGTAACTTTCCGTCTCATTCCAGAGAGTACTCTTTGTTTAAATGTTATGGACAAAGTTGTCCCGCCATAGTGCTGGGGGGGGCGGGGGTGTACCTGTATCGTGCGAAATCATTCCTCGATTAAAGGGGAACACCCTCCGTCCCCACGCCCAGGATCTCTCCCCCTTTTTGCTACTTGGAGACTGCGGACAATAACCCATCCCGGTCTGCACCACATCTGTGAAATAGTTGGTAGCGATGGGAGGGAGGAGGAAGGCATGGCTCAGAAGCTCTGACCCTCCTGCCCCTCCAGATACCAAGGGGTGGCCTTCCATTTGGGAAGCCTTAGAGAGCATCTTCCCCAAATTTTAGGAAAGGAGGAGACCCAGTCCTCCCCCCACCCCACCTCATTTCTTTTTATCCTTTGTCTGTTTGGTCAGGGAAGTTTACCTTGAGCTCTTTTTTCTTTTTTGCTGCGGCCTTAGCCTCTTGCCCTATTTTGGGTGAAAGTCCTGAGTTTTTGTTTTTGTTTTTTAAAAAAAAAAAAAAAACGTTGGACAATGACCTGGAGAGGTTTCCCTCTCTTGGAGCCGGGCGGTGACAGCTGACAGGGACCCTCCTCACTCTTCCTCCAGGGGGAGCTCCTGAGCCCCTGCCGCTGCGACGGCTCAGTGCGCTGCACACACCAGCCCTGCCTCATCCGCTGGATCAGCGAGAGGGGCTCCTGGAGCTGTGAGCTCTGCTACTTCAAGTACCAGGTCCTGGCGATCAGCACCAAGAACCCGCTGCAGGTGAGGTACAGGGAGAGAACTTCCAGACCTGGGCAAAGGCAGCAGTCAGATTCAGGGACTCTCCAGGGAGCCCATCATCCAGTTAATCTTTCCTCAAAGTTACCCTCCCCACCATTACCACAGGCTGCCTGCCTGTAAATCTTCCCTTCCTTCGTGTATTCACATTTATTGGGTGCCACCTGTATTTCAGGCACTGTTCTAGGCACTGAGACAGTAAAAAAGCAGATGATAATATGATGGTGATGATGATGATGGTAGCAAACGTAGTATTTTCTATGTGTTACACTTTTGGTGTATAATAACTGACTTAATTTTTGTAATAATCCTATTAGCTATGTGCCATTATTATCTTCATTTTAAAGATGAGGACATTGATGCACAAAGAAGCGTAAAAACTTGCCCAAAGTTACTCAGCCCATAAGTGATGGAGTTTGGATTTGGAATTCAAACCTAGATGGTCTGGGTTCAGAGCACTTGCCTGATCCTGCCTTTCTAAAACAGGACAGACAAATGGTCTCAAACAATGTGAAAGTGCTCTATTAAAAAAAAGGGTGGGGGGGGGACCTCTCTACTAGGTTTGATCAGGACATAGAGGAGACAGATTGCTAATTTTGCCTGAAGGGTTTCAGGAAGGCTCTGGATGGAGCATCTTCCTCTTTAGGGCCACTCATCAGCTGGCCCTCCTTCTCTTTCTATGACCTTTTGGAGCTCTTTCTCCCACACAGTGGCAGGCCATCTCCCTGACGGTCATTGAGAAGGTCCAGATTGCAGCCATAGTTCTGGGCTCTCTCTTCCTCGTTGCCAGCATCTCCTGGCTCATCTGGTCCTCACTCAGCCCTTCAGCCAAGTGGCAACGGCAGGATCTGCTCTTTCAGATCTGCTACGGCATGTATGGCTTCATGGATGTTGTCTGCATAGGTAAGGGCACCTCTCTCCCCCTTACTTGCTAAGCATTTTCCTCCAACTCACACAAACCTTCCCTGCCCATTCTCTCAGCTCCATAGTCACATTTTCTACCATTTGGGAGCCTGTAGGGCTATCTTGATGCCCCTCCCTTCCCTGCTTCTTCGGGGCCTTTGCATACCCTAGCTCCTCACTCTGGAGAAGTACTCACTTAAGTACCTCCAGCCTAGGTCTGGGCAGCAGGTGACTCTGGATTTCTTATCCCTTTTGCTCAGGCCTCATCGTCCACGAAGGCTCCTCTGTCTACCGCATCTTCAAGCGCTGGCAGGCAGTGAACCAGCAATGGAAGGTCCTGAATTATGACAAGACCAAGGACATAGGAGGAGATGCAGGGGGAGGGACAGCAGGGAAGCCGGGCCCCAGGACCTCACGGACGGGCCCCCCTTCTGGGGCCACCAGCCGCCCTCCGGCTGCCCGGCGCATGCGGACGCTCTTGCCTCAGCGCTGTGGTTACACAATCCTGCACCTCCTTGGACAGCTGCGGCCACCAGATGCCCGTTCCAGTTCCCATTCTGGCCGAGAGGTTGTCATGAGGGTCACCACGGTGTGAAACTGAATTCCAGGAGCAGGGATCTTGAGTCGATGCGTTGGCCAGAAATATGCTGTCATGGCTGCTGGAGGTACCACCAGGACAAGGTGTTTGGGGCACCCTGCCCCTGCCACTGAGGATCTCTGTGGGCAGCCTCAAGCTGGAGACATTGTCTGGCCTCTACTACCCATTGGGTAGAGACACCTGGATGACATTCCAGCCCCCGCCGATAGCTCCTCACACTCATCCTGGGGCAGTCAGTGGGCAGGTGGGGAGAACATCTTTTCTTCCCTAGAGAACCGTCCTTACCTCAGCTCCTAGCGCCTCCAGCCCCCCAGCTCCACCATGGTGACTTGGTGAAGGGGGACCAATGCCAGAAGAAAGGGGTTGTAGACCCTCCATTCCCCACCCCATGGCCACAGGGCAGCTGGCAATAAGACTAGTATACATTGACCTCCCGTTCCCTGCATGAGGGCGGGGGGGGGGGGGGCACCTCCCCCTGCTCCACCCCCCATTGCATGGGTGGAGGGCATAAAGAATCATTTATATGCACGTGGAGACTCCTTTCTCATCTGGGGCTTTTCTGGAGGGTTGGGAGGTGGGGGGAGGTTTCTCTGCAGAGGTTGCAAATCCCAAATGCAGCAGTGGGTTCTGAGTTGGAGGTGTAACTCCCACTTGCTGGCGAATAATTCACATTGGCTGCTAGGTGGCAGTGCTCAGAGGTATCTAAGGGGTGGACCTGCCACCTGCAAGTTGTGTGATTTAGAAAGAAAAAGATCTCTCCGCCGCCAGTGGTTTTCCTGTCTACCTCATAGGGTTGGAATGAGGATAAATGAGGGACAGGTTGAATGCCATTGCAAAGAAAATTAGTGAGAGCGTAAAAAGATTTCTAGACTAGTTGATGGTCCATTTATTTCAAATAGTAGCTGGTTAACAAATTCCAGAATGTGTTTTTTCATCTGGAGTTGCACAGAGCCTTGGAAAATTTGTGTTGAGTGTCATTATAGATATGGAAATATGAGGGGAAATGGATATTGCAAATGTGAAGGATGGTGGTTATTTGCAAAAATGAGAGCTCCTCCAACCCCCACCCCCAACACTGGGGGTTGGGGGGGAGGATGGAACAATCCTTCATGCTCTGGGGTTCTTGTGGGTTCTAGTCGTCCTTCCCAGGTAATGTGCTCCCCCAGGGAAGTGGTGTGAAATGAATTTGGACTCATTTGGAGTGAGACAGACAGAATGTCCCAATGTTATGAATCTCCAACCCCAGCTTAAGCTGCTCCTATGGCAGTTGAGGGCCACAGGTCTGATCCTGTGCCCCAGCTTAGTGGTATTAACTGGAAGGTATTGTGCTTGGAGGCAGCAGTGTAGAGGGCTGTTCATAGAGCAAGGGTTTGGGAAGGACTGGTTAAAATGTGGGTCAGCCTGAGGCCTGCTCCCTTTCTCCTGAGGCCTCGGGGCTGTGTATTATATGAATGATGGTGTCTTTTAAGTGAACTATTCATCAGCAATTAAAATAATTACTTCATACATTGTTAAGTCAGATCCAGATGCCTTTCCTATTATCGGTCATTTTCTCAGGAAGGTTCTGCTCTGCCTCCTCTCTGGGGACGTTTTGGGGAAATGCTTCTCTGCTAAAGGTCACACATCCTTGTCCTAGAAATGGTCCTCCCCCTCCTCTAAAAGGGGGTCTTGGCTGCTGTCCATGGTGCTGGCACCCAGACTCGCCTGGAAATGTTCACATTGAAGCAAGACTCGGGTTTGAATCACCTGGAAGTATTGAAGTGTATCCCCTCTAACCTCTGAGGAGATCAAAGAGAGGGGGTAGAGGCCAAGCGCCCCATTTTTTTTTTCCAGTGAGAGATTGTTTCCCCAGAGAGACAACCCTCCACATTCTCCACTTGGGAAGACTGAAGGGCTAGACTTTCCTGTTTCACTATTCACAAAATAGAGTGTAGGGGCCAGAAGGGAGACAGCAAATCATAGTGACCACCAGTATCTGTTCTGGCAAATAGGACAGGTAGGTCTGACATGGTTGGGGTTTCTTGTGCCAACCCTGGACTGTCCCTCATGATGGCCCTCCATGGAAGCTTAGACATACCGAAGAACATACATACACAAATACACCCTCTCCACTTTGGGTCCTAAAACTAGGCCAAGCAAGAGCCAAGCGAGACGGTAATGTTTCCCTCCCTTTCAGTACCACTGGAGGTCTCGCTTCATATGGGGGTTGGGACCAGCAATCAGTATGGTCCCCTCTCATTCCCTTTTTCCAACTTAAAGAGATTCTTGTTTGGGAAAGAGGTCACGGAACTGCTGCTTGAGGATGAAGATGGAGACTTCACACTGCCTCCTCCTCCCCCACCATCCTGGCCCCCTCAAGTGAGCAGTCCTACTTGCTCAGTGAGGAATGTGGGTGTACAGAATTCTCATCACTGATTCCAGGGGAAAGGGTGTGAGACGAAGCTGGGCTTTATTCTCCCTCAAAGCTCAGATCTGTCAAAAATCAGGTCACTTAGGTTCAAGTTAAGCTTAGTGATAGGGGAGTGGGGGTGGACCCAGAATCCAGTAGAAGAGTGGAGGGGTGGAGCAGTAAAGGCACACAGACCTTCGTGTCTGCACAAGGCCTTGGGTATACTGTGCCCCTCTGTAGCTCTTACAAAAATAGATACCCTCAGAAGGCCTGGTGGCAAACAGTGTCTGTGGTCAGGGAGCCACGTCTAGGGCAGGGGGCCAGGATGGTGGGGGAGGAGGAGGCAGTGTGAAGTCTCCATCTTCATCCAGCTAATTGGCATGGAGAGGAGCAGGAGGCAGGGGGGCAAGTCCTGACATGGGGAGGGTAATCTGGGCTGGAGAGGGGTTGCAGGGAGTGTGTCGAGAGATTTATTTGTATGGAAGATGAGTTAATCTATATACATCACAAGGGGAGAACTGTGGCCAGCCCCTTGGGGGGCCAGAGAATGCTGACTCAAGGGAAACAGAAGCTCCCTCTGCCCTCCCTTCTCCTGCCTCAGTGCCCCAGGGCTTCTGGCCACCCCCACACTCGGCTTTCATCCTGTCTGTCTGACTTCACTTCTGTGCATGTATCCCTGTCTTTCTCGGAAGGAAATTACCTTGGAGCAACTTTTCCAGAGAGGGCAGATATCCTTTGGTCCTGGCAATCCAGGTTCCCAAAGCACTTCCACCAAAGTCAGTTGTCTCTGGCCATCTCTGCAAATCCCTAGCTCCCCAACCTGTTTTTACAGCCTAGCCCTTGGAGTTACTTTTCACCACCACCCCCTTAATCTCTTACAGGGAGCCAGACTCTGGCTGTTCCCAGTACAGATAGAAACGTGTTGGGTTTGTGATGCAAACCACTCTCCCAGGTGTCTAGACCTCCCATTGTTACAGACATCACTCAAAGTAGGGATTAGGGTGAGGATTCCTCCAGAATTTGTAGGAAGTAGAAGTGGAAGAGAAGTCAGTCAAAAGTCAAGGATGGAACATTTGATTCTTTTATTTCAAAACTATGAATATTAAAAAATTCCATATATAAAAGGAAGGCATAAGTACACATAAGCCCAAAGATGTCTCTGCCTGGGCACTAAGTGGTGGGACAAGCCAACCTCTTAGTGACCAAAGAGTCAAGGAGTTTCAAAACATCATAACATCATGAACATGATGTTCATAACATCACAAACCAGGTGAGGGCAGACTCACTTTGCTAGGGGCAAGATGATGAAGGAGGAGAGTAGATAGGGCCTGGCAAGCCACGTATTCCTTCTGCCACATGGTCCAGATTCAATCGGAGAACCTGTATGGCATCACCCAGTCGGGGGTAGGCCTTGGCAGGGGTTATAAAGACCGAATAAGGTCTCCTTCTTCCTCTCAAAGAGCTTACATGCAAGGAGAGAAATCAACCCAGTGCAGACCAGACGCACACTTACTTAGCTCAGGTGGTGATAAGTGCTTACCCAACAACCCCAAAAGGGAAGCCCCAAAAGGGCTTAAAAGTTAAAAAAAAAAAGTTAGTTAAAAGTTAGTTAAAATCTGAGTTGGCCCTTGCCGGATGCCTGTGATATGGCCAGGAGAAAGGCTGAGCAGGCTGAGGGACCATGGTTTTCCCAGGGCTTGATGGGTCAGGCCAATGCATACTTCACACGTTGGTCAGGGCTGCCTCGACCAGTTTGCTATGGTCCTTCTAAGCAGTCTGGTCAAATAGACAGGTCTTGGGGGAATACCTATCTCTTGGTCTTGTGCCTAATAAATCCCTCCAATGAGGGGAAGGGTGACTACGGTAGCTTCTTCCTACGGGACTATCTGTCCACAAACTGTAGGTTGATGCTCCTCTCGGGTACCAAGACAGTCCGGGTCATCGGCCTGATCGGGGCAGCACCTGGCTCAGGCTGCACCTCAAAGTGGGTCAGGATCTGGAAAGGGAAGAAGAAGGCTATCACTACGGGAGGGGGGTCTGGGATGGTAGGTTTGATTGGTGAAGGGTATAATTAGCTTTAGGTTGGTTGATATTGAAATGGTACCTGTGGTCACTAGAGAATTTCTTAAGGGATCATGGCAGGGGGAAGAAAGTCCAAATACCCTTGCTCACCCTCAAGACTTAAAACTGGATTGCTATATTTCAGAGGACTAGGTTTATCAATTCATAAATTTTGCTATACTTGTCAGAAGAACTCACTTGTTAGAGGGTTAGGATCTCTCATGTCTGTGGAAGGTATGTCTAGGTCACTCACCTGAGCCAAAGCCATTTGCAGCTCAAGCTCTGCCAGGCGTCTCCCCATGCAGCTGCGCTTTCCAAAGCCAAAGGGAAGAGAGGCAAATGGGTGGGGGGCTGTACCTTCCCCCAGCCATCGAGCTGGACGAAAAGAATTTGGCTCTGGGAACTGGGCAGGATCCCTTGAAGTGGCATAATGACACAGTGTGACCAGTGTCTGGGAGGGAAGGAACATAAACATGTCAGTTTGGACCCACAGATGGGGGGGGGTTGGCAATGAAGAAGAGGATATATGGATTGGAGCAAAGGCAGGCTCTGGCTGGTGATGGGGAAGTTTTCTGGGGCTACTTTTTTTAATTTTATTTTATTTATTTATTTATTTTTTTAATAAATTTTTTTTTTAATTTTTCATTTATTTATGATAGTCACAGAGAGAGAGAGAGGCAGAGACACAGGCTCCATGCACCGGGAGCCTGATGTGGGATTCGAGAAGCAGGCTCCATGCACCGGGAGCCTGATGTGGGATTCGATCCCGGGTCTCCAGGATCGCGCCCTGGGCCAAAGGCAGGCGCCAAACCGCTGCGCCACCCAGGGATCCCACTTTTTTTTTATTTTAAAGACTTTATTTATTTATTCATAAGAGGCACAGAGAGAGAGAGAGGCAGAGACACAGGCAGAGGGAGAAGCAGGTTCCATGTTGGGACCCCAATGTGGGACTCGATCCTGGGTCTCCAGGATCACACCCTGGGCTGAAGGTGGCACTAAACTGCTGAGCCATCGGGGCTGCCCTCTGGGGCTACTTTTGGAATGATTTCTCTACTGCCCCATTACCTCCGAGAGAGAGAGAGAGAGAGAGAGAGAGAGAGAGAGAGAGAGAGGCATTCAGGCCAGAGGGAGGGGGAAGGGCTTATATGGAGTGTAGGAGAGGATGGGGCCCAAGATAGTGAGGGATGGCTTAACCAAAAGGCCCATTTGCTCTACTCACATTTTTGGGGATAATATAGTCACCCACACGAATGTCTTTCTCTGGGACACGGGAATTTCCAGGTACCACAGGGTACAGTCTGGATTGCAGAAACAGCAAGGTGAGGCTGGGGTCTATAGCCTCTGTCTTGTCCCCAAGCCCCCTATGTACAAAGCCATTCTTGGCCAGGAGCAGATCATCATTTTCCTGTGCTCCCTCTCCTAGCTCCCATTCATTCACTGCTTCCCCAGCCCTTCCCAACATTCTCTTTAGCTCCCCCTCTCCTGTCCCCTCACCTCAGCACCTCCTTGACCACTGCCTTCAGCAGAGGCAGCTGGGATAGAGCCGCAGCTGAGGGGTGGGCACTGGAGCCAGGGCCCAGGGCAGCTGTGATCTCAGAGTGGAGCGCAGTCTGCACGTCTGGGTGCCGAGCGAGTTCATACAGCGCCCAGGAGAGCGTGTTGGATACCTGCGAGGGCAGTTGAGAGCCTCAGGGGTGCTGAGGGTGCAGACCCAGTGCAAGGAGCAGGATGGGAGGTAGCCCGGAGCCCAGGAGTGTTAAGCAAGCTAGCTGGAGGGCCACGGGGCACCCCCGCGGCAGCTAGGGGGCCTCTGGGGCCGGGGAGGCTACGCCCTGGAAGTGGGGCTCCCACCGTGGAGAGGAACCTCACCGTGTCCACGCCAGCCAGTAGCAGCTCCGTCACGTTGCCCAGGATGGACGGGGCAGGCAGCTCTTCCCGGAGCAGGAAGTAGGTCAGGTGTGCCCCAGATCCCACATCCTCCGCGGCCTTCCCCTGGCTCCTCAAGGCTACCTCGGCCTCCCGCCTCTCCACGTGCTGCTGGGCTGGGGGGGAGAGGGGACAGGGGTGCCTGGCAGTCCCGAGCCGCTTCAGTCCCCCGTCCCGCTTCTACTCCGGGCCTTACCAAATGCAAACATCTGGTCCCAGTCTCGGCAGAGGCGGCCCCAGGGCCCGGGCACCAGGCGGTGAAGCCAGCCGGGCATCGCCATGGTCAGCAGCGTGGACACAAACACGGACCCCACGGCGCGGATGAAGGCGTCGGTGTCGGGGGGCACTTGGGCCTCCAGGCAGCCCAGGCGGGAACCCAGGAGCACGGCGGCTGTGCCTGGGCGGGAGGGGGCGCTGTCAGGGCGCGGGGAGACGGCGCGGGCGCCTCCGACGCCGGCCCGGTCCCGGGACCCACCTTCTAGTCCAAACTTGTAGAACTCTGCGGCCACGTCCCGAACCAGGGCGGGCGGCCCGGCGCCGCGGCCCCGCTGCTGCCGCAGGCGCCGCACAAGGTCGCGGACCACGTCGGCCAGGGGCGCGGCGTAGCGGGCGGCGGCTCGAGGCCGGAGGAGCAGCGGGGCCAGGAGGCTGCGGAGCCTCTGCCATTCCTCGCCTTCCCTGCGGGTGCGGACGCGGTGTGTGGGCGCGGGGAGGCTGGGGCTGTCGGGCTGGGGCGGCCCCCTGCGGCACCGAGCCCCGCTCCCGCCTGTGCCTGCTCCCATCCCCCTTCCTCGTTGCTCCTCTCCTGGCCCGGGGGCTGGCTCCTGGGTAACCGCTGTCACGGACTCTCACATCCCATCTGGGTCCTGGTGCCTTCCCCTCGGCGGACCTCCCGGATTCTGGACCCCCGCGAGGAGGAGATGGGCCGGGGACAAAGGCGGGGCTCTTCCCAGGCGGGTGGGAAGCCCAGTTCGCGGGACGGGCGGGGAAGGCCGACCTCCCTCCGCACCCCATGCCCGACGTCTCCAGACCAGCCCCAGGCGAGGGCGCGGGGCGGTTGGGCTGCGCGGCCAGCGAGGACTCACGCGGTGAGCAGCCCGCAAGCCCGCTGGCGGTGGCGACGGTGCTCTGCCCAGGGCGAGAAGCTGCAGCGCTCCGGCCGGGGCCCCTCCTGTCGCAAGAGCTGTTCGACGAGGGCAGGGGCCGCCACGTACACGGTGCGCACCTTCCCGAAGCTGGCCAACCACACCGGCCCGAAGCGCGCAACGCCCTGCACCTAGGAGAGCGGGCACAGCGGGCGCTGGAGACCGCGCGGGGACTTCCAGCCTCGGCGGCCAGCGCCAACCGAGCCCGCTGGGCTCCCAGCTAGTACGTGACCCTAACCTGCAACCCTCTCCTCCTCTTCTTTCCCCCACTTCCTATCCCCAGAAGCTCAACAGTGACGGGCAAAACGGAGGAACTTGGCACAAGGCAGACACTCAGGACCTCTCCTAGGTCACCTGGGCTGAGCCGAGGTGAAGAAATCCCTGAAGGCTCCCGGCGTGGAGTGGCTCAGAACCACCCCCCAGGGATCGAAGAGGAGAGCCTGTGGCTTTAAGTCGGCCTGCGGGAAAGGCACCCTGTGTCCTGCCTCCCGTGCACTTGTTCTGGACCCACCTGCCCGACTTCGGCCCTTTTGAGCGCACTCTTCTGCTGGGTGTGGGGGGTGGACTCCCCGCGTCTGGAACTGCCGCCCGCAGCCCCAACTTCCCTAATACCTGGGCATCTGTTCTCGCTGGCCCTCCTCCTCCGCTCTGCACTAGCCTGTGCTTTCTGGTGTTGTCAAAGCCTGTTTCCCCAGCATTCATTCCCAGAAACATTCCCCCACTACCTGCAGCTCATGTAGCCGCGACAGACCGCCCTTGCAGAAAAGTTCAGCAAGGAAGACGGGTGTGGAGGGGCCTGGGATGTCCGCCAAGCTGCGGGGTGCTGAGTCGGAGCCTCTGGAGCCCAGTGAGGAGCCCAGCTTGGGAGCCCAGTGGATGCGATGGAACACTCTGGAGGCGAGCTTGAGGGCCTGGGTCATGGCTTGGTTTGGGAAAGCCACAGAGGAGAGCACTTCTCCAGAGCATCTTGCTTGCTTGCCTGAACCCCTATTTAACCTTTGGGCAAGGTACTGGTGACGCCCCCTCTTTATGTTCCTCAGCCAATCCCCTCTCCCGAGTGGTCGAGCTGGGGATCAGCACCCAGGCACAGTAGGCGGGGCTGGGTTGCCTGGCAGCTCTCCTGGGTTTCATGTTGCAATGACCCTCTTGTAAAGGGAGGTCTGCCTTAGTTTCCCCTTCTGCACTGGTGCCCTCGTCCAGCAGCCTAAAGATCTCTTCCTGGTAAAGGCTCTTTGGTGAAGTTCAGGATTACTAAAGTACAGTCAGTCCCTGATATTCCCACTTCCCTAGGGAGCCAGGCCCTCTTGGGACCATCCTCAGGAATTCCCCATCCTTCAGCCGCATCGGGCAGGGAAGAGCCACAGCTGTAGCATCTCCATATTTTTGGCTTATGGGGCTGCACCTTCTTTGTAGGCAAGAACTTCCTGGCACTACCCCCATCTCCCCCCCATCCCCTCCTATACCTAACACTGAGCAGATGGTGGGTGTTAATGGGCCAAAATGGCTCCAGAAGCCTTCATCTTTGTTCCTTGGGAGGAGGGGGTGGTCTTTTAGGTCAACAAGCTCAGTCCTTCCAGCCACAGGGAACTTAGGGCTGGAGGAGCAGAAACAAAGGACCCTTATGCAAATTAGAAAGGTTTAGAGATTTCTCTGGGCTCCTGGGTGGAGCACAGGCTAGGTGAGTGCTCTGAATCTCTGGCTGACTCAGTCTTCTTTTGGGGGGGGGGGGGTGTATTTCTAGTCAGCAGCCGATTTTCGCTTCTAGCCTCCGAATCCTGCACATTTTAGTTCTCTGCTCCTCACTCTCCCACCCTGCCCCCACTGGACTCTGTGCCAGTCAGTTAGCTCTGAAGTTCTGGAATCGAAGGTCAACATGAAAAATGAGAGGGTCTCCACCACCCCGACCCAAGGCTCTCCAGAGACAGCAACCATAAAGACAGCAGATTCCCCAAGTCAAGTCTCAGGCAGGGAGAGGGTGTGGGGGATGGGAGAAGGCACGTGATACATGCTCTAGCCTTTCCTGAGAAACAGCAGCACGGGCATGTGCACACGTATACATGTTATCCCCAGGACTGCAAAGTAAACACAATGGACAGGCGGTTTGAGTCTAGCAAGCAGTTTAGATGGACAGTGGAGACCTGTGTTCCTCATTCCAGCTGAGGAGGAGAGATCCCAGAAGGAGAAGGGGCTGCTAAGGGAGAGCAAGACCCCACACCCTTCCAAACATCCCTTTTGGTCCAAGGTCTGCTGACCTTCCTACGTAGCTTCTTCTGCTTTCTGTTGGTGGTAGAGGGGCAAGAAGGTGAGAGGTCAGGGTAGTTGTGAATCCCAGGCTTCTGCCCTGGGCAGTTCCCCAACTTCTTTGAATGACTGTCGCCTCTTGGCCCTGGCAGGCTCAGCTGGGAAGGTCCAGGGGTCACGCTAAGGCAAGGCAGGCCAGCAGTGGCCAAGAGGGGTGGGACTGGGGGTCATTGCCTGGAGGGTGGGATCCTGTATTCTTCGAAAGATGGCTGGGAAATTCTTGCCTCCGTTGCGTAAGACTTTCTTTCCTTCCTCAGTTGAAGTGCCCAGATGTTCCACAATGGGGTCTTCACTCTGAGGAAAGGAAGGGTCCAATAAGTCCTTGCCCACTTTTCAGATGGCCCCTGGCCCTGAGACCCCCATCCGATCCTTCTGGCACTGAGCTGGGTTCAAAGAATACAGAACTGCGCTGGGAAAGGCCTGCGTCCTCGCCACTTCCCTCAGGCCCCCTACTTACCAGCTCTTCCAGGGGCACACGCTCAAACAGGGGGTGCCTTTCGAAATGGGTGCACATCCAGTCATGCAGCTCCAGCACGTCAGTTATGGTATACACCAGCCCCTGCGTAGGCAAACGCACCCTAGACAGCGCGCTGCACACAGCGGAGCAGGGGTCTCCAAGGCACCCCCGAAGCCTCTGTGCACGCGCTCACCCTGCCCTCCCTCCCGCCCCAGCTCACCCCGACTCCAAGCACGTAGGCATACTCTGCCAGCAGCGTGGGACTGATGATTCGCCACTTGTGCTTCGTCCGCTTGAAATGTGGGTCAGGGAAGAGGAAGAACATCTTCGTCAGCTGTAGACAGACACACAGACGTGCATCGAGGCATCAATGGGGCTGAGAGCCCGGCTTCAACGCCCCACCCGCCCTCCAGCCTGCCCCAGGGCCCCTCCCCACCTGGCCCTTGCGGAAGAAGTTGGGAAGGTGTTTCATGGCATTGCTACGGAGACAAGCAATGTTCTGGAAGCCACCTCCAGGAGCGGCTCGAAGGGCCCGAATCCGGTCTTGTACGTAGTCTGAGACCTTCACCCGGATCTCCAGGCCCAGAATCAGTGTATCTGGGAACAACGGTGACAGTTCCACTGGACACAGAAATGGGAATGGAATCATCAACCTCACACTTGCAGGAAGTGGAAAGGCGTTGACAGAAGAAAGGAAGCGTCAGTTGGCAACGACCAAAATCAGGAAGGGCAAGTGTGGACAGAGATCCCTCTACGGTGGTCCTCTGCTGGAGGAGAGGGTTAAGGTTAGGGTCCGGCTGAGATCCCAAGACTGTCACCTGGACTGGAAGTGGGAGGGCCTGGGAACACATGTACGTGGCAAGTGCTTTGACGTTTTCAGTGTTTCCACACATTGCCTCGGTCCTCCTAATGCTCTGCGCTAAGTTGAGAAGATGAGGATACGAGGTTGAGGTCGGAAATGCCCAAGGTCACAGGGCTGAGAGGCAGAACTGGAACTTGAACCAAGGTTTTCTGCCCCCGGGCACCATGCTTTTCCTCTCTCTGTCATGCTGTTACCTCTATGGGAAGATCTAAAAATAGAGACATGGGGATCCCTGGGTGGCGTAGCGGTTTAGCGCCTGCCTTTGGCCCAGGGCGCGAACCTGGAGACCCCGGATCGAATGCCACGTCGGGCTCCCGGTGCATGGAGCCTGCTTCTCCCTCTGCCTATGTCTCTGCCTCTCTCTCTCTCTCTGTTTCTCTCTGTGTGACTATCATAAATAAATAAATAATAAATAAATAAAAAATAGAGACATAGCCTGACACATGCTGGGACCACACAGACAATACAAGAGGAACTTGAAAACATGAGAGTAGACTGCAGAAACAATGGGTTCTGGTGAAGAAGGGAGGAGGGGAAGGAAGGTGGTGGAATCCCTCAGAAGGACAGTTCAGGATCACTGGCTACAGTGACTAATCTCTGACGCTAGTGCTGACCAGCTCACTGACCCGGGACCTCGCAGGTGAAATGGCTCAAGTAGGGGCTGAGGCCAGGGGTGGGGCCAGACAAGACAACCCACATTCTAAGAGGCATTTGAGACAACACTCTCCCTTCTGCAGGACAAAGGCCACAGACCCAGAGTACGGGGAAGGCAGAGGCTCTCCGCACTGATGTCACAGCGCTGGTGTCTGGTCCGAAGGGGAAAGGCCAACTCCGGCCCCCACCAAACCTGCTGAGGTAGCAGGACCTAGACACTGCCTGTCCCTGCCCCTGAGAAAAGGCCAGAGTGTTACCTAACAGGCCACCATAGCCACAGCCTATGTCTGCAAACTCCACTTGAGCCTGGGCTCGCTTTTCTTTCTTATCCTTTGGGTCATCGTGGGTCTTGTTTTGAGTCAGTGGAGCGAAGAACTCTGGGTATAGCTCAGACCAGTCCATCTCCTCAGGCTTCACGGGACTATTGGAGAGAAGACACGAGGGACACGAGGGACACGAGAAGGTTGGTCAGGACATTGCAGAAGCGGTTCTACATGTGTGGGGGCGGATGTTTAAGGGTGGGAGGTATAAATGGGAAGAATGTTTCTCAAAAATCCTGTAACAGTGGGTCCTGTGGTCTCCAGGACACACAGTGGAAAGCACCCTTAACGCCCGTGTGAATCACAGGCCATCATGCGGCTCATGACGCTGACCTGCCCATCTCCGTGTCTAGGAGCGGATGGGGCAGCCCTTCTTCTGGGGTAACGAGCTCCCCTCCCCCACAGGCGGGGCCTCGCCCTGCTTATGTGCTCTGTGGGGAGACGACGGACTGAGGTGCGGGCAGGATTTGTGTATGTCTGTCTCTTTAGTGAATCCGATCACCGAGGCCGAAAGGCGGCCACGACGTCCCGCCGGCGTCGCTCGAGTCTCCGTTCCCGTCTCCTCCCGACCTGGGGCGGAACGCCACGCCCCCTCCCTCCCCTCCAACTGCGCCCTCCGCCAAGGCTGACGTCACCCAGCCGGCCCGCCCCGGTCCGACCGAGACCCTGCCCGCCCGCCCGCCCGGCACAACCGCCCTCCCAGGCCCTGCCCCGGCCCGCTCACTCACTAGCGCAGCGTGTGGTCAGCCATGGGGTTGGAGTGCGCACGTTGCCGATAGTAGCGCTTCTGGGGCTGCAGGGCCTCGGCTCCTGCCCCGTCCCCCGCCGCGCCCCCCGCCTCCGCTCCCGCCATGATCCCCAGTCCCGGGTTCTCCTCCGAACCCACATGGAGACCGAGGCCCGAGGCGCACGATGATGACGCACCCCGGCACGTTGGGGGCGGACCCCGCCTCTTAAAGACCCAGGAGTGCGTCCGGCCTGCGGGGCGGGGGCGGGGCGCCCCTCCGCGGCGCGGGTCCCGGGCTGGGCTGCCGAGGCGCGACCGGGCACCGTGCCGCTTCCGTCAGCGCGCTTCCGCGCGGTCTGCGCTGCTGTCCTAGTCGCAGGCACCTGTGCACCCGCAGGTGAGGGGCCCCCGGGGCCCGCTTCCTATAGCCAGCCCCTCACTCGTCTGCCCCGTCCCCCGGGCCCGCCCCGCGCGGTCCGAGCGGGGCCGGGAGCGGGAGGAGCGGCTCCTCATCCCACCTCCAGGAAGCCGGACTCGGGGAGGCGGGGCCCGGAGCCGCGGGCCGGGGGTGCGGGCGCTGGCGGCGGGGCCGGGGCGCGCTCGGCCGGATGGCGGCCCCGGGTCCGGAGCGGGAGTCCGAGCCCGAGGCCGTGTTCCCGCAGGAAGTCGGGCTCTTCGCGGACTCTTACTCGGAAAAGAGCCGGTTCTGTTTCTGTGGGCACGTGCTGAGCATCACACAGAACTTCGGGGCCCGCCTGGGGGTGGCGGCGCGCGTGTGGGACGCGGTGAGGCGCTGGCGGAGCGGGGGGGGGGGGTCCCGGGCGGGGCGGGCGGAGCGGCGGGGGCGGGGGCGGGGCCGGGCGGGCGGAGCGGCGGGGGCGGAGCGGCCCCGGGCTCTTGCTGCGCCGTAGGGAGCCGGCCCCGCCGCGGTGTCTCTCTCTCCCTTTTGTCGCCCCGTAGGCTCTGAGCCTCTGCAACTATTTTGAAAGTGAAAATGTGGACTTCCGAGGCAAGAAAGTGATCGAGCTGGGAGCAGGGACGGGCATCGTGGGGATCCTGGCGGCGCTGCAGGGTGCGTGGGCAGCCCGGGCGGTGGCCACGTGTCGCTCCCGCGCTTCTTGGGAGCGGGGAGTGGTTCGGGACCAGACCAGGGGCTTGAAGGAGCCGTGTGCCTGCGAGTGCGTGCGCGTGCGCGAGCGCTTCCTCCTCCGTGCCCGAGAAAACACCCGGGGGGTCCGATTGAGGGCAGGCCTTAGTAAAAGGAGCTTTTTCTATCTTTTTGCGCTTTTTTTTTTCCTACCTTTTTGCTCTTTGTGGTTTCATGGGCAGTGCTGTCCCTTAAAACCGCCTTTGCTTTCAGCATGGTACTTTGTAAAAACGCATCTTTGGGGGCGTTCTGTAGGGGGAGCAATCTGCATGTACGAAATCTGAGGAGCGCTTTATAACTTTATTATGAAAAAATTTTTCGATTTTTATCGAATGCTTTTGAATGCTTGGGAGAAATAAGCTGGAGTTCTTGAGGTCTGGGGTGTGCTTTGTCGGGCTAATGGGGCTAGAAATTAAGCACCGAAGACTTGGGAAAGGAAAAAGTAAGGACAATTTTGCTTCTTTGGTGGAGAATCCAGAATTACAAAGGAAACTCTTTCTCAATTTATAATCTAATGGGCAGGCAAAACCTCACCCAAAACATTCATTTGAAACCCTTATGATGCCATCTCCTTAGTAATGCAAATGTCTTTGTTCCTGAGAACACAGCTAGGTCACTTTCAGGGAAGTCTTCCCAGAGGCAGGCATTCATTTTCCTATTCATTCAATCAATATCTATTTGGAGTCTTCTATCATGCCAGGTATTGGGATACAACAGTGACTAAGACACATTTCCTGTTCCTGAGGAGCTTATGGTCTAGCAGGGGAAGGTGGGGGAAGATGTTACAGTACTGGAATTATGGTGATGTATACACAGAGCCAGTGGACGACCTCTGGCTGTGATCTCCCCTGACTCCCTGGGAATTCAAAAAGCAGCTCTGTCAGATGAGAAGGTGAACAAACACAGCAGGCTCATAAAGAACCAAGGAAGTGTTAAAAAGCAGTTTTCCACAAAGGATGAGTGGAGGAGAGGTGTGCAGTTATGCTAAAACGGGAGAAAAGCGTGTAATGTGGTTGGGAACACCTACCTGCATTTGCTGAAAGACCTCCTTTGCTCCCTATTCAGCTGCCAAGTAAGAAATCTGGGTGTCCTCTTGCCCCTTGCCCTCTCCTGGTCACATCCTGGCAGTCAGACTTGTGGGTCATACGTCTTTAACATTTCCCCACTTGTCTGCTCCTCTTCCTACCATCTCTGGTTCAGGTCACTGCTCTTTCTTTTCTTTTCTTTTTTTCTTTTTTTTTTTTTTAAAGATTTATTTATTCATTCCTGTTAGAGAGAGGCAGAGACATAGGCAGAGGGAGAAGCAGGCTCCATTGCAGGAGCCGACACAGGACTCGATCCCGGGACTCCAGGATCATGCCCTGGGCCAAAGGCAGGCGCCAAACCTCTGAGCCACCCGGGGATCCCCTCACTGCTCTTTCTTCCCTGAGTTTTCACAAGTGTCTTCTAGCTTTCCCATAGGAAGGTTAGCACATCGAATCTAGATCTTGTGATCTTCCTGCACCTGGGCTGTTTCTCCTTCAGGCTTTCCCATCTCAGTTAATCACACCACTAACGCAGTGGGAAACCTAGATATCACCTTTGACGTGTCCCTTTTTCTCACTCCCATATCCATTAGTCAAGTCCTACTGATGATGTTTTCTCCTAAAAACCTCTTAAATCTCACTTTTTTTTTTTTCCCATTGACACCGATGGCTCCCCAGTCCATACCACCGCTGTCACTCTCCGACTACATCCAGGCAAAGTTGTCTTCTTGCTTTGACTTATTGCCCCCACATTGACCTCTGCCCACTCCTGTGCAGCAGAGTGATCTTTTCAAAGTGCAATTGTAATCACCTTTCCCTCCCATCATCCACTTGTGCTTTCCAGATCAAGCCAATACCTTTAGCGTGGCCTCCAAGGTCCTGCCTCCCTCTCTGGCCTCTTTTTGTGCCTCTGCCTCCCTCCTGTACTCCTCGTGCTCTCTGTCAGTGCCTCAAGTCTGGATGTTTCCATCCATGGAGTCTCCCCACAGACTGTATGTCTGGAATCCTTGGGCCACCTTGTTAATTCATACGCATCCTTCAGCGCTCAGCTCAAACATCACTTCCAGGGGAAGGCCACCTCCAGGCTAGCTTAGGTCCTCCTAGTATATAAACCATCGTGCTGACTGGTTTCATTTTGAATTTGTGACGAACCTTAGGTGGGTCCTTAAGTGCTGCCCAGCTAGTCTGTTACACCTCCCTTGTCCACATATTCCTCCACTCTCCTTTTTTTTTTTTTTTTTAAATTTTTATTTATTTATCATAGTCACAGAGAGAGATAGAGAGAGGCAGAGACACAGGCAGAGGGAGAAGGCAGGCTCCATGCACCGGGAGCCCGACGTGGGATTCGATCCGGGGTCTCCAGGATCGCGCCCTGGGCCAAAGGCCGGCGCCAAACCGCTGCGCCACCCAGGGATCCTTCCTCCACTCTCCTAAACATGTTTCTTACCTTCTTGCCCTTCAAACTTCTAAATGCCTCCTCTCCTGTCTTCACCCTCAGCTGATGACTTTGTTCCCCATCTCTTCTAATTGCTTCTATTTTCTTATAGAAAATGCTCACACATTCCTATTGGAATGTTTACTCACCTCACTGTTTGTTTCAAGGGCTTTCTCTCCTGTTACCATGGATAAACACCGTGTGATCCCACCTAAGGTCAAGCCCTCCACTTGTTACAAGACCCCAAACCTTCTCATCTACTCAAAGACATTGTTCCAGCAGACCCCCTCCCCATCCCCACTCCCCCCTGCACTATCACCTTTTCCT
This sequence comes from Vulpes lagopus, assembly GCF_018345385.1. Taxonomy (NCBI): domain Eukaryota; kingdom Metazoa; phylum Chordata; class Mammalia; order Carnivora; family Canidae; genus Vulpes; species Vulpes lagopus. The sequence goes on along the minus strand of NC_054828.1, from coordinate 67,780,607 downwards.
TTTCTTTTCTTTCTTTTTTTTTTCCTTTTCTCTGGAACATTCTATATAGGCACACACACATCTATATACATCTATAAATACACTATATTTTCTCTTAGAAAAAACTATTGGCCCTACATATTTTTTTTTAAGGATTTTTATTTATTTATTTATGAGAGACAGAAAGGCACAGACATAGGCAGAAGGAGAAGCCAAGTTCCCAGGAAGGGAGCCCAATGCGGAACTCGATCCCAGACCCCGGGATCGTGACTTGAACCGAAGGTAGATGCTCAACCGCTGAGCCACCCAGGTGTCCTGGTCCTACATATTCTTTTAGTTACCACTGATTTCTCTGTTCTGCTTTACAACAAAACTCAAAAGAGTAATCCTCATCGTCTGGTAGTACCTGCCTTATTCTTCTTCCCTCAATCTATTCCCCATTTCCATCCTCAGTTGCAGCAGTCAAAGTGGTGAGCTGCATTTCCAGCTCCATCTTGGTAAGTACAGGAGTCAGTTATGAGCCTACTCGACTTGACTTTGCAGCATTTGACTCTCCCTCCTCCTTGAAATGCTTCATTTCCAGGATACTACACTTTTGCTTTCTGCCTACCTCACTGGCATTCTTTCCAATCTCCTCTCTTGGTTCGTTTCGTTTCATTTTGACAACTGGAAGTTTGAGTGCCCCAGGGCCCCAGAGTGGTCCTTTGACCCCTTCCCTTTTCTGTCTACGCTCACTCCCAAGCAATCCCATCACCTTATGGCTTTAAATCCCCTTTCTATGCTCATGACCCCATAACTCTCCCATTTCCATCTCCAGATTTGTTGGAGGAACCACCTACCTACCCGATATCTTCATTTGGTTGTCTGATGGTCATGTCACACTTAGAAAGGAACTCATGATCTTCTTGTCCAGTCCTGTACCTCCTACAGCCTTCCTCCTCCGGAGTAAATAACAATTCGGTCTTCTAGTTGGGCCAAACCTCTTTGGAGACATTGTCAACATCTCCCTCTCTAGTACTTCATGTCTCGTCTGTCAGCAAATCCTGTTAACTGTACCTTCAAAATCATTTTGGATTTTGACATTTCTTAGATATGGCTATGCCCTGGTTCAATTGAGCATCACCTCTCCCCTGGGTCACTGTAGCTGCCTCCTAACTGGGCTCTTTGCATCTGACCTCACCGCCATGCAGTCCTTTCTCGTCACAGCAGCCAGAATGATCCTTTTACTGATTTGTTTAAGATTCTAGTTATTCATGAGAGACACAGAGAGAAAGGCAGAGACATAGGCAGAGAGAGAAGCAGGCTCCCTGCGGGGAGCCTGATGTGGGACTTGATCCCAGGACTTGGGATCACGACCTGAGCCAAAGGCAAATACACAACCACTGAGCCACCCAGGTGCCTCTCCTTTGTTTAAAGATTTTTACTTATTTAGAGAGGAGGGGGAGGGAGAGAGCATCTCAAGCAGACTCTGCTCCAGCCACTGGCCTTCCTAACCTTTCTCAGACCTGCTGACACACTCCTGCCTCAAGGTCTTTGCACTCGTTGGTCCCTTATTTGGTACATTTAGCCTGAGTGGTCCACATGGTTTGCTGCATCATTTCCTTCAGGTCTTTGCCCAAACACAATCTGTTTAGTGAGGCTTTTCTTAACCACTCAATGTAAAATTACATTCCCTGCCCCAGCTCTGAAGCAATTCTTATCCCCCTTCTCTGCTTAATGCTTCACCATAGCATTGGATGTACAGTGTATTTCCTTTTATTTGTTTGTTGCCCCCCCCCCCTTTTTTTTTATCACTAGACCATAATCCTTGTGAGTGGAGGGATTGTCTGATTGGTTCACTGCTATATTCTCAGCACCTGACATATAGGCAGATAATATGAATGAATTCTTGGTACCTTCTGTTTCTTTTTCTTTTTTCTTTTTTTTTTTTTTACCTCCTGTTTCTGTAGTAGTCGTCCTGATTACGATGAGTTTTGCAGTCCCTAGTGTGCCTCTACTTCTCTAATAAAACTCATGGAAGGCTGAGGTTTTGTCTTGCTCACTACTGTACTGCCAGAACTTAGTAGGTGCTCAGTACATACATTTCTTGCATGAATGAAGCATTCTGAGGTGCTAGTCTGATTATCTGCTTCCATCTATTAAAACCTACCACCCTCAGGATCAAGCCTGAGTCTCTTCAGCATGTCATTATTATTCTCAGGTCTTTTTTTTTTTTTTTTTTTTATTCTCAGGTCTTGACATTTTTCTCCTCCTTTCCACATCCTCCAAGAGTCAGTCTTCCTCAAATATGCCATGCTCTCGCCCCCGGGCCTTTGTGCTTTCTGTTCTCTGCTTGGAAAGCTCCACCTAACTAACTCCTACTTGTCCTTTAAGGCTTGCTGAGGCCATGTCTTCTGGGAAGCTTTCCAGACCCACAAAGTTTGGTTTGGGTCGGTAGGGGCTGGGTGCACAGCTCATCTCCAGCTTGGTCCTGCCCAGGCTTCTGCTGATACCTGATGGTTGTGTGTTGGGCAGAGAGATTGCAGATTAGCCCAGAGAGAATGTTGATGCTGTTGAACTTAGAATAATGAGAACAACAGTGGGTGAGATGGTGGTTAGGGTAACTAAAAGCCACGGTGCGCACTTCGGGCTGTAAAAACACTGTCCTCTAGGCCCTGCGGTCTCTGGACCTTCTGGGTAGGAGCCGAGACCCCTTGGTTGGTCCCTCTGACTTGCATTTCTCCTCCTTCCTCTCTCTCAGGGGGGGATGTTACCATCACTGACCTGCCCCTGGCCCTAGAGCAGATCCAGGGCAACGTCCAGGCCAATGTGCCGGCTGGAGGCCGGGCCCAGGTCCGCGCCTTGTCCTGGGGGATTGACCAGCATGTCTTCCCTGGAGACTATGACCTGGTGCTGGGGGCTGATATCGTGTACCTGGAGCCCACCTTCCCACTGCTGCTGGGCACCCTCCAACATCTATGCGGGCCCCATGGCACCATCTATCTGGCCTCCAAGATGAGAGAGGAGCACGGGACAGAGAGCTTCTTTCAGCACCTCCTGCCCCAACATTTCCAACTGGAGCTGGCCCAGCGGGATGAGGATGAGAATGTCAACATCTATAGGGCCAGGCACAGGGAACCAAGACCTGCTTGACATCACCCTTCTGCTCCTCTGAACCCCTTGTCCTAGGAAAGGAACTGCTGTATCTCCAAAGCCACAAACACAAGGAAGAAGAGTATGGGTTTCCCTTGCCCTTCCCTTTCTCCTTCCCTCTCTGTTCCCCCAGATACTCTTGGGCGGGTGCAGGAAAGTGCCTGCTTGTTGGGAATCTTAGAGCACTAGGATAGAGCACAAAGGAAGTTCCCAATTCCTGTTCTCAGAGGACGAAGATAGGAAAGGTGTCCAGGATTTTTAGGGGTAGGGGTGGCAAATGGGAGGTGAGAACAGTGGCTGCAGAGAGACTGGCCCTGAACTCTTCCAGTCCTGCTGTTGTTTTTCTATACAGAATATAGAATGGACCCTGCTAGATTCTCATGGAGTTTTTTTTTTTAAAGGGAAGGAAGGTCATCTCTGCATCCAAAGAACTCAGGCTTCTGCTGGGGGGCTAGAAAGGTAGAAACCTCAGGCCACCCACTTCTTGCTTCTGGAGGCAGAATCTGGCGTGACCATGGCTCTAACTGGGCCAAGTCCTCCCTGCCCAGAAGCTGGGACAGGCAGCAGAGCTGTCCTTTGGGCTACAGCTTCTTTATCCTTTTTTGGAGCTGGAGCCATGATCACCAAGTACTAGGTTCTTCTCATCTTTGAGTTTTCTTTAGGTTTCCAAGCCCTGTTGGTCCTTCCTTGCTAGTGTATTTTGTCTTTCACCTCTTTTCTCTTCCCACTGTGGGGCTTGGGGCTCTCTTTACTCCTTGGGCCACATATCTCTTCCTCTGGACTCCTGGCCTCCATTCTCTCTCCTTTAAGCCATTTATCAAACTCTTTTGATCTTCCAAAACCAGCTCTGACCAGCTTCTGCTGCCTACCGCAAGAGTAAAGCTCCTTGGCTTGGTACTCAGTCTATCCCATGTGATCCCAAATGACCCTTCTATTTCAACTGGTTTCCTACATGTATTGCAACCTCTGGACAAATTCCAAATGTCTACTCTTTGTTCCCTATTTCCACACCCAAGTTGCCCTGTTTTCTTCATTCTTTTTGATGATTCCCTGCCTGGAAGAGCTCTTTCTACCTCTCAAAATCTTCATTACTCTTAGCCGCTTTCCTGAAGAAAGCTTTTACGGAGCCTCCTGTTTGGATGTGATTCCTCTCTCCCTGTAGACCCTTTCACTGGTCATCTTAGGGACTTACTCGGCTTGCATGGTACCGGTCTGTCCCCTGCTTCCCACCCCTAGACTACCGGCAAGGGCAGGGGTGTGGCTCACGCCTTCCTAGTGCCCTGAGGCCTGGCGCAGCCGTGGCCTACAGCGGGTCGACGTGCACCCGTACTTTGCTGGGTCAGCGACTAGTCCCAGGGTCTGGTGAAAGGGCTCCCCCCGCTGCCTGCCCCGCGGCCTTTGGCCACATTCCTGAACCCACCCGCCCACCTGCCGGGTCCGCCGAGAGTCCCAAATGGATGACGGCTGTGAAACAGGACTGGAAATAAAGGAACGTGAAGTGTGTCCACGTGCCTCGGAGCGTTATTTCGCGCCCCCGTGCCCGGTGGCCTCCGGTATTCACCCGGGGCGGGCAGCGGGGCGGCGCGTGTGGCCGCCCGGCCGGCAGGTGGCGCCGTCCCGCCTGGCGCTGGCGCCCGAGCTCTGGCCCCGCCGCCGCGCCGTAGCCGGTGTCCTCGCGCGCGGGCCGCGGACATGTCGCTCCTGCGGCCCTGGCGCCTCTTCGCGGCCGCGCGCGGCTGCTCGGTGAGGGGCCTGGGCCCCGGCCCCGCGCCTTCGTCCTGGGACTTCTGGGTGCGCTCGGGACGCAGCCCCCGTCCCCGCCGCCCCCGCCCCGGGAGCCCCGGGGCTCCTAGGGCGGCCTCCCCGCGCGCTCCCCCGCCCGGGCTCCCGAGGCGCCCGGCCTCCCTCCCTCCCTCCCCCCTTCCCCTTCCCCCTTCCCCGTCCCATCCCCCGTGGGCTCCCCCCCATCCCGCTCCCCGCGGCGCCGGCGGCTCAGGCTTTCCCTCCTCCCCCGCAGGCCGGGCCCCCGCCTCGGCCGCGCCCCTTCCACGCGGGTCCATGGCTGTGGTCGTCGGCCTCGAGCAAGGACGCCCTCGTGAAGCTGCGGCGAAGAACAGGCTACTCCTTTGTGAACTGCAAGAAGGCTCTGGAGGCTTGCGGCGGGGATCTCAAGCAGGTGGGGGGCGGGGGGCCGGGGCGACCTCAGGGGCGGGGCCGTGCTGCCCAGGGACCCTAACCCAGAACCCTGGGCAGCATTTTTTTTTTTTTTTTTTTTTAGGATTTTATCTATTCAGGAGAGATGCAGAGGGAGAAGCAGGCTCCACGCAGGGAGCCCGACGTGGGACTCGGTCCCGGGTCTCCAGGGTCGTGCCCTGGGCCGAAGCCAGCGCTAAACTGCTGAGCCACCCGGGCTGCCCCTATTTTTAAAGATTTTTTAAAAAATATTTTATCTATTTATTTGACAGAGCACAAGTAGGGTGAGCGGCAGAGGCAGAGGGAGAAGCAGGCTCCCTAGTCAGTAGGGGAGCCTGATGCGGGACTCAATCCCAGGGCCCTGGATCCTGACCTGAGCTGAAGGCAGACACTCAACCGACTGAGCCACCCAGGCGTCCCTATTTTTAAAGATTTTTATTTATTCATTCATGAGAGACCCAGAGAGAGAGGCAGGCTCCCCGCGGGCCCCAATGCGTGACAGACCCCAGGATCCCGGCCTGAGCCCAAGGCTCGGCCACCCAGGCGCCCCTCGGGGTAGGGTGCACACATAAGTGCCGACCTCACCCTTTGACTCCAAAGCAGTTGACCAGGATCCCGTGGGTAACACTCTTCCAAGCACCACTGCTCTGCTGTTTGCTGGTGCTTGGAGCTCAAGGCCTTGTGTGAGCCTTGGGAGCCCCACACACCAGGACTCACACTATGGTGCCCTCACACTAACCCTGTGATCTTGGACACCTTGATCTTTCAGAGTCACGTTGTTCTTGTCTGTACATAATAATAAAAAAAAAATACTGCTGTCTGGTCCATAGGGTTGTTGTGAAAATTAAATTTATCCGAAGCATCAGGCACAATGCCTGGTATTTGGCGTTCAGTGGTAGGCTACCAGTAAAAGATAGACTGCTTTAGTTTCCGTTATAGGATTGACGAGAAACAGAATTAGGGAACCTGAACATATTTTAGAACCCCGTTCAGTTCTAAATTCTGTGACTTTGTCATCTGCCCTGTTTTTAATTTATAGGCAGAGAGCTGGCTGCACAAGCAGGCCCAGAAGGAAGGCTGGAGCAGAGCTGCCAAACTCCATGGCAGGAAGACTAAAGAAGGCCTGATTGGGCTGCTTCAGGATGGAAACGCAACCGTGTTGGTAGAGGTGAGCTGTCAGGATTCCAGATAAATCAGCTGCCCTTTGGGTGGAGAGCTGTGTGCTAGACCCTTCGTAGCCTTAAAGAAGAGGTGTTTGCGAAGTGCACACAGTTGTTGGGAGAAAACTGGTGAGATCACGGTTATTGTGAGTTCACTTAAGTATAGGAGTGGCTGGGTGTGTTGGCCGTTAAAGGCCTCGAAAGTCAGAAATGTTACAGATACCCCCACGTTTCAAAAGTTCACTTAACGCATTTTGCTTTTACAAAAGACCTACAATCATACACCTGTTTTTGTTTTTTGTTCAATCCAAAGAGTACTTTTCACTTTTATGAAAAAAAAGGCAAAAAGTGAAAATAGCAGTTAGTGTTGGTTTTGCACTGATTCATCGTAGAGGCAGGGGGCACCCTCGCAACAGGAGTTGCCCCCCCCAGCTACTCTGCGCATCTCAGCATCAAGCCGCCATAGCTTTGAACTTTGTGAGCATCTGTGCTTTCCGTTGATTTATTTCGTACATCAATTTGTTTTGTACATCCATTTCCATATAAATTAATGGTAATTGATTTTTCACTTTATGCCATTTTGGCTTACAAAAGGTTTCATAGGAACGCCGTACGTTCAGATAGTGGGGCAAACCTGTACGTCTCAGTGGGAGTCTCCTGCAGCCTTATACCTCGTCACTGATTGTTTCCTGGAACAGTTAGATTTTAAAGCTAGGAATTATTTTAATTAGTCGGTGGATAGTGTGTAGCTGTTTTAGAGGAGGTGTAGGGGCCTCAATTGGTGAAGAATCAGATGTAGGTTAGCATAGAGTGAGAAAAGGAGATAAGCAGGCTGACTGCAAAAGTGGTTTGGTGTTGGAGGAGTCTGGAGAACGAGGTAGTGATGGCCCACAGCTACGGGCAAGTGGTAAAGGTGTAATGACTCCTTTGGGGACATTAGGGAACCATCTTTTGAATATGGGGGTCAGTTCCTAACTCATTGGCACAGCAGGAATCACCTCATTGAGTTTCTGGCCTCAAGCTAGGAGAGGAACTGCAGCCTTAAAATTCGAGGGTCATTTATGTCTGTTTTGTTGAGTCTGAAGCTTCTTCTGTAATACCTTGGTTTACTCTGATTTTAAAGGCACTTTTGCAAACTGTTCAGAAGCAGCTTATACAGCAACATCAATTTGTTCCCGCCAGGTAAACTGTGAGACAGATTTTGTTTCCAGAAATTTAAAATTTCAACAGTTGGTCCAGCAAGTCGCCCTGGGAACCTTGTTGCATTGTCAGAACCTAAAGGATCAACTCTCCACATACAGTAAAGTGAGTTTTGGAATTGTCTCTCAACGTGCTGGATTTACACACACACACTCCTTTCACAGGGTCTTTGCTATTTCCTTTTTTTCACACATTCTCATATCTCACTCCCTTACTTCATGTTCTTGCATAAATATTATCTCTTTGGAGACGGGTAGCCTTCCTGTTGCACTATCCCCTTATTTTGTTTCATTTAAAGATTTTTGTTATAATTCTGTATTTTATGTTTTTACTTATTCGTATGTTGTTTAATCTCCCCAAAAGAATGAGAGCTTCATGAGGCAGAGATTTTGTCTTTTCACTACTGTGTCTCTGGTGGAAGAGGAGTGGGCCTAGCATTTGGTTGGGGCTCATTAAATCTGATGAATGAAAGAATGAAGGACAGTGAGGTAGAGCCTGTCAAATAAGGTAAAGCTTTATTCTTTTTTAAAGACTTACTTGTGGGGCACCTCGGCGGCTCCAGTGGTTGAACATCTGCCTTTGGCTTAGGATGTGATCCCGGGGTCCTGGGATTGAATCCCACATCAGGCTCCTCTAAGGGAGGGAAGGGAGACTCCCAAGCCGACTCCCCACTGAATGCAGAGCCCTATGCTGGGCTGCACATAGGGGGCTCAGTGTGGGGCTTGATCCAGCAACATGACCTGAGCTGAAATAAGTGTCAGAAACTTAACCAAATGAGCCACCCAGGCGCCCAATCAGGTGAAGCTTTGTATTCAGAAATCTAGAATGGCCTGAGGGAAGGAGTTCTTTCTTTTTCTTTCTTTTTTTTTTTTTTTTTAAAGAAAGAAATTCTAAATACATTTATTGGAGAAGGTAGAATTTAGGAGAATAAGCGTGTTTTTGTCCATAGGAGGACCAGGATGGAATTATATCAGTGTACCTTTGATTCACCCTTACTGTCAACAGTTATTTTGTGTTTAGTACCACCTCTTTCCTCCGGTTTATCCTTCTCTTGAGAGTTTGTGGAAAACGTTAATTATTACTGACATTAGGGACGCCTGGGTAACTCAGTGGTTGAGTTGGCTCAGGTCGTGAGCCTGGGTCCTGGGATCGAGTCCCACTTTGGCTTCCTGCAGGGAGGCTGCTTCTCCCTCTGCCTGTGTCTCTGCTTCTCTCTGTGTGTCTCTCATGAATAAATAAATAAGATAATCTTAAAAAAAATTATTACTGGCATTAAATAGTCATTATATGGAAAACCATGTGAAGATTGTTTTTTAGAATTGTGTTGAATAGATGAGCCACTTGAACTAGAAGTTCTATTCTTCTTCCTTCCTTCCTTCCTTCCTTCCTTCCTTCCTTCCTTCCTTCCTTCCTTCTTTGGTAAACTCTACCCTCAAAGTGGGGCTCAAACTCATGACCCCAAGAACAAGAGTCACATGCTCTATGACTGAGCCTGCCAGGCACACCTCGAGGTTCTGATCCTGACTTTGTGAGGAACTCTATTTGTCACCCAGAGCCATTCACTTACTTTACTCTGTGTTTCATTATCAGTACAAGAAATTTTGGTTTTCTTTAGCTTTATTTTTTTCCCTTTTGATCTTTAATTTTTTTTTAACTTTTATTTTGAAAAAAATTCGAACTTACAGAAAAGGTTCCCAGTGTTCGGCGGTAAGTTACATTGTACTTTTATTTAGATTCATAGTTTGTTAGCATTTTGACTCATTTGCTTTATCACTTTTTTACATACCTATATTATCATTACTGTTTTATTTTATTTTACTTTATTCTTAAGTAATCTCTATATCCAGTGTGGGGCTAAAACTCAACCCCAGGATGAAGAGTTGCATGCTCAACCAACTAAGTCAGCCAGGCGTCTTATCACTATTTAAAAAATTTTTTGTAAGTATGTTGCAGACATCAGGACCCTTTTTCCCTTGAATATTTATCTCCTAAAAACAACATTCTCTTGTGTAACTACAGTACAGTAATCACATTCAAGAATTTTGACACTGATACAATATTTTATATAGTATATATGCCATATTTTTGTCAGCTAGCACTTCTGATCCAGAATCCAGTCCAGTATTGTGTGTTGCAACTACTTACATGTCTCTTTAGTCTCCTTTCTGTGTTCCTCAACCTTTGTCTTTCATTACATTGACCTTTTTTTTTTTTAAGATTTTATTTATTTATTCATGAGAGACAGAGAGAGAGAGAGAGAGAGAGAGAGAGGCAGAGGCAGAGACACAGGAAGAGGGAGAAGCAGGCTCCATGCAGGGAGCCCAATGTGGGACTCGATCCTGGGTCTCCAGGACCACACCCCGGGCTGAAGGCAAGCGCCAAACTGCTGAGCCACCCAGGGATCCCCACAATGACCTTAAAAAAAAAAAAAAAAAGATTCTTCTATTTTTAAATAATCTCCACACCCATGGTGGGGCTTGAATTTACAGTCCTGAGATCAAGAGTTGCATGCTCTCCTTGACTGAGCCAACCAAGCACCTTGCACTGACATTCTTTTGAAGAGTATAGGACAGTATTGTAGAAGGTCTTTTAACTTGGGTTTGTCTGATGCTCCTTCATAGTTAGACTCAGAGTGTGGGTTTTTTAGCATGAATATTAAATAAATTATCCTGTATTTTTTTCAGAATATCACATCAGGAGGCATGTAATGACTGTTGGTCCCATTATTGGTGATGTTAATTTTTAAAGATTTTATTTATATATTTATTTATTTTTAAAGATTTTATTTATTAATGAGAGACACAGAGAGAGAGGCAGAGACATAGGCAGAGGGAGAAGCAGGCTCGCTCTTGGGAGCCCGATGCCAGACTCTATCCTGGGACACTGGGATCATGCCTGGAGCCAAAGGCAGATGCCCAATCACTGAGCCACCCAGGTATCCCCAAAATTTTATTTATTTTAGAGAGCGGGAGAGTGAGATTGAGCATGTCCCCGAGTGAGTGGGAGAGGGACAGAGGGAGGAGGAGAGAATCTCAAGCAGACTCTGCACTTAGCGTGGAGCCCGACCTGGGCCTCGATTACCCCAACCCCGAGATCATGACCTGAGTGGAAATCAAGAGTTGGATCCTCAACTGACTGAGTCACCCCCACGTACCTGATGATGTTAATTTTGATCTCTTCTTGGTTAGGGCAGAATCTTCCAGGTTTCTCCACTGTAAAGTTATTCTGTTCCTCTTTGTAACTAACAAGTAATCTGTATGGGAGATTGAGACTGTGTAATGTCCAGTTCCCCAAAAGACTTTTACCTGAAGGTATTAGCATCCATCCATGACTCTTGTCAGGATCTGCTATTACTGTGAGAGTTGCATGATGGTTATCTTTCTCAGTCTTATAATTTCTTTTACATGTATTAGTTTTATTAGTTGACATTCTACTGTAAGAAAGACTACTCCCTATGTTAGTACTTTACTTAGTACACATTAACTCATGGATACTTTATACAGTGTGTCATAATTTATTATATAATCTATTTTTTTAAAGATTTTATTGATTTATTTGACAGAAAGAGAGAGTGCACAAGCAGGGGAGTGGTAGAGGGAGGGGAGAAGCAAGCTCCCCACTGAGCAAGGAGCTTGACATGGGGCCGGATCCCAGCACCCCGGGACCATGACCTGAGCCAAAGGCAGAAGCCAAAGGCAGAAGCCATCCAGGCGCCCCTATAATCTATTATTCAATTTGATGCTCAAATTATACCTGGATTTGGCCAGTGTAAGCTGGCTCTGTTGACTTTTTGGAATGTATTTATTATTTTCAAGTATTTTCTTACTTTTTGGCATAACGAGATACTCTGGGCCTATGTCATACTTTCCTTGCCCTACCTGTGGAATTAGCCACTTTTCCAAGGAGTCCTCATCCTTTTTAACGGGGGGAATAGTTTTTAGAAACCTAGATCCTTGCATTAAATATGCTTATTTCTACTGAGACATCATTGCTGCTTGCTCTTTCAGCAGACAGATGCAGGAAGTGTGTGTGTGTGTGTGTTTCAGTTCTAATCCTGCACACAGGGTTCTTCTTTTCCTTCCCCCATTCTATATTTATGTCTTTTTTGCTCACTAGTATGCTGGCTCTTAGCAACTTTAGTGGTTACTTATTTTCTCACTGTTCTAATACAACACTGAATTGTTTTAGTGACTATACTTGACCACTGCAAATAACAAACCTATAAAGGAGTTCAAGATTTCTTTGGTGTCCTTTTTGTCTTTACATTGTAGTTACATGGTCAAAAGACTATATTGAAAGTTACTTGGATTAGTTTTTCCCCCCTTCCGTGAAGTTGCATTATTCATATGAAATACAGTTAGAGTCTTATGTTTCTGTGTAGTTAATTTTGGTTTTACCTCCAAATTCTCGATAATCTAATTTTGTTTTTGAATATGTAAAACATTAAAATTCTGAAAATTAAAGCTGTAACACACATGCACAGATGTCTCACTCCTTCTCCTTTCTACCTTATTCTTGTCCACTCCTGTAGATAACCAGTTTCATTGGTTTTGGGTATCTTTTAAGTCGTTTTGCAAAAATAGCATATTTATATAAATACTTATTTTTTTTAATTAAAAAATTCTTTGTAAAGATTTTATTTGATAGGTTGAGCACACATGAGAGAACAAAAGTGGCAGAGAGGGCCAGAGGGAGAGGGAAGCAGACTCCCTGCTGAGTAGGGAGCCTGATGTGGCACCAGATCCCAGCACCCCAAAATCATGGCTTGAGCTGAAGGCAGACACTCAACTGACTGAGCCACTCAGGCTTTTTTTTTTTTTTTTTTTTTAAGACTTATTAAAGAGAGAGTATGTGTGTGCACAGGGGGAAGGTACAAAGGCAGAAGGAGAGAGAGAATCTCCGGCAGACTCCCCGCTGAGTACACAGCCTGATGCAGGTGCCCCTATAGATGTACTCTTTTAATTTGCTTTTTTCATTTAATGTAACCTCGCAATACTCTGTAGCAGCTCAAGCACATCTTTCTTTGTTTTCTTTTTCCCAACAGTGTAGTTTTCCATTATATGGCTGTGCCATGGTCTGTTTATTCAGCCAGTCTTTCAGTTCTAACATTTTATGATTGTTTGAAAATACTGTTCCTGATTTCTAGGAAACTACAGTTCAAGAAGTTAGGTGGGATGATGGGATTGAGATGGAATTGTGGGTGGTGTAGTGGTAGGATAAAATACTCATAAAATAAAAATGCAGCTGTTATCAATATGTAACATCTTTGTCTTAATGAAAACATTCATTTAGGGGCACCTCAGCGGAGAGCCTGCTTGAGATTCTCTTCCCTTTGCCCCGGCCCTCTGCAGGCATGCACATGTGTGTGCTTGCTCACTCACTCCCTCAAATAAGGAAGGAGAGAGAGAGAACGAGAAAGAAAGAAAGAAAAAAAGAAAAGAAAGAAAGAAAAATCTTAAACCCAAAAAATGTATACTTGATGGTCTTAAATTGTTTTTTGAGAAATATACTTTTTGCCTAGTCTCTAGGACAGAACTGATTTGTTCGGTTCCTTTGTGCACTTAGGGCTTCTTGAATTCCTCTGAGCTCTCTGAACTTCCGGCTGGGCCTGAGAAAGAAGGCTGCCTCAAGGATCAGCTAGCCTTAGCAATAGGTGAGTATTGGTAAGGATGGGGGGAACTGGGAGTTAGGAACCGGCCCTCCTGGGATCTTTGATAATTCTCCGCACCTAGGTCAAGAATTGCAGGCTGGTGTACCCGCAAGGATCGGACAGTATGAACGTGAGGAGTGGGCTCTATAGTGTGTTAGACACAAGTGAGCAGTGGGCACCCTGAAAAACTCACCCTCTGCTGAAAGAAATGGTTACCAAGCTCTAGCCAGTTGTTACTTTGGGGTCCCAGCATTGTCAGATTTTTAAATTCCTTTAAAAGAATTTAGCTTTATGTGAAAAAACTTCAGTTTTTAGATTTTTGTAGCTAATTAAAATCATTTTCAGCACTCTGCAGGCTGACCAAGCAAAACATGTCTTTAGGCAGGGATTGCCTTTGACCTTCCAGTTGACACCACCCTGTACACTGTGGGAGACATAGTACAGCACGAGTCATCCCACCTTCTTTATAAAGGGACCCAGGAATATTTGGAGCTTCATGTGTAGGATTTGATCTCTTTTTAGAAAAATCTCATCCTGAATTTGTGAAGGTTTATTCATTCAGAACCCCTGGCTACAGGAACCACATTCCGGATCATTGTGCCGCAACTACTGGGGATTTTGCTCTCTTCCTACGTGTCCTTGATGGAAGGAGGGAAGTAGGACTGGGTGGGAGCTTGCTGGGAATTTATTGCTCATCTGATGTTTCCAGTCAAGACATCAATTCTGTTTTTATCAGATTATCGTGAAGTATGTATGATGTTTGAGTGAGTCATAGCTGAGAAACCAGGCAGACAGCTGTGAATGAGACTTATTAAGAAATTCTGGAAGAGCTGGGTATTGGAACCTTGTCATTTTCTGAGAATTAACAATTGTTTAGATGCTTTGAGTCGTTTTAAGATTTCTTTTGATTTCTGGATATCTGGATTTTTTAGATATAACTATGGTTAATGCAGGGATATTTACCCAGATCCCTTTTGGGGTCCCCTAACCCCTTTCCTACCTTTTGGCTTATTTGGACCTATGTTAGAGAGGATGGCATCCTGAGATCGGGAAAACTGGAATTTGTTTTGTTTTGTTTTTTAAAGTATTCGTGAGAAGAATTTAGCTTTGAGAGACAGAGGCAGAGACACAGGCAGAGGGAGAAGCAGGCTCCGTGTAGGGAGCCCGATGCGGGACTCGATCCCGGGTCTCTAGGATCACGCCCTGGGCCAAAGGCAGCGCTGAACCGCTGAGCCACCCGGGCTGCCCTCTAAGCCTAAGATCAACATAGTAACAATTGCCAGCATTTGAGTGCCACCATGTGCTAGATAATGTAATGAGTCCTCTTACATATGTTACTTTGTCTCCTAAAAACCCTGCTTTCAGGTTATTTTAAGTGATACCATCTCCATGTTATGGAGGAAGAAAGAAAGCTTGATAAATTCATAAATGGGGTTATGTCATTAAGTCACTTACTGCCAGTAAGGTGCAGAATGGACACGTGAGTCCAGGCTCTGTGTGACATCACAGCCTGTGTTTTTAAATACCAGTGTGGCATGTTGTTGGTGTTCCATAAAGATATTCATTATTTCTCCTACCCATACACTCTCCTCCCACATACCTTTTTCTTCTTTAAACTGCAAACGGTATCTCTCCTTCTTACAGAGTATCCACAGTGTAAATGCAGAGCACCGTCTCCCAGACTCAGCCACCTCTATGCATATTTTGGTACTATGACATGCGTCATATTCTGGAAGTGTGTTACTTGTTTTTGCTTTTTTATAGGGAAACTGGGAGAAAACATGACTCTTAAACGAGCTGCATGGGTGAAGGTGCCAGCTGGGTTCTATGTTGGCTCCTATGTCCATGGAGCAATGCATAGCCCCTCCCTCCACAACCTGGAGCTTGGGAAGTATGGGGCCCTCGTGGTCTGCGAGACATCTGAGCGCAAAGCAAGCCTGGAAGACCTTGGCCGCCGCCTTGGGCAGCATGTGGTGGGCATGGCCCCTCTCTCTGTTGGCTCTTTGGATGATGAGCCTGGGGGAGAGGCGGAAACCAAGATGCTGTCCCAGCCATACTTGCTGGATCCCTCCATCACATTGGGACAGTATGTGCAGCCTCAAGGGGTGTCCGTAGTAGACTTTGTGCGGTTTGAATGTGGAGAAGGTGAAGAGGCAGCAGAAACCGAATAGGTTCCGGAGACTTGGCCCAGGAGATGTTTATTCTTAGCTCTGGACATCATTCCGAGAAGTTATTTCCTCAGCCTCTACAAACCCAGAATTTGTTTTTCATTGGAGTTTATAATGCAATGATATCCTCAGTGGGAAGAGTCATTAAATAAAATTGCTATATAATAAAGAGAGTAGAATCTCTTCCTTGCTTGTGTAATGCTGGGTTTAGCTCTTTTGCACCTTGTGACCAGCTGTAGGAAACAGCAGGCAGGCCGTATGGAGGTGGCCGACAGGGTCTGAGAGAGCAGGCATGAGCAGTTGTGCTGTTGCTTCCCGATTTATCATGGTACCCCTAAAATTTCTACCTCAGTTTCTCTGTGACCCAGCACTCCTATTCTGCTTTCACTTTGGGGTGCTTCGGGCTGTGCTGCTCTCTTGGAACTTCCCCGGTTACATTACTTGGGCCACACGGATTCCTTGGGAATTGTTGACTCAAACTTCGAGTCGTCTGGAAAATGTGGTTCATTTGTTGATGTCTGTAGCGTGCTTTGATGCTCTCTGCAGTGTACACGCTGGTTCTGGCCTCATGACTGAAATTAATAACACATGGCCCTGTTTCTCTTTTGGATGACGGGGTGGAGGTGGGTGGGGCCTGAGGTTTCCTGGACAGCTGTGAGGCACATTTTGGCATTATTGTGCCAGAAACAGGTCTCACCGGTGGCCCAGTTATCCAGAGAACTCAACTCAGCAGGGCCTCTTGACTACCCCAGTACAGAGACGTTTCTCCCAACGTAACAAAATACCATTAACAGGCAAACCCCAGATACTGAAGAGAATTCCTGTTTGCTCATACAGATATCTTTATTTGAAAAGTAAAAAAATCTCTGGCATGTACAGCTCTCGGCATTTTGATTTTGCCCCTGGGGTATATATGGAAATAGCTTCAGTGATTGGTGGGTCAAATAGATTCTGGATATAGTGATCTTACTATTTATTTATTTATTCATGAGAGATACAGAGAGAGAGAGGCAGAGACACAGGCAGAGGGAGAAGCACGCTCCATGCAGGGAGCCCAACGTGGGACTCCATCTGGGGTCTCCAGGATCATGCTCTGGGCTGAAGGTGGCGCTAAACCGCTGAGCTACCCGGGCTGCTCATGATCTTGTAATTTAAAACAAACTCACATCTTTGTCCCATTATTAAATACTTTAAACTTAGTTATTTTCTTTTTCCTCTGACTGCTCTGGATTCATGCAACTGTAGTGCTTCTGCTGAGACTTTAAGCCCAAAGGCCACAAAAATTGAAAAGTAGGTAGTTAACATATTAGGCATATAACAACTAAGGAATGCAGGGATGAGGATGGAGAACATGCTGTGATTTGCAGACCTCTTTGTATCTAAGTAGCAATTATTAGGCAAAATTGGTAGATAAATTCATTCCTGTTATTGGCACAATCAGCTGTCTTCTGTGGTCTCGTGATAGGCATGGAGCTTCTTGCCTTAGAAAAGCCCCTTTTCTTTCTTCATTTGGAGCTGCTTCCAGCCAGGCAGAGCAGCAAATTGCCCTCTTGTGATGCCAAACACAGAAAGAAAATCCTGTTCTGAGAGGTAATTCTAAGAGAGAAGACAAAGTCTCTAGTTAGGAGGACAACATGGCACCCACCAATGCCAACAGAGGTGGGGAGGGGAGAGCCAAGAGAGTGTCTTTGAAGAGAGAAGAATGAATTTTTCAGAAAGTCTGTAGTGGACTTAAATTATTCATTGGAGGGTTCTTGGGTTGTGGACTCTCATTTTGGCCTGAGCAGAAGCCAACTGGGTTTGCTGTTCTCAGGGTCCCACCCAGCGCCAATTTTTTTGCCAGAAGAACAAGAACTGGGCTATATGTGATGAATTCTAGACATTAGGTTTTGGCTGAATGGAGAACTAAATCGAGTGCTGGTTTTCCTTGCCTCATGCCCTTACCAACCATTTTTATCCAGACTTTTTTTTTTTTTTTTTAATTTATGAGAGAGTGTGCGAGCATGGCAGGGGCAGAGAGAGAGGGAGACAAGCAGGCTCCCTTATGGGGAGCCCGACATGGGGCTCGATCCCAGGAACCTGAGATCATAACCTGAGCAGAAACCAAGAGGCACTTAAGCCACTGAACCACCCAGGAGCCCCAATCCACACATTTTCAAATGCAAAATCAAGTGGATCTTGTTCAGAGCATAAAATTCTCCTAACATTTATTTATTGATGCTTACTGAATATTCTGAGTAAAATTCTTAAGAGATGGCCTCTGTTGTCAAGAAAGTTGCAGTCCAGATCCCTAAGAGCTGGCTAGATAAGACATGATGGAAACCCCAGAGACCCTTCCCACATCAATTCCTTCAAGGGGAAAATAAGTGAATTCCTTCAACATTAAAGTGTTAAATCATTCAACCAAAACGTAAAGAGGGCCTCTATCTGCCAGGCACTCATTTTAGGTCCTGAAAGCAGAGAATGGTGGTGAGCAAGACGGAGAAGGTCCTTGCTCCTAAGCAGTGTTCGAGGGCGGTCAGGCGGGGCCTTCCCGGGGAGGTGGCTGTTCTCAGGGAGACCCAACAGCGAGGGGGCGCTGGCCCTGTGATGACCTGAGAGAAGAAAGGTTTCTCGGGGGAAGTAGCGAGTGTGAAAGGTCAAAGGCTGGGATGAGCGCTTTTGAGACCGAAAGGGAGCCCCTGGCTAGAGGCAGCAGAATGAAGAGGGCAGCGGGGTAGGAGATGGAGTCGGGTAAGCGCGGGCCAGGTTGTGAAGAGCCACGGCGGCCACAGAAAGGATTCTGGATTCTTCTGTTGCCTTGGGAAGTCATCTGAGGTGTTCTCTACACAACAGCATTGTCTATTATAAAAAAGCCTATTGGTGGTTACTGGGGGGGGGGGGGGCAGTGGGGGATACTTGTAATAGTCCAGGATTGCTGGGCAGCGGAGGGACGGGGAGGAGTGGACAGAGGCTGATGGACGGATGTGGGAGGAGGAGTCCTGGGCTTTTGTCTGGAGCTACTGGGAAGCTCAGAGGTCTGCTGAGGGGCCTATGGTGTCCCAGAGCTGTCCTAGGCCGTGTACAGGTGCCTTGCTCATGGAGCGCGCCGCTCTCCTGACAGGTCCTTTAGCCACTCACCTCCTTTTTGGCAGGGTTCACGTCCTCAGGCAGCTCCTGATTCTGGTTTTTCAGCAGAACTTCTATAGGGTAATACTTCAGCTCAGAATTCAGGGAGAGGGTTGCATTCCTCATGTCCTACGTAAGATAAGAACGTAGACACGATAAAAGACCGTTCGGAGTCCATGCAGTTGAAGTTCCGTGCGTATAATATTTAATATTTTGGCTTATAGTGTGGCACCCTTTGTGGTCATCTTTTAGAACAGTGGTCCCTAAAGCTGGCTGTGTGACAGCATCATCTGGGAATCTAAAATATTCAGATTTGGGGTCCTCCTTGGGAAAGCTGATTCATGAGTCCAGGGTAGATTCCTATGTAGCCAGTTTGGCTTCACGCTGTGCTGAAATCTCATTTAAATGCTGTGATCACATACTTTCTTTTGGCACTTGTATTTATTCTCTACATTTCCAGCCTTTAAATGACTTCAGATTGAAGTCACACTGTCTTTAAATGCGTTTTAAAGATACAATATTGCCATTAGCTCTGGAACTTTGAATATGTAGAGCACAGAGGGGAGGACTGCAGATGGTTTGGACACCCGCTACCATGCGCTCATCCTGATGTTAAAGAGCTGTTGGATTCCTGGCCGGAGGTTCCACTTCTTTTCACCCTTAAACTAGGGGTGATGGCCTGAGTTTTTATGGACTTCATTGTCAGAAACTGGTAAGCATGTCATTTGGGTTAGAAGCTTATTATTTATGAAAAATGCTACCAGTCAACTTAATCTGTCCCAAATGATAGAATAATAAAATTAGTTTTTGGTTTTGTAGTTTTTGTTTGTTTTTTACCTTAAACAACAAACATTTATTTCTCGTAGTTCAAGATCAAGATGTCTGCAAATCCTGGGTCTGGTGAGAGCCTGCTTCCTGGCCTGTGGATGGCTTTTTCCCATTGTGTCCTCACATGGCAGAGGGCGAGAGAGCAAACCCTCGTAGCTCTTCCTTTGAGGGCACTAATCCCATTCCTGAGGGCTCCACACTCATGACCTACTTACCTCCTAAAAGCCCGGCCTCCTAATTCTATCACATTAGGGGCTAGGGGCTCAGTCCATACTACTAGGCGATTCATAGGTCAAAACTCCCAATATTTATATTTTAAAATGTTTTTTTTTTTAAACAGCAAGTCATTCTAGGTTCTAGAAGGCTGTAAAATGAGGAACTTGGCTTTCAGACCTGCTTTTCTATTGATTCAAACGATCTTAAATCAAAGTAGACCACTAGAGTGATGCTAAGAAGGGCACGATAGGGTTTCGCCCATTTGGTGTCTGGAGCATTTACGGTTGCCCCTGTGGCTTGCTTCTCCACAAGCAAACCCAACTCACGGCCGTGATTCTTGTGATTGCAGCAGCATCTCCCAGCTCTTCTTTTAACTGTTCGTATGATTTCCCTGCCTGAAACAAAGAGAAAACAGGACGAGGTGCTGCATAGGCGGGGAGGGACATCTCAGGGCTAACCTACCCTTGAGGACAGCAAAGAAGCCAGAGAATCGGAAGACACAGGGATAAGCAGGAATGAAAGTCCCTTCTTCTGGGCCCATGCCAGGCTGGACGGGACCGACACACGGTGTGGATTAGGAAACACCCTCAGATTAGTAAAAACCCTTTGCTGGTGTTCCCCAATCCTCCATGCGAGACCGAAGGAGACACAGCAGTTGACTAGGAGTCAGAAAACCCTGGCTCCTTCTTACGGGTCAAATGTGACTTTAGACCAATCCTCTCTCCTCTGAGCTTCCTCATTTTTAACACGGGAAACGACGTTTGCCCCAGACGTCAGGGTGGCTGTAAAGCTCCTAAAGGAGACCGTTTATCACTTCCCCACGCTGCTTGTACCTGACCTGAGCCGTGAATTCTCTAACCGGACTTAGAGCCGTGGTGGGTGGAAAAGAGACAGAAAGTCAAAAGTGGGAGTGGAGAGGGGGCAAGGGAAACGTGGTCCTGGATTCACCCAGCCCCTGAGTCAGTACCCCCTTCCCACTGAGCTATTCGTGCTGAGCCCCTGGGCCGTAGGCAGGTCTCCCCCGTTCTCTGCACTTGTTCTTACGCTCCACATATGAGGGTCCCAGGCCAAGAACCAGCCCGTGAAGATGGGAGGCTCAAAGCCCTGTTTTATGATCAGGATGGCTGTGTCAGCGTCCCGGCCACTGGGGTGAGTGTGCAGGTACTCCTGGGCCGTAGCGAGGGCTCTCTCCTTCTCCGTGGCGTTGGCCTCAGCCCCAATCCACAGGAACACCTGTCGCGGGAGAGATGCAGGATGAATGGGTTTGCATCTAGGACCGAGTCCTGTTCTTTTGCCCTCAGTGCATCACAGCCTCATGGCACTTACCCAGCCTCATCCATTCAGCAGAAAAGCTTTCCCAGACTGAGCTGGGTATTTGTGATTTTTTTTTTTTTAAAGATTTTATTTATTCATGAGAGAGAGAGGCAGAGACACAGGCAGAGGGAGAGGCAGGCTCCCTGCAGGGAGTCCAACGTGGGACTCCATCCCTGGACTCCAGGATCACGCCTGGGCTGAAGGCAGACGCTCAACCGCTGAGCCACCCAGGGGTCCCCGGTATTTGTGATTTTAATTACACCTGTATCTCCTAAATCTACATTTCTAGTCCCGAGTGCTCGCTGAACTTCAGCTTCCTGAACCCAACTTCTTGCAGGACGTCCCCTTGTGGCTGCCTCTAGGAACCTCACATAGAACATCTCCCCAGCGTAGCTCTGCTTTTCTGGACTGTGTCTGTCTCCGTTCTTGGTGAATGGCATCCCCCCGGGCCACCTAGGGCAGTGCCCAGCAGTCCCTATATGCGCCTGCATCCAGCGAGTGAGCAAGACCGCCGTCTGCCTCCTGTGCATCCCTCCCCTCCGCCCCCCTCCCCTGTGCAGCCCCTGCTGACTCTTACTGGACGGTTACGATGCTCCCCTGACTGGCCTCCCAGCACACATTCTCTGTCCTTTACCCCCATCCCTCCTGTCTTACACTTTGCCAAGTAATCCATTGAAAGCACAGTGACCATGTCACTCATCTGCTTCAATTCCAGTAGCTTTCCAGGATAAAATTCAAACTTGGCAAGGTAGGTAAGGCCCATTCCTACTTCTTAGCTTCGTCTCTAACTCCTTTACTCTATCTCATGGTCTCATGATGCTGCGGGTAGTTCCCTGTATACTAGACTATTCCATGCCTTGCTTTTTACTGGTGCTCTTTCCTTTGCCCAGGATGCTCTCCTGACCTGATTAATGCCCACTGATCCCGAGATTCAGCCTGGGAACCATCTCCTCCAGGAAGTCTTCTCTGAACCCCCAGATGGTGTTGGGTGCTCCTAATTTGTGCCCCCATGGCCCCATAGCTCCATCATAGTAAAATGGTGTTTCTATGTCCAGCTCCTCCTTTAGCCTGTAAACTCTGCGATCAAGGGCCCCTCACCTGGGTGACACTGCACCTAGCACACTGACTGGCACAGAGGAAGTGCTGAGTATGTCTTCTGAGCTGAAGAAAAAAGGCTGTTGGGGAGGGGCTGCCTTGAAGATATCCCCTTTACAGCCCTGTATTCCCTACGAGGCCTGCATCTGAGTGTGGAGCCTGCTGCTGTCGATCCTAAGAAAAAAATGTGTGGGATGATACGATGGACTGCTTTTCCCAAGGCAAGGTGGGGAACTTCCCAAGGTGGTCATTTTTAAACCACATCTGTTCTCTCCATCCCTGGTGAAAAGTGGGGTCTTCCTCTGGTTACCACGGACGGGTGTTTGGTTGACTTGGGGATGGGCCAGGGCTACATTTGGCAGGGGCAGACGGGGGGATGTCTTTGTCTCTTTGTCACTTGTTCAAGCTCTCTGGCTGTGTCTTACCTGGTCCCAGGTATCCAGAAGCATCACATCACCTGGGCTCAGGTCATCCTGGGTGAATTCTGTGATCTCAGTGACGAGGAAGCGCCCAGTCTTATTGGAACATTCAAAGAGACGAGGCTGCACATCCAGGATTTCCTGCTGTAGTCTGCAATACAGTCTATTTAGAGGAACTGAGCTACTTAGAAATCATGTTTTTTTGTTCAGTTTAAATTCTAGTTAGTTGACATACAGTTTGATATTGGTTTCAGGAGTAGAGTTCAGTGGTTCATGAAGAAACCACGATTTTATTTTATTTTATTATTTTTTATTATTTTATTTTTTTATTAAAAAAAAACAAACCACGTTTTTAAAACTGAAAGGCAAAAAAATAAATAAATACATAAAAATAAAATAAAACTGAAAGGCATCTCAGACTTGCACAGTTCACAAGCCTGGGCGGCAGGGGGAGCCCCGAGGGGCCTTCGTGTCCCATACCTTTTGTCATTGGCGTAGGCAGTCTTCCCTCCCAGCAGGTCCCAGAACTCAGCCGGCTCCTGGCCCTCGGCCACCGTGTCCTCCGTGCCCTCGCAGAGAAAGCTGGCCAGCTCCTTAGCCATTGCCCGCTCATCCCCACTGGACCCCTGAGAGCAGGATGAGGAGAGCACAAGCGACAGTTGGAACTGTAGCACCTACTTTTGATTTTTTTTTTAAGAGAAAAAATGTAAATGTATTCTTTCAAGAAAATCCACTTTTTGGGTTCTATGAGTCTTGACAAACATGCAGAATCACATTACCATCATCAAAATGAAGACACAGAGCATTGCCTGGGCCCTGCAGAACATTCCCTGGGGCTACCCCGCTTTGGCCAGACCCTCCCCAAATGCTTCACCTCTGGCAACCGCCACCGTGTTCTCTGTCACTACAGCTTTGCCTTTTCCAGCATGTTATAAATGGAGTCACGGACATACAGCCTTTGCCACTGACTGTCTCCACTCGGCACAGTCCCTGGGATTCACCCTTGCTGTGAGGATCAACAGCTTTTCTTCTCTGTGCACTGAGTAGCATCCTACCGTATGAATATACCACTGCTTTTTCAGTCATCAGGTGAATTGGTTCCCATTTTTGGTGATTATGAATAAAGGTGCTGTCTGTATTTGTGTCAAGGTAGTTTTTTATCTCACATGGCGTGGGATTGCTGCCTCACAGGTGTGTGCTCTATAAGGAAACTGTCCAATCGTTTCCCAAAGTCTGTATTTGCATCCCCACCAGCAATGCGCACGAGTTCCTGTTGTTCTGCATACAGTAGGATGCAACTGATACTGCCAATTTTTTTTAGCCCTTCTGCGAGGCTTGTGGGGGTATCTCTGGTTTTCACCTGCATTGCCCTGAGGACTGTGGTACTGAGCACTTTTCCTGTTCAGTTCTCTTTTGTAAAAACGGTTTTAGGGCTTTTTAACGTAGAGGCCTCTGAATTGACAAAATCATATTTTTAGTGCTTGTGTTCGAGGTTGAAGCCTGTCCTATGCAATCCACCAGGCTGGAAAGATCGACTTATCTGGCCTCCATCTGTGTGATTTATGGAGTCTCTTGGGTGTGGGCAATGGTGTCAGTGGGTTTCTAATTGTGGGGAACACCAGCAGTTCCTTTGAAGATCCTTTAGGAAAAGGCTCATCTTTTTGAGGACTGCTCCAGCCTACGTTTTAGTGGCTTTGCCCTTGCTGACAGGCAGGTGGGCACAGGGCTGGGCTCCAACGGGCTGGTGTGACCGCCAGGCCCGGCCGTCTTACCTTGCCGTACCACAGGTAGTGCTCTCCCTGGGTCCGCAGCAGAAAGACATCATTGGAGTTTAGGGAGGAGGCATAGGCCGGAACCTCCACCGCTTTGGTGTTAGATTTGTCGTTTCCTTGAATCTGGAAGAGTCTTACTGGAGGATCGGGCTCAGCATTTCCCGTTCTGGAAGTCCCACCCTAGCGAGAAGGAGAAAAGCTGAATCTGGTTCTAAGGAGCACCAGGTGAACAGAGCTCCTGCTAAGCCATTGGAGAGATTATGGAGGAATTTAACGCTGCTTCTGCCCTCAAGGAACTTCCATGCCAACCGGGAGAGGTGAGGTAAGCTGGAAGTATGGCACCAATAATATCAGCTCTCATTCTGAGACTTTTATTTTATGCTAGACTCTGTGGCGGATGCCTTGCCTATTGAGCCTCAGAATAACTGAAATAGGTATTTATTTATTTTTATTTATTTATTTTTAATATTTTATTTGTTTATTCATCACACACACACACACACACACTCACAGAGGCAGAGGGAGGAGCAGGCTCCATGTAGGGAGCCAACGTGGGACTTGATCCCTGGTCTCCAGGATCACGCCCCCGGCTGAAGGCGGCGCTAAACCGCTGAGCCACCCGGGCTGCCCTATTTATTTATTTTTAAAGAGTTATTTATTTGAGAGAGACAGTATGTGATGTGTGCACATGAGCACATGAACGGGATGAGGGGGCAGAGAGAAAGGGAATCACAAGCAGACTCCCTGCTGAGTGCAGAGACTGATGGGGGGGCGCTCAATCTCACAACCCCAAGATCATGACCTGAGCTGAAATCAGGAGCCGGACACTTAACTGAGCCACCCAGGTGCTCCTGAAATAGGTATTTATTATCCTGCAGTAGAGATGGGAAAACTGAGCCTAAGCAACCCGGTTAACAGGTGGCAAGGCTAGGACTTGACCGCAGGCTTGTGTGATGTCAAGCATACGACACTAAACATTCCTGCTAGTGCTTCAGCCCGGGCGTCACGGGAGAAGTGGGACTTGGATTTGGAGCAGCACTCACTAGAGTGCGGTAAGTTAGGGCTCTGAGGGTAACACACCCGCAGAGGTACTATGGGTCAGGTTAGGAGAGGACCTTGAAGGCTCATTGGGCAGTGGTTTGGTCTTGCCCTGAGGCAGCTGGGATGCATTAGAACGTCTAGATTAAGCTGCGTCTCCCCCAAGGCCTGGTCTCCATCCCTCCCCACTAGATGGGGGCCTCCTGTTGCCTTATTCGTCTGAGTGATCCCACTCATGGTGTCATTTTGTGTGAGGGTTCTCACCTCAAAGATCACCAGCCTCCCTTTGAAGATGGCCATGAAGTGGCGTGGCTCCTTCCCCATGGTAACGCGGACCTGTACGGGCGCCCCGTCAAATTGCCGATCCACCTCCACCACCTGGTAGGCCGAGGCCGCTAGCTCATCCTTGGAGGCGTGGCGGCCCTGCAGGGGTTACAGGGGAGGGATGGTCCCCACTACCCCTTGCCCCCACCACTCGGTGGCCGGAGGAGGCGTCAAGATCCAAAGCTAAGAGCCTGCTTCAGGCCTACCTGCCAGATGTACAAGACGTGATGTGGCTTCCCGCTCATCTCATATGTGTACAGAACCAGGTAGCAGTCTCCCCCGTAAAAGAAGCCGTACCACTGACGCTCCACGGGGACCAGCTCCAGGTTTTCAATTCTCCAGACCTGGACACAGAAGGAGACACAGTTTCCCAGAGACGGGATTCCAGCTGCCTGAAGGGAACTGGGCCACGCTTAGCAGAGAATCCAGGTGGGTAAGGCACCAACAGCCACCCCAAGTAACCCTCCCTCTCTGGCGGGGGCTTTTTCCATTTGCATGATTTGAATCCCGAGAAGAACTGGATCATTCCTGCTCAGGTGCATCCCCATCAGGGCTCTGAGCTGATTTGAATATATCTGCCAGCTGAGCTATTGATAGCACACGAGGGTAGCAGCCTTCCACTTCCCCGAGGGACGGTGGGACCGCTTTGCACACTGCGGACACCTCTAAGGGACTACTGCTGAGGTCGCCAGGGGGGGAAGGAAAGCCGAGCAGACCAGAGTCCCCGGCTCCCTCCTCTCCAGCGGAACAGCTG
This sequence comes from Vulpes lagopus, assembly GCF_018345385.1. NCBI lineage: Eukaryota > Metazoa > Chordata > Mammalia > Carnivora > Canidae > Vulpes > Vulpes lagopus. Next base: position 67,754,257 of record NC_054828.1, on the reverse strand, counting down.
GGAGAGCCAGGGGCTGCGGGCCTGGGGTGTGAATCACTGACCTACCTCAACCTTCCCATTGCCATCATCCACCATTCTTTCCTGGGCAGCTACCTCTGGCTTGGTGTGCAGCACAGTCACGTCAAATTTATCCTGGAAAACTTTAGCTGCAGGGAAGGGGTTGGGAGAGGCCAAGTGAGTGGAAAGCATCCGCGGCTGCCCTTCTAGAGCCCCAGCAGCGGGAAGGCGGAAGGCGGTCTGGGGAGCAGCCTCACCGATCTTGCCAACACCAAACGTCTTCCCCAGGCCCACGGCCTGGTCCTTCACGGACCACTTCTGGAACAATTGCTTGAACATGGCCGACTCAGCACCGTCGTTGATGGTCTCCACGTTGGTGCTGCCAGGGTAGCCCTTCATCTGGATGAAGCTCTGCAGACCCCCCCGCCCCCCAAGGCAGGTCAGTGGGGGCGGGCGCCGGGTGCTCTGCCCGCCTGGTGACTCACCCCTTGAAGGGTGAGGGGGGGGAGGATTGCTCCCTTCTGAAGTCAGAGTCAAATGCCAACTCGCTGACGTCTAGGGACCCAGTTACCTGCCTCAAGCTAAGGACTGAGGGGCCATTTTCGCATCTCTTGGTTGGCCTGTCATGATTTTGACTACTTTTCTCGTGTTTTTGCAAGATCCTCTCTACTGTGTTCCTGCAGCATGCACGTACCCCACTGATTTCGTGTCCTGTTTTGCTTTGTAAGTGCATCCCCCTGGGTTCGTCTACACGGGTCTGGAAGACCAGGGCTCTGAGCATCGTAAGATCCCGGAGGACAGGGCCGTGGACCGTGCTATCCCCTCCCATAGCAGCAGCTGTGTTTACTGAGCAGGTGTAGGGGCCAGATGTTGTTCTAAGCACCTTACAAATGTTCCCGAATCCTCAGGACCACCCCAGGAGATGTATGTTAACCCCGGATTCACTCCCAGGTCGTCTGACTCAAGCCGAGTGTGTAACTGTGATGCCAGGAGCTCGAGCACCCCGTCTGGCTCTCTGGACACCTCTGAAGCACTGCGGATGGGCTGTTTGGGACAGGGTGGTGCCGGGCCTGGGGCTCCTACCAGGGCTTTCGACATGGCCATCTGCTTCTCGATCTTTGTGGCTCCTCTTCCTTTCCACACATAGATCTTGGTTCCGCTCTGGTCTAAGATGTAGCAGTCCTGAAGCAGCCAGGGACAGAAGTGGTTACTGGCGCTCGGCACCCTCAGGAAGGTCCCAGAAGCCAGGTCTGGCCCCGGAAGGCCCGCCCTGCCAAGCTCCACTCACGTCATGGTTCAGGAGGTCCTGCACCAGAGGCCTTGCTGCTACCTCGGTGACCGCCAGCTGCCCAGCAGCATCTGAGACACTGGAAAAGGGGAGGAATTAGCCTGGGCCTGGTCTTCTACAAAGCGTCTTGTAGTCCTTTGGCTATTTTGCCCGCTTTGTTTTCGGGTGGCACCTCTGGGTAACGTTTGACCTCCTCGGACAGGTGCAGTGAATGCAGACAGGAATGCAGTGGCCTGTGTTCTCGAGAGGGGACTTCGATGCACCTGTCTCCCAAACACCTGGGTATGGACCCAGGTAAAGGAAGGTCTCCTCAAGAGACAGGGGAGGGCTGCTGACAAGGAGGGACTGTAGCTGCCCCCCTTGAGCGGAGAACACCGAGATCCTTCTAAAAGCCGCATTTGAAAAGGGTTAAAAGAAAGCCAGACGCCTGTCTGTACCCAAACCAGGAGGCAGGCACAGGTGCTTGGTTTTCTAGGGGACGCCGTCCCCCTGCCCCAGCTTCCAAGCAGCAGCCAGGTTTAGTTACTCACTGATACAGCACGATGCTTGATTTCTGCTGCTGATCTATGAGCTCATCGGGCACGGCTGGCTTGATGATGGAGCGCCGGCCGAGGGTGTCCTGCAGGACCTTCACCAGCTCTGGACTTGCTGCCTCCTTGTCTCCCTCGATCACGCCGATTTCAGCACGGCCTCCTCGCTCCCTGTCCCGAATGTCCTTTGCCAGAAGCATGGCCTGTCAAGAAGCCCAAGGAGGCACTCGGTCCCTGCTGGGCCCCAGACACAGGAGTTATTCTGGGGCTTAGGACCCCAGGGTGAGGGATGCCTGGGTGGCTCAGCGGTTGAGCATCTGCCTTTGGCTCAGGGCATGATCCTGGAGTCCTGGGATTGAGTCCCACATCAGGCTTCCTGCACAGAGCATGCTTCTCCCTCTGCCTGTGTCTCTGCCTCTCTCCCTGTGTCTCTCATGAATAAATAAATAAAATCTTAAAAACAAATAAAACCCCCGGTTGAGCCACAGACTCATGCACTTTGCCTGTCCCTGAAACAGATTCCACTCAGAGGCAGGGGTCTGTCTCCGCAGCTCCCGGAAGACCCCGTGGGGAGGGAAGAAGACACAACAGGCAACTGAGAGAGCACAAACCCTGCGACCAGGCAACCAGGCGACTAGGCCCGAGGTGGAGGGGAAGGTGATGAGCCTGGGAAGAGCCACACCTTCAGGCGCTCTCTGCTGTTGCTCTCTGGGCCATTCCACTGGATGATGACCTTCCCAAGGTCCAGCAAGAAGACGTCACCCCGGTTAAAGCTGTCCCAGCTCACCTCCACCTGCAGGGGAGAAGCAGGCGTTGGTTGGGGGGGACTCCTCGGGCGCCAGGGCCAGAGCCCCGGGCCCAGCAGACAGTGGGCGGGACTTACCTCGGTGGCCCTGATGTGGCTTTTCCCCTTGACGTGTAACAGCCGCCTCACGTCGTAGGTGTTGGTCTCCACGTGCTTCATCCCAGAGGCCACGCCCCCCTTCTTGTAGCTAAGGGGACATGCAAAGGGCACCCAGTTACGGATGGGCTAAGCCCGGGTGACCATTGGCAATTAGGCAGGTGCAGCCCCTGCCTGTAGGGGCGACGGCGGGAAAGGAGGCCCACGGAGGTGGCGGTGACGGGGTGGTCAGGGCCGTCCTCGCTGGAGGGACTGTCAAGCTGACATATGAAGAGGCCTAGGAACCGACAAACAGACGACGGGGGTTCCAGAGGGTGCAGCAGCGTGGAGGGCCCCATAGCACAAGCTTGTCTTGTCCCAGCAACTGTCTGGAGATCAGCGTGTGACAAGGAGAGGGGCACGAGTGGGGCAGCAGCAGAAGCATTCGTGACACGGTGGCCGTGAGAGCAGCCCCCTGGGAATCGGCCCTGTGCCCCTGGAGTTTACCCCAACCCCACCTCCATCCCAGGTGTCCTACACTGAAGGACACACGAAGCCTGTGGGGCGCTGTGCCCAGCGGGTCCTCGGTCAGGGCCAGTGCCACCGTGCAGGGCGCTAGCCTGGGACCAGCCTGGGAGTCCCGGGCTCACCGGGCTTCTCTCTTGGTTTCCGATCTCAAGCGCAAAGCCTCGAGGCAATTAGACTCCTCAGTTCCCGGGACGCCACCGCCCCGGCCTTTCAGGCCCCCTGTCCTGTTCGCAGGTTCGCGGGCGCCTTTGCGGGCGCGTGCCTGCCCTCGCCCTCCGCTCCGCACGCAGCCCTGCCAGCAGCCGGACAGCTGTCTTTTATTTTCATTCTGCTAAATGTGTCCCATTGTTTTGCAGGCATGTATTTAAAAACAAAACAAAAAATCCCCAAACGACAGAAACTGGCATTATCGTGTGTTTCAAGTCCGTCCCTCACTTTGTTTGCCAAGTACCCATGTTTTAAAGACCTGTCCACAGGGCACCCGTGTCTGGTCCCCTGCGTGCGGCTGCTGTCCATACTCATGGCAGTATTTTTTCCTGTCCCCTGTCCCAGCGATGGGCACTCACGTTGCCTACAGCTTCACGCCACCACTCGTGACGCTGCTGTGAACTCTGCTTCATGCGCCCTTGCGGACCTGGGTGCACGGGGAGCCCTTGAGTTGCACACCCAGGGGTGGGATCCGCCTCAGTGGCAGCAGACTGCTCCTCAGGCTGCCGCGCTGTCCTCGCTGCCACCAGTGGGGCACACAGGCTGTTTCCCCGAAGCCTTGCCACAGCGCCTCCACCCAGCTCTCTAATCCGTCCTACTCTGATAGCAGGTGCCAAAGCCTTTTTGTGTGTGTGGTTTTTTTTTTTGGATTTGTATTTCCCTGGCTCTTCCTATACTTGGCCCTCGTGCTTTCCTGTTTGGCAGCCTGCCATCCGGGCCCTGGCTCCGGTGCCACTACTCACATGATGCCCTGCTTGAAGTAGCCGTGGAAGGTGTCAGACTCGTGGTACTGGACCTCGCGGTGCTGCACGGGGCTGCCCCCCAGGTAGTCATCGAGCTGCGTGCTGTAGATGGCCGCGCACGTCTGCTCATCCTGGGAGGAGTCCTTGCCGATCCAGAAGTGGATGTCCTGGGACAGGAGACTGCCCGCTCTCCGTGTCTGGGCGTCCAGGGAGACGGGGTCAGGGGCTGGCTCAGCCCTGGGCGCCGGCCCTCGCTGTGGGAAGAACAGCCTGCCGGGCCGGGTGGGCGGGCTGGGCCTCTCGCTGCGCAGCGCCCCGGGGCAGCCCTCACGGTCCTCCCACGTTCGGGACACCGACAGCTTGCAGCCATCCAGCTGCGTGAGCCCGGGGAGGGCCTTACCCAAGCTGGGCTGCGGCCTTACCTTGCTCCCCCCGCCCCGATCCGCGGCCAGTGTCTCCTCAGCTAGGACGAGCCCTGGAGGCCGGCCTGGTATTTATCTGGCCTTCCTCCACAGCACTTTACTGTTTTTTTTTTTTTTTTTTTTTTAAGATTTTATTTATTTATTCATGAGAAACACACACAGAGGCAGAGACACAGGCAGGGGAAGGAGAAGCAGGCTCCACATGGGGAGCCTGATGTGGGCCTCGATCCCCGGACCCTCGGATCATGCCCCAGGCCGGAGGCAGACACTCAATAGCGGAGCAACCCGGGGGGGCCCCCTCCATGGCACTTTAATGTTGAGTCTGGGCCCCGGGAGGGGAAAATGCTGCTTGCAGGCTATGCTGAGGTTCAGGCTGAGGCCCATCCCCTAAGAGTGGCCTCTGAGAGTCAGACCGAGGCCCGCTCTGTTCCACACCGAGGAAGAACCCAGGGGCCGGTGGCTCCCGGGGCAGGGGCTGTGGGGCCCGGGGGCTTGGTGCTCACCGAGAGGATGACGTAGCAGTCCCCCTCGTAGAAGTTCCCGTGGGCGCTCAGGGGTACCAGCACCAGCTCCAGTTTCTGGAAGGACAAGGGGGGTGCAGCGTCCCCATTCCAGTCCCCACCTGCCAGCCTCCCAGTCGTCTCCATTGTCTGGCTCAGGGGGCGGGGACAGGTGGGCGGGGGGGTGGGGGGGTGGGGGTGGGGTCCCCAGGGCCCCACAGCGTGGCTGGCCACAGGATTAGCGGGGCCACCCCTGCGGCTTCTGCCGAGCTCTACCACACGGTGCCCTGTCCTCACCCTGGCAGCCCCCCACCTGCTGGCCTCACCTCCCGCAGCCAAGCCTCCAGCACTGCGCTGAGCCCTGACCTGGGGGCGCTGGGGGCTGCGACACATGGGGGGGGTAGTGCGTGGGGCTCTGTGCCTGGATTCGGGTGCAGGGGGGAGCTTGAGGTGTCACCTGCACATGCGGCTTGTCCCAGGAGAGCCAGTCACATGGCCTGATACGGATTTTCATAACTCTCTCCAAGGGACCTAAACCTGCAGTCACACTTGTGTATATTCTCCATACAGTATGTGTGTTACATGTAAAAATGTTAAATATACCACACATGTAGCTGGTATATGTGACTTAGTACCTATTTCTAAATAAGCAGGGAGCCTTAAGGGTTTCCTGAAGCTGCCCCTCCCTGGGCCTCAGCAGAAGCGGATGCTGGCAGGGGCTCCTTCCAGGGGAAGCGGATGCTGGCAGGGGACTGGGGGAGCCCCAGGGGCTCTGGCCGAGGGGAGGGGGGCGTGGTGCCCCATCTCCACGGTAACCCCGCCCCTCCCACTGCAGGGGTCTGACTGCCCTGCGGGAGAAGGTTCCCTCTTCTGACAGAAACAGCCAGGGTCCTCGGTCTGGGGGGGTGGGGGGTGGGGCCACCCATTTCTCCAGGGCATTCCCTGCAAGTGCAGACTCACTGAGCAGATGGCAGGCTAAAGGGCAAACTGACTTTCGCTTGGAGCCCCGCTCTCCAGGCTGAAAGCCTTTCCTCCACCTGCCACCACCTGCTTCGGGTACCCAGACAGGGTCAAGGGTAGGAGAAGGTGACCCCGATGCCGCCCCTGGCCGTTCCCAAAGGCAGGAGACTGAAGGCATGCCTGGGCGACCGGGCCACCAGCACCGGCTGGCCCGAGTGTGGAGGAGGCCGCCCCAGCCAGCTCACCTCTATCCTCCAGGTGATGAGCCCAGGGTCGTTGCCCACAGCCCTGAAGGCGCTGCTCAGAGACATGGCGCTCGCGTTCCTGGGCCTGCAACACCGACACAGCCAGGGAGGTGACGCCGGTGGTGGCCGGCATCCCTGCAGCTTTTCCCTAAGTCCTGTCCTATCTCCTGTGGGCCACCCTGCAGTGTCCTCGGGGCACCTGCACGGCTCCGCGGCGACAGGGCAATGACCTGTCCAGGTTCCCACGTGCGCTGGAGAGGGTCAGGAGCCCTGGTGGCAGCCCGGTCACCTGCTAAGGGCTGGTAAATGCAGCAGGCCCTGGCGGGGTCACTTTGTCATCTGATTCTATGAACTGAGTACATTTTCATCTCACATCGTAGGCAGGTTGAGGCTCGAGAGGTTCAGTAAACTGCCCGGCGTCATGCACGGCAGCCAAATCCATGTCTGGCCCTAAACCCTGCGCTTTGGGTTCGCTGAGGTCCTGCGGCCCTTCCTACGCTGAGCTGAGGCCTGAACGTTCCCAAGTGTGACACATCCCCAAGTGTCATACACAAGTGTGACTGCGGCCTTCTCTGTCATCCGTCGGCTCTGCCCAGAGTCCTCGCTTGCCAGGTCCTCTGCTTGGTCAGCGTGTTGAATTCTCCTCTGGGCTTTGCCTTTCCAGACTTTTCCCTTTCAGGTAAGCTATCCTATACTCAAACAGCCCATCTTGCGTTTGTCTCCGGACTGCGGAGTTGGGGGTGCCAGGGGGAAGGGCTGGGTGTCCCCCCACCCAGGCCCTCCCTGTCCCCTCCCACGGCCGCCCACAGGGCGGGGTGGGAGGAGGAGGAAGCCGTGAAGTGCGGGCCGAGGGGGTACTGTCTGGATTCAAGGCACCTCTCGGATTATCGGTGTTTACACCCATCCGAGCTCACCTGGGGCCTCGTATATACGTGAAATGCCCGCCTGGTTTTTGCTCTCAAGGAGCTTGCATTCGGATAATACCTATAACTGATGAATGCTCTCAAGAGGCAAAGGAAAAAAGATGGATTTGCATAAAGAAAAACAAACAAACAAACCGAAAAGCACAACCCACCCAGAAAGGCCATGTGGGGCATCTCGCTCTCGTTGAGAAGCGTGTCTGGCCCTTCCACCCTCGGTGGATGAAGCCAGGTTTGGAGAGTTTGTGCCATTATCTAACATGGGCTTTGGCAAAACAAAAACCCAGACTCCCTTTGTGTACTGCTGTAGCAAGACCAAAGCAGGGCGGCCACTCGGAGCAGCCAGTGTTTGAGGATTTAATTTGCTGACTCCTGCTGCCCCACCTGCCTGCCCTGTGCTGCCAGGAAATATTTGTTCAGGTTTTTTTTCAGACCCTAGATTTCATTCACTGAAGGCAAATGCCGTGACCCAAGGAGGGGAAGGGGATGAGTGCCAATGAATTCATTTCTTGAAAACCGAAAAGTTTCAACCTGGTAAAAGCAAACCAACTGGCGTTACCTCGGGCCTTGACTCTCAGAGGCCAAAAGCCGTCCTATTTCCCAGCAGGGACTTAGCGATCGATGGGGAAGGAGCTCCGGGGCCAGGGCCCACCAACCAAGGAGAAGACATGCTCAAAGCAGGGACTTCCTGCCACACTGGAGCACCCAGAAAATGACTGCGTTTGTGACACTGAAGTCCTCCAAAGTTCAGCTTCATCGTCCCTCTTCCCCAAGTCTGTTAATTTGGCACCGGCACTGCAGAAACCGCACTGCAGGGTGGGATGCGGGTTTGAAACCCCAGGCAAGCAGCCAGTGGCCCTTCACTCTTCCAGAGAGCCCCGTGAGTGGACTCCAAGCCCAGGCCCCTTCTGACCCGTGCCTTGCCCCAAACTCCATCTTTCTGAGGTAGGCGGATGAGGCAGTCTCCTTATTTCCCAGCTTTTGAAAAGGTGCCCTATCTGTTCAGTGGCTTCTAAAAAAGGGCTTTCACTGCTCAGCGGGACGTTTGCACAACTGGTTACAAACTCCTGGTTGAATCTTTTAAAAGCCTCATGCAAGAAGACAAAGGCACAGAAATTTCAATCTGCTCTTCCTTCCGAGTTCAGTAGGATTGCTCTAGTGATGTGCACCCACGCACCAAGCCGACCTTACCTTGCCTGCTCTCCGGCTGGGCTCCCACAGGGTTTCCAGGCGGTATCCGAGAACCACCCCGGGGCAGGAGGCGCCAGCTCCTGCTGCCTTAGCTTAGCAATGGCTGCATAGACTCCGGGTTATATTTGCTTGTGTTTGCATCTTAACCTCATTTTCCCAGTGCTGGCCAATCACGGCCAACCTAGCCCTGGGCTTGACTTATTCAAACCAGAGGGGAAGCTTTATCTGCTCCTATTCAAAACAGCAGAAACAAGATGAGGGGACTTTTAAAGGCCTCCCTTTTCTTTTGACTCCAGCTCCACACCCTGATCTAATTGATTTTTTAAAAAGTGCATAGCCCATCAATAATGCAGGGAAAGAGGGTGGAAGGATATGAAATTTGCCATATTGTAGATATGGATGCATTATGCTGATGACAGGAGGCAGGGGCCGGAGCTGCCCCTGAGTGCCTGGGCTGGCAACTGCCTCCCTGAGAAGCTTCTGGGCATTTCTCAGAGGCAGAGAGGTCTAGGGGAGGGGCCAGGATGTGTTATATTAGGTCATCCTGTTTTGCTCTTTAGGGCTTCCCTTGGGGTCCATACAACAGTCCAACCAGAATCTGAGTGCCTACTATGTGCCAAGAACCATGGATTCTAGGTTCCGGGGATCCCAGTCTGGGAGAAGCAGTAAGGGGCACAGAAGTTCATTCCCAGAAGTCAATAGGACACCAAGCGTATGCTTATCAAGCACCTGGACGGCAACGGAGCTGCTTCCACACGGGGGCCAGAACAGAACTCATGTAGTGCAACTTCTGTAACCTTGAGCGGAAGCCGTGCCGAGTCCTCAGCTGGCCTCCCGGCCGGAGCAACAGCCTGCCCAGCCTGGGTGCGCAGCTTTGCCGTGACACAAGGGTTGGATGCACGGGAAGAAGAGTGTGCCAGTGACTCCCAAATGAACGACACCAGGGTCAGGAAGCAGCTCCCATTCCTGGATGGGTTTTTTAAACCCGCTTTTATTAATTAATTGTAAGTAATACAAATATTCCAAAAATATAAACAGACACTTAATGGCGTCCTACATTTCAAGTTTTTGAATACAACAAATTTATCAAACCATGAATCCGTAAGCAAGGTAGTCAGTGTCCCATAGCCCAGTCACAGTGGGAAGCAGACCCCCTGCCTTCCAAATGGCATCTTGAGGGGGAAAGCGGCAGGACATGGAATGTGTCAAATGTGGGGGGACTATAAGCAAAGCTCTTGGGGCCCAGAGAGGAGGGTCTGCCCCAGGGGGTCACACCCCTGCCTTCTCTCCCCTGCTTGAATGCAAGTATTTATTGGCGTTTAAAAAGAAAAGAAAAAAAAAAAAAAAAGAGACAAAACCAACCCCATTTTTACAAAAAGTGACTGAGGAACAACAGTGGTGACAGACTGAAGAGCTGAAGGGGCAAACAGGCTTACCTTCCACAGACACTTGGCCTGGCTGGGACATGGGGTTCAGGACAGCCTTCCGTGGGTGGGGGCTGCCCTCCTGAATGAGGCTTGGGGAACGGGGCAGGGGCAGATGGGAACGGGATCCATCTCCCAAGGAAGGGCTGCCTGGATAGACTTCCCATGCTTTTAGCACAAAGATGCTTCTGGGCCACTGTTAATAACAGAGGTGAGTTTATACACTTACAAAATGGTCAAAATCTTTGGGAGGTGGGAGGGAACGAAACAGAAGGTCCCGGGTTAACTGGAGGCAAATGTGCTGAACCTCTCTTAGGGTAAAGGCCCCACGGGCCTACAGAGCATCCCCTCTACAATGTGCAGAGTGGAAACTCTCACCTTGACTGTTTCCAGACTGGTCCTGTGTCCAAAGCTCCCCCTATGAGAGGGACACGAACATCAGGCTTTGGATTTAGAAGCCCAATCAGAGAGACACACTGTGTCCCCGAAGAGGCACCTTACAGACCCGAACGTGGCGGGCATGGCGTGAATCGGGGCTGACCAGGCACAGCGGCCCCCCACCTGCTGAAGACAGCTTTCAACGGCGAGGGCCAGTGGGGAGCCCCAGAACAGATCCTGGGCTAAACTGCTTCCCTCCCAATCGTGCTTTCCTCCAAAACGGAGTCTGGCCAGGTTCCTCCGAGGAGCAAGTTCTGCAATCATCACTTGCCCCTAACACTATGAAACTGGAAACCAGACAGCATATAATGACTTCAGGCTGGCTCCGGTCCACACGGACGGACCTGGTTTAGGTTTATTTGGCCAAGCTCCTTCTCTGCAGAAGGCAGGAGAAGGGGGAAAAAGGGAAGAGGATATTCCTGTTGAGGACCTGCCGACCGGCAGGGCAGGGCACGGTTCTGCCGGGAACAAGGCCTAGAGGGCAGGGGTATCATGCGGGGGCAGTGGGCAAGCCCGCCCAGCTATCCTGGGCTCCGGGCACGAGGCCCACCCAGGGCTTTCGGACGAGCCTGATTGGAAAGGGGGTGGCACGGGCTCTCCCTTCACCTGGAAAATCACGGAAACCCAAAGAGGGCACAAAGGGTCCTAGGAACTGGATCAGCTTAGAGCCTCTTACTGCTTATTTGGTCAGAAAAACTTGGCTAGGCCCGGAGGGCGGATGTGGCCCAGGGTTAACCCTCAGGGTGGGGGTTGGAGAGAGGCCCCTTCCAGTGTGAGGACAGAGGTCTAGCCAGGACCCTAGGATCCGAAGCTGTCACTCTCCCGCAGGCGGCATCATTTCTGGCTAGCGCCGGAGCCCTCTTCCCCTGCCTGCGGGACCCCAGTGACCACACGTACTTTGGGGACTCTCTTCCACTGTGACACCACTGGGAAATGCAAGGCCACACAATCTTGGGACAAGTAGGGGAGGTGGTTCCACAGCGCTAGAGGAAGATTCTAGTCGGCCCACTACCACTCAGAACACCAAGCTGCTGCTCCACCGCCTGGTCTGCTCAGAACAGGTCAATTCCTCAGGCTGACCCCGTGTGTGGACACTGAAAAGGATAACAGGGGGGGGGGTCCTGAGTGGGGGTGTCCTCACCTGAAGCAACTCACAAATGCTCTATGACCCTTGCCCTCAGTGAAAGCAGAGATGGGGAAAGGAAGTGCCTCCTGCCTCGGAGGGAGGGAGAGTTATAGGGAGGGAGGAGTGAGGACCTCAGCCAGCCCCAGGGGAGCCATAATTAAGGCAGTGATGCTGAGGTGGGGCTCCCTTGTGGGGGGCCCTTGTGCTCCCAACTACAGCAGCACTTCTCCTTTTCCATCCTCAGGAAACTTCTGTTTCGTGGCTCTGTTTTAAAGAATTCACTACTAAGAAACTCTGGAAGCGAGAGCCACGTGAAGCGCAGGTGTGTGCCGGGCTCGCTCGCACCTGCGACAGGAGGCGGCATATGCGTTAAGCTGGCAAACAGAAGATGAGAACGCTGTTCCCGGGAAGAGCAGGAACGCCTCAGAGGCCCTGGAGCGACAAAGCAACAGCCAGGAGGGACAAGCCAGGAGCAGAATGAGAGGCACTGACAGGCCCCGGGGAAGACACAACAGGAAAGAGCCCTGCCCCGGACACAGGAGGGGCCGGGCTGGGGCGCCCTTCCCGGACTTTGGAACAGAAGTCCTCACACCAGCACCAGCAGAGAATCCCTGAAGAGCAGACGGAGGGACACAGTCCCGAGCTCAGCTGATCTACAAGCCAAGGGGACACACATTCATGGTTTGGGGGTTTCCTTCCTCCCTGTACCCCCAAGGCTTCCCACATTCATCTCAGGCCCTGGACTGCAGCTTGGTCAGAAACAAAACAGGCCCAACGCTCTGTGTTTAGAAAGAGAATTTTAAATGAGTCTAAAGAACGGAAAAGTTACTTGTCCTCCTCCAGGCGGGGAGAAGACCTCCTTCCCCACAGGTTCGAGGCTATGGCTAGGTGACAAGGAAGGCAGGCCTGGTGCCCACACCTCAGGGAGACAGAGAGAGCCCATGCCAGGCACTCGGCTGGAGGCAGGTGGACCTGATGGCTGCAGGCGCCACTGGTTCTGGAAACAAGCTTTCATCTTTCCAGACATGTTGTCTTCTGTCTGCGGTAGCTGGCTGGAGAAAGGTTTCAGAAAGGCGTGTGCGTGGGATACCGGAAGGCAGCCTCTGATTCACCCTTTCTCCTTGGCACGAGCCTTCTGACACCGAGGAAAGGCCATGGCTTTGGCAACAGAGCCTTCAACAGTCCTCTCTGGATCGAGCTCAGGGGCTCTCAGGGTGACTGGAGAGGAGACACGCTAACTTGGGGAGTCTCCATCTTTCAGTTTCTCTCTCCACCTGAGACACTTCTATCGGGGGGCCACCACTCAGGGTGAGACACACAGACACACACAGTCACACGGACACACACACACACACACACTCACGTTTGGGAACCCAACTCAGGAGCAGACAAGCTGAGGGTCTGGGTCTGATACGTGCCCACCTCGCATCTATCCCGTCCTAAAGCCCTGTGCGGCCACTTCTATCCCCAGGCCCCGTTGGGTGAGAGGCTCAGCTTCTGCTCTGTCAGGCTGGTCATAAAGGCACAGTGTAGGAAGGTCCCCTCCTGGGATGGCCATCGCTTGGAGCGGGGAAGGCTAAGGGGCCCGCAGCTGCCCCAGGCTGGTGTAGACATCCTCTGCTCCGCTCAACTCCTCAAAGATGGGGATGAGGTTCAGCAGCTCCGTGTCTGCCATGTCATCGAACCACGACTGCACGGGCACCTGTGGCAGGGAAGGGGTGACGTCAATCTGACCGCCTCTTCCCCAGGAGACCGGCAGGGTGCCGTGAGTGTGTGTGTGTGTGTCCCCTCTCCCGCAGGCCCCGCCCTCCCCTCCAGCCTCACCCCTTCCCACAGACCCCGCCTTCCCCTCCAGCCCCGCCCCCACCACCCCACAGACCCGGCCCTCCCCACCTCCCGCAGGCCCCGCCTTCCCCTCCAGCCCCGCCCCCACCATCCGGCCGGCCCCGCCCTCCCCTCCAGCCCCGCCCCCACCATCCGGCCGGCCCCGCCCTCCCCTCCAGCCCCGCCCCCACATCCGGCCGGCCCCGCCCTCCCCTCCAGCCCCGCCCGCCCCCCACCATCCGGCCGGCCCCGCCCTCCCCTCCAGCCCCGCCCCCACATCCGGCCGGCCCCGCCCTCCCCTCCAGCCCCGCCCCCACCATCCGGCCGGCCCCGCCCTCCTCTCCAGCCCCGCCCCCCGCCGCGGGCGGTCCGACCACTCACTGCATTCTCGGGGTGGAAGATGTAGGAGGCGGGTGAGTTGTCCAGAATGAGGGTTTTCCTCAGGTCTCTTCCCAGGCGGCTGAGGTCCTTGACGTAGCAGCCCTGGTGGAACACGCAGGACTCCCGGAACAGGCGGGCCCGGAACACCCCACACCTGTCCAGCAGGTCGGTCACCGGGTCGGCGTACTGGGAGGAGAGGAGAGGAGAGGAGGAGAGGGGGTGCTGGGCGCTGACGCCGTCCCGCCCGCCCCTACCCCGAGGGGTGCCGCCAGCGGCCGCACCGCCTCCCCTCCCGCCGCAGGTACCTTGGCCAGGCTGGCAGTGAAGAGCACACATTCAAAGAGTTCCCCCATCCGTCGCAGGAACTCATCCACATAAGGCCTCTTGAGCACATACACCTGAGGGAGGGCAGAGAGGCTTGCTGGGGCCGTGGGGTGGGGGGCAGCCCCGGACACGGTCACCATCACCGCGTCCACCAACGGCGGCCGGCAGGTGGGCACCTCACTCTGCGGCCCCTACACCCCAACCTCTGGGGCCGTCTGGCTGGACACCTTCTGCCCCACAGGCTGGGGCACTGGTGTCACCTCACCAGGCTTCGGCGGGCTGGGCGCCCCACCCCGACCCCCCAAAGGAAGAAATGCACACGCCCGGGTCCCAGAAGCCATCTCTGTTTCAGGCGGCGGACCATCAGCTGCCTCCAGAAACAAGTAATCGAGAATAGGCCTCACAGACGGAAACAGCCTATCCTGGATTACTTGAATCCAGCCACAGCCTCTGTGGGAGCTTCCTGTCCTTGGCTCTGGAGGGGCAGTCTGTCCGGGTCACCAACAGGCAAGGTCACTGGCACTTGTGAAACCTCACATCCTCACCCGGCTTCTCTGAAATGTGCCAGGGAGAAGTGACTCCCTCAGTGACTGCAGGTCGGACACCTTGCACGTCTTGCTCTCGTGTCCCACAGTGGTCTGTGTTGCCCAGCCAGCCATCCCTAACACTCACGTCCACCTTTCAGGACCTTGTACACGTTGGCCTAAAAGGTTCATGGGCCTGCCCCTCCTCACTCTGCATGCTACTGTCTCCAGGATCTTTCCTGCGCACCAGCCTCCATGGGAGTAGAGGCATTCCTTCAAAGCTTCTCATCCATGTGACTCCCTGCTCAATGAGCACCTGCCATGCCTCTCTCCCTCCTTGGAGGTGGCCTTAACTGGCCACCAAGTCCCCAGGCCCCTGGTGGCTCTGCAGCAGGAACCCTCTGTTCCAAGTAGCCACAACTTGGCTCCCTTGCATCTGCCACTTCTTCAACCTTTAACAGGTCCCTCCCCCTCTTCCTGGCTGTTCATCAAGCTTGGCATCTCCTCCTTACTCTTTGCTGAAAACCCACCTTCTGAAGGGAGCCACCCCCCAATGTTAATCTCAGCCCTTTTTCAAGATGCATGTTTCTCCCTGTCAAGCCAGGAGTTCACAGTGCATATTGGCCTGTTTGAAAATATGCCTTCATCTTCTCTCTGCAGGCTTCGTACATCTCCATACCCTCAACTGGACTGTAAGGGGAAGCTGCACAGACCTGGGCAGTCCAAGGGCCAAGCCTGGTCCTGAGCAGGTGCTGGGCCTCAGTAGGGAGGCAGTGGTGTTGGGAACTAAACTTCTAAGGGAGGGACGCCCAGGTGGCTCAGTGGTTTAGCGCCTGCCTTCTGCCCAGGGCGTGATCCTGGAGTCCCAGGATCGAGTCCCACATCAGCCTCCCTGCATGGAGCCTGCTTCTCCCTCTGCCTGTGTCTCTTTCTCTCTCCCTCTGTGTGTCTCATGAATAAATCTTAAAAAAAAAAAAATAAAGTTCTAACGGACACAGGATCGTGGTGACTCCTCATCCTCACCCTCCCTGTAAGTAACTTTTCTATTTGACCAGGCCATGCCAACAGGTATCAGGGCTACCAGAGCATTGTTCCTGATGTCCTCAACTCCCGGGCCAGTTGGCAGGCCTTCTGGGCAAGCTTTTGGAGTAAATGTTTTCTCACAGCCACCACCACAGGATCCCAGACCGAGCCGGTTATGCAGGGCCAGAGCCTGAGCTTACTTGGATTGAAGTGCTCTTTGATAGCATTTCCTGGGGCAGAATCCAGTGCAGGGACCTAAGGGGAGGGGAAGTGGAGACGCTTCACAGGGGAAGAGATGCCAGGGCTGGAGAGGAAGAAAGTCACTAGCTAGACCGAGTGGGTGGGCCAGGAGGAGAGAAGACAGCTAGCCCTGGCTTCCTTGCCGGAACAGGCAGAGACAGCAACTCCTCCAGATTAGTGAGAACGCCATCACTTAGCACTGGCCCCCCTGGCCAGGGGGTAGTATTCAGTAAATGACAGCTATTTCTCTTATTGAGTGACATTTGATTTTAAACACAGCTTGGCTGCAAAGCAAAAAAAAAAAAAAAAAAAAAAAGCAGCTAGAAGAGGGGATGAGAGGCTGTTTTTTGTTTTGTTTTTTTTAAAGATCATAAAGCCCTGAGTGTAAGAGGTACCAATAAAGGAGAGGCTTAAATTGCAGGAAAGGGACAAACTGATGGAGCAGATCGGAGGGGGCAGAGGACCGCAGGCCTCTGGGCTGGCTGAGGCCTGGCAGGCAGCTCACCTGGTGGGTGGTCCCCTCAATCTCTACAGGCACTACGAAGTCGGCATTGTTGATTGGCTGGAAGGTAGAAAAGTCAATGAGGTCAGCACGGTGGGAAGCTCCTGCCACAGCCACTGCACTGTCCCCTGGGAGGAGCCAGGAGGGACAGATCTCGGGGACCCCAGGAAGCTCCTCCCACCACCCCATTAAGGAGCACAGTATCCCCTCCTGGCTTTCCCTGCTTACCACCACCCCCGATTCTACCTGAGAGTCCCAGGGCCTTCCTGAGTTAACCAACACCCTGACCATACGCGAAGGTGGGGGGGGCAAGGTCCAGGGCTGGTTCAGACCCTCCGACAGGGCTGCCCTGTTCAGAGCCCCAGTGGCTCTCTGGGCTGCATGACCAGGGGCAGCCCAAGACTGTCGGCAGCGGCCGAGGGGAGCGGGGATTCCTAATCCACGTTCTTTAGTGCGGCCTCTGAGTACCTGTCATGCCAGCAGGGCCAAAATGCCAGAGGCGCCCTGCAAGCACCTGCAGTTAGACACAGGAGCCAGCTGCAGATGCACGGAGGAAGAACTCCACATGTGGAGTTACCTTAAAGGAGCTATGCACAAGGGTTTCATCCAAGTCAATGACCACGCAGATCCTTCCTTGATCTTCCTCTGTCACCTCTGGGAGCAGGCAGGTCCCCGGGATCTGAAACCAGAGCCAGGTTGCTGAGGTCAGCCACCAAGAAAGCCCAAGTGTTCTCCTCAGAACTCTGGGAAGAACTGGGCTCATCGCAAGGTACAGAAAACCCCCAACTTCAACCCAGATGAGGTGCAATCTGAAGGCCAAGAGCTAGAGGAAGAGACAGAAATTGCTCAGCTCCAGCCTCCCACTGGACTACGCAGTGACCTGCATGTTGAGATGCAGGCCAGGGCTGGCGTGGGACAGAGGTCAGCTGTCCCCCGAAATCTAATGCCTTGCACAGAACGGGCCCTCAGCAAGTATCTGGGACAAATGGCTCCCCAAGGTGGTGGCAGCCAGGCACTAAGGAATGAGGGCACCACCCTAAGTGATCACGGGGTCTGGGGCTTCTGAGCATGTACCTTGTTCGACTCACATACCTGATAAAACTGGTACTGGAGGCAGTGGAGCAGATCCGACTGTGGGAGAAGAGGAGGCAGTCAGTGGCCAGGCAGCCAACGCCATCCCAGCTAAAGCCCACTGCTTCCACCTCAGGCCTGGAGGGTTATTTTCTCCCCAAGACCCCAGCCCCGTGGAAGGGCCTGACATAAAAAAGTGACATTTTTATTAAAGTAAGCTCTATGCCCAACATGGGTCTTGAACTCATGACCCTAAGGCCAAGAGTCTCACGCTCTACTGATGGAGCCAGCCAGGCGCTCTGTAAGTGACTTTTCCTAAGAGCTGGACAGGTAAGGGGGGGAGGCAGTACTGCCTTTCATCACTAGATTTGATGAAGATGAAGGCAGTGTCTCCATCCTCAGTTGCCACTCCCTCTAGGTTGGACAAACTGAGCAACAGGGCACCCCAGTGGCTGATTCAGGGACACGGAATCAGAGGCAGAAGCAAAATTGGAACTCCTCAGCATGGTGGTTCAGCCTCTTGCTGAGTCCTGGAGCCCAAGCTTCCCTTAGAGAACACATGTTTTCTGTACCCTCTATTGGGGTGGGGAGATACACAGTGGGGGGAGGGTGCTGGGCCCCTACAAAACATCACGTACGCCAGTGTGAACCCACAACGTGGGGTCTGGAACGTGAGGAGAGGCGGAGTACAGAGAGGTCAGAAGGCTTCCCCGGCATTTTGCTAGTAATAAAAATGTTGTGAGGGCTGTACAAAGTGATTCGTGTCCTTTTTTTTTTGTTTTTTGATTCGTGCCCTTAATGGAAGCCCTGAAAAAAAATGAAAATCCTAGCGTTTAGGAAGAGTTAATGTTGGCATTTTAGCGTATTTCTTTCAGGTCTGCTTCAGCGGCTTCTACCCGCGATAGGTAATTTCATATTCTGCTTTTTGATTTAATGTTGCAACTCGATACTTTTCCATGTTATTGTGAACTCTGTAAAATCAATTGCTAAGTAATACTGTCAGACTGCACTTTATTAACCCATTTTCCCCTACTGGATAACACACTGACACATACACGTCTTCAGTCTGGTTATGAGAGAGGAAAAGGACAGCAAGGCCTTGATCTTTCTGAGAGAAGTACTCAAGGGCCTTAGGAGCGGGTGGGGTTTTGGTCTGGGCTGTCCCCACCCTTGAGATGCAGACAGACCTTCTGTTCAGCCTGAGGCTCAAAGACATCCATTATCCGCATTATTCTATGACACACACCCCCCCCCCACCCCCGGGGTGGGAGGGCTGGAAGAGGGTGTCCAAGGTGTGGCGGAACTTCAATTCCTTGCTTCCCGGGAAGTCAGGTAACTTGGAAGACAGCTTTGGGTAGTACGGACAACAAACATAGGAGCTGCAGCCGGAGACCTTAGAGCTTGGACTCTTTAGGAGCCAGTAAGTCTTTGGGGCTACACAAAGCCTCTGGCTCAGTTTCCAGGTGTGTAAGTGGGAATATCCCGTGAACCTCCCAGCAGGGCTGCCCTACAGATAACCTGAGATAATATATGCAAAGCGCCTTGCAAAGTTCCTGGAACCTGGAAGGTTCCGGCCTGAAGGGGCTCTCAGAAACTCCAGGGAGGGCCAAATGGCCCACATGGCAAAGGGAAGCCAGGAGAAAGGAGATGGAATGTTTCAGGAAAGACAGAGGAGGGGCCTCTGAGCCAGAGACTTTGAGACTTCAGGGCAAACTACGCCGCGGCTGCAGGGGCGCCCTTGCTGGCACCGCACCAGCCTCATCTAGCTACCTTAGCAATGGTGTTGGCTTCCTCCTTGTATGCGGAGAGCTCAGTGGAAGAACTTGACTGGCCAACATGCTGGGCACGAAAACAGCAGAAAAAGGCCTTGAAGATGTTCCGTCCACGAGGTTTCTTAGGAGAGGACTTGGAGACCAGGCCTAGAGCAGACAGAAGATGAGCCATTAGCTACAGGGCAACTCTGTCCAAAGGGACCCTGTGCACACATCCCCTCCGAACTGTAAGCCCTGCCGGGACACAGCACATCCGCTCGTCCCGCAGATGACAGACACTGAAGTGCCCAGGCTCATTCCAACATGTCTCTAAAGAGGAAAACAGCAGGCTCGCTGGCTTGGGAAATGAGATGCAGAGAAGTTGGTCTTCATTCCACGGCAGGGGAGAGGCACTTGATGAGGGGGCCAGGTCCCAGAGCCGGGGGTCCTGCCGCGCTGCCCCCCGTAGCAGCACAGTGAAGGTACCCTCAACAGTGACGCTGACCAAAGCGAAAATGCCCCCCCGACAGACCCCAGTTCGCAACACTAGCTGCTCTAGACAAGGGAGAGACCTAAGGCCCCTTCGTTAGTGGGGCTGCGGTTCTGCTCCCGAGGTGCCAGGTCAGCGGCCGCAAAACGGAGGCCAGGCCGGGGCAACAGGTGAGAGAACTGACACAGCAGCAGCTGCAGGGAGGCGTCCACACTCTCCCTCACCGCCCCGGCCGCACGGGCACCCCGAGTGCACGGGCACAAGGCCTGACCCATAAACCGCGGGCAGGCCAAGCCCCTGGGAGGCACCCTAGGCTGAGGGCCCTGCTTCTAGGCTGCAGCTGCGTGCTCCTGCCCTGCTAATCCAGGCTCTGGAAACACAAGGCCACCTAAACGGGAGGCTTGGCAAGGCGGCCCCAGAAAGGTCAGACCGGCACGCACAGCCACCGGCATCACAGATCGACGGGAAGTGGGCTTCAGAGCACTTTTTGGTGCCTCCTGCTTATAGGAGCTGCCCGGGCGAGTGCAGGAGGTGGTGAGGGCGCCGCGGCCGGGAGGTGGCGCCGCGGGGCCGCTGCGGGAAGGCCCAGCCCCGGGCTGTGGGGCGGGAGGGGCTTCGGGGATGGTGCCCATGGCTCGGCTCACCCCCCGCGGGGCTAACCCTGGTGCAGGAAACAGAGGGGATCTGGAAGCCCCTGTCCTGGGGAGCGTTGCGGAGGCAAACAGAACCGGCAGCAAGGGTGACTTTCCTGAGCACTCCCTCCACAAAGGTGGCAGGGGCGACGTGGTGGCCTCCTGCTGGCCCTCGGCGCAGCCGCCTGCACCCCGGGGAGTGGAGAGCCAAGCCCCATCCCCCAAACAGGGTGATGACCAGGGTGACGACATGGCCACTGGGTGGCGGCGGGGGCTCAGCGCCGCCCAGGACTGCCCGCTCGCTCTGACTCCACTGAAGCCAGGCTTCCTGCAGGTGCAGGCCCAGTTCCCGCCTCAGAGCTCTCACGCTCCCGGGGTGGGGGGGGGCGGGGACAAAACCTCCCCCCCCCCCCCCCCCCCCCCCCGACACTGGCAGGACCCCGAGTGAGCGACCAGGCTGTCCCAGCCTCAGCCCGCGGACCCAGTGTCACTCTTGAGCCCTTGGCCTGGAGGAAAGAGCCCAGGTTGCCAGGGCCTGGGGCTGGTGCCTTCGATGCAGGAGCTGCCCCGGCCCTCTGCCCCACAAAGGCCCCTGTGCCAGAGAGCCCAGCCTTAGAGCGGAGCCCAGCACCCAAGAGCAGGACGGACCTCCCCGACTCTCCCCGTCTCCGCAGCGATCAGGGCGGCTTCCCCGCCTGCCCGTGGGGCCCACGTTCAACCCCGGGCGGGGGACTTAGGCAGACGCTGACACAAAGCTCCGAGACCAAAGCTGAACCACCCCTTTTCCTTTGGTTTATGGTTTCTCCACGCAGAACCACAATCAGAGGCTTAACCCAGGCACAGAGCCTTTCTTAAAAGGCCACACAGCCCGAGCCTTTCCTGAAGAGAGGCCATCAAGAATGCTCTCGGCATCTTGGTGACAGGCGCTGTAAAGGCTGAGTAATCCCGAGAGGCAGGGGGGTGACAGGGGCAGCTGGCCAGGGCCATGGGGAGGCCTCATGGTGCCCACTGAGGGAGGCCCAACAGGCAGAGGCGGTTTAGCCAGAGACGGAGCCGGCCCCGGGGGGGGGGGGGGGGTGGTGGGGGCGCTCCGCAGCTCGGTTTGGAGGTTTGGACTCAGCAGGTGACGCAGGTCTTCTCAAAAACACGAAGTCACCAGCAGCCCCCGGGGCCTCAGAGACCACAAACGCCTTGACCCCTCTGGAGCACAGAGTGTGGGCCTGTGGAGGGACCACGGGCCACGGCAGCAAGGTCAACACCCCACACGTCCTCAGTCCGTCCCGGGTTGTCTGTGCCCCTGCCTTTATGGATGCTGCCTCTGAGCATCCATCGCGGCCTCTCTAGTCTCCCCCCAGCACGGCTGCCTCCCCACAGAGCCTGTAACGGCCGAGGCCGGGCACATTCAGCAGCCAGGGCCCATGCAGAGCAGCTGCTCGGTGGCTGTGACCGCTGAGTGGCCCAGGGCCTGTCGTTTCTACAGAGCCAGGACCTGTGGAAGCCTTCACCAGGGAGGGGCAACGGCCCGGGGGGTTGGAAACAGGGAAGCCTCCTTTCTGCGGCAGGAAGGTGCCGAGCACGGGCCACTCGGTCCTTCTGGGCCTCGGTCATGTTTACTGTGAACTGAAGATGTGCCAGGCCTGTACAAGGACACTTGCCATTGTCGCCCCACATAATCCTCACTACAGCCCATCCATAGGCACGGACTCCCCATTTCACAGAAGGGAAACCAATGCAGAGAGAGAGCACACGGGATCTGAACCCAGATCCGCCAGGAGTCTGACCCACTGCCCCCCACCCCCCCCGCCCTGATGGCTCCGGGGGATCAGGTATCTTTATTCCTACAACACTTGGGGCGGCGGTGGGGGGACGCTCAGTCTCTCAGAATGTTTGCTCCTCTCTAGGCTAGGAAGGTAAAGGATGAGTTTGGGGCCCAGCACCCTTCCCAGCTGTCCTCCTGGGTGGGCCATGAAAGGTGCAAGGGGTAAAGCAGTTCAAGGCTCTGGGATTCCACTCCAGGGCTGGCTTCACCCCATCCCACCCTGCCCCTGCTCTGACAGGTACCTCCGGGAAATCAAGAGGACAATGGGGGAGGGAGAAGGGTAGGGACTGGAGACAGGAGCTTTGGCCAAAGACCTGCTTTGTTCTGTGGCTTTAAGGGTGAGCGGGAACATTCGTCAGAGTGGGATCTGAAACTGGTGTCAAAGAGCCTTTCAGAGGGCTCCTCCAGTGTCGTGTCCAACAGCCAGGTGCGGGCCACCCCTGACCCCTCCGCTCCGTGTGTGACGCAGAGGTGTACCGGCCCCCCTCCCAGGACAGGAGCACCGGGCACAAGAGGATTTACAGGCTGCGTATGGTCTCCCAACCAGGGAGGGCAGGGTTCCACTGGATGCCACGGAGCCCCGAACCAGCTGCTCCCCTCCTTCAGCCCTCCTGCTACGGCGCTTTGTGGATGCCCCTCCTCTCCTGAGGCGCACTTGCTCTCTGGGCTCCCAACATCTGGCAAGGACCAGCCAGACCTTGTGAGGGGAGCTCTGGCTTATGGGTCAGGTCGGGGTAGCTGAGAACCAGGAAGCCAGGCAGCTCCCCCAGGTCCCTGCTGGGAGGCTTCCCAGAGCCAGGCGGGGCTGGGGCTCACCTGACCGGGGCTGGGGCTCACCTGACCGAAGCCTCTGTGAGCCCCGCCGTCCTCCTCCACTACTTGTGATGACACCCCGGCCTGACTCCCCAGTGGAGGGGCAAACAGTGACGTGCAGTGCGACGAAAGCTAAGTGCTGGGCTCGTTTTAACTATCTGAGGGGAGAGGACCACTAGTTAGCAACACGGGGACCTGGCCGGATGAGGCCGGAGGAGGCCAGCGGCAGGGGACCGGCCCCCCCCCAGCATGTGCAGCTGGAGGAGAGAGGATGAGCGCAGGGGGACGGAGGAGCATGATTGTGAGCGGTTCCACGGGTGGGAACAGCCCCTCCTCTCGCATCCACTAGGAAGCCGCGTCTCGGGCTGGCAAACACCCTGGCTACCCTCTGCAGGCACAGGGCCGCCTCCCCTCCTGCCACCACCGCCGCCTGCCTGTGTAGGAGCCCGTGCGAGGACGGGCGGCGCGGGCACCCGCAGACCGAGGGCTGCCTTTGCGGGGACGACACTATTTTTAACCTTGTTCTGAAGGTCAGGTTCAAACACCACTGTTGCCAACACCACAGCCTCGCGTCCCAGCAAAGGAAGTCCTCAGGTCTGCCTGGGAGGGGTAGGCAGGCCCGCAGGCCGGGCAACAGCCGGCTCAGGCGAGGCCGCCTCCTCGGTTCCCTCCTGGGGCGGCCTTCCCTCCATTTCCCATCCCCCGAGCAGAGGCTCGGCGTGGCCATCACTATAAAATGGCCTCTCCGAGGGGCCTCCCTCCCCCAGCCGGCGCAGGAAGGAGAGTATTTGGAGCATTTCCGGCCCTTCCTGGCCAGCTGCCTGGGCCCTGCGGCCAAGACACGTCTGACGGGGGCTCCCCGCAGAGGCGGCCTCCCAGGCCCGCTGCGAGCACAGGCCACCCGCGCCAGGTGGACAGAGGGGCGTCCCGGGCACAGGTGGGCAGCGGGGGGCGGGGGGCAGGCCGCCGGCCCCGCTCAGCTCAGCCCCGCTCCCGAGGCTCCGAAGGGCAGTTCAGCCAGGCTGTCTTGTTCCCACAGCGCGCTGTGCGTGCTCCCCGCCACCAGCATCCAGGCCCTTCTCCCGGGCCGGGTCTCCGTTAGCCCTGTCTCTGGGCAGGAGGGCTCCCTGTGTCTCCTGCTTCAAAGAAAGAAGGGCTTTTTTCAGTCCCGGGGCCTAAAGGCCACCTGCAGGGTGCGGCTGGGGTCACGAGCTGCCCCCTGCCTTTTCCCAGCCCCCGTCGGCAATCTGGTCCCCTCATCTCAACACCGAGCCTTGATTTTTGGGACATTCCCTTCAGAAGGACTTGCTTCAGGACCAGGGGATTCTGGGCAACTTCTAAAACATGATCAAGATACCCTATCACTCAGCCTTTATACAAGTTATTGCCCAAACGCCCTCCTAGGCGGCTCTAATAGATTTTAAAATCCTACTTCAAAAACGTGCTGGGGTGGGGCTGGCATGCCGAGAAGCAACAACAGGTCCTGGACTAGGGATGGAGGGGCCGCTTCCTCACACGTGTCAGCAGCAGGCTCGGCCCCCAGGCCCAGTGGGCTCTCCGTGGATGTCAGGGAGCGATCAATGGCCCAGAGTGGCAGCTGAGACAGACCAGAGATGCCAGCCAGGAGAGCCCAGAGGGCTGGATCCTGCTCCTGGCTCTGCCGGAGGCCTCGCCCCAGCATGCCAGCTAGGGCAGAGACGTCATTGTGGCGGGGGAAGTTGGAAACCACCCCATCCCACCTCTCCTCCCAGAAGGAGGCGCCGAACAGGTCCCTCGGGAGGCTGGTAGGCTAAGAGAAACCTGTCAAGCAGGACACAGACACCTTCTTGGTAGCTGTTGAGGCCCTTGCTTTGGCTCTGGCTGACTCCTGGAATGCCTGATTTGGTAGAAAGCCACGAAGAATCCAGTACCTCTTCCCCCTCCGGCTACGTAGGCCTGCTTTTGGTGACTCCCGCACGAGTGAGATGCAGAAAGAGAGCGGTGAAGGCACAGGACAAAGGGACCCTCAACCACGTCTCCTCCAACCAGTGAACAATAGAGTGCTTACACAAAGTGCTGTGGACTTGGGTTTCAATCCTGACTCTACCACAGAGGTGTGTGGCCTTGGGCCTCAGGCTCTTCATCTGTAAAATGGGAAGACTAAATACCTACTCCACAGAGCTTTGGGAATTATAGGAGCTTAGGGCCTGGCCTGTCATTAAGCACAGGGTACTTTCATAGCCTACCCTCAGTCTCAATCTCCAAATGTTCACACTGGTCATAGAGATTTCTTCTCATTCCAGATGACATGCAGAGGTGGTAGCAGGGCCAAACCTAGGAACTGACCTTCTCTGGGACTCCACAAAAACGAATCACAGTCTGTCTCCATCACACACTCACACTCTCTCTCTCTCACTGAGGTTGGCCAACCAGTTCCTTCTTCCTCCAGTGGCTGGTCTCTGCAGAAGGACTGGAAGAAGTCAGCCGGGGAGTCTGTCCTACCTCCACGGAAGCTCACCTGCTCCTACCACACCTCTCAGCTTCACCTGGATCAGCCAACCAGTGTAGGTGTGTCCACTTGAGAAAGCAGTGAGCCAGAAGTCAAGAAACTAGCTCTTGCCCCACTTCAGCCTCTCAAACTGCGCTGTGGTCTTGCCTAAGGCACAACCTCTCTGTGGCTCAGTTTCCTCACAGGCCAGTGGGAGAAGGTCTATATTAGGGGATCCCTGGGTGGCTCAGCGGTTTAACACCTGCCTTTGGCCCAGGGCGCGATCCTGGAGTCCTGGGATCGAGTCCCATGTTGAGCTCCCGGAACGGAGCCTGCTTCTCCCTCCTCCTGTGTCTCTGCTTCTCTCTCTCTCTATCATAAATAAATAAATAAATCTTAAAAAAAAAAAAAAAAAAAAGAAGGTCTACATTATAGGGTCCCTTACAAGGTGGTTTCAGCTTACCTGGAGCTTGCCCTATTAAAAAGTGGAATGCACAATGCCAATGAGAGGCAGTGTAGGTCCTGGTTAAGGCTGGACTCTGGAGTCTGGGTCCTGGCTGACACTAGCTAGCCGTGTAGCCTTGGACAAGGTGCTTCAGCTCTCAGCAGAGGTTTTCCTCATCTGGGAAGCAGGGATTAATTACTATCTCACAGGTCACTGTAAGGATTAAGTGAGATACTAGATATAAAAAGCTAGGAAGAGTATCCGGCCCATGGTAAGTGCTCTATAAATAGTCTGTGATCTCTCCTGGGGGAGAATCGTTCCTCTGTTCACACTCAGAAAACTTCAGAAGTCCCCTTTAGGAGCCACAGGATCTTTAACAAACAGCTAAACTGGATCCTTCCAGGGGACGCTTTCTGCTCTGGGCTAAGCAGGCAGTTGGGGCCACTGCTGTGTTTACCTGGCTCTTCTCCAGGGACACTTGTCAGAATCATAGGGAGCGTTTGGAACACACACATGCCTGGCCCACCTGCTCCGGCTCTGATTCAGCAGCACCAAGGTGGGGCCTATATTTTTAGTAAGTGTCACAGGAGATCCTGATGTGTGTCCCTGGCTGCGGGCCAATGCCTAAAGGTTGCCAGTGGTCCTTGACTAACCCTTCCGGGACTGAAGAGTGCTTCAGCCAGTGTCCCCTTGGTCCCTTTCCCCACCACATCTCACTGGCTGTATTTCTGTCAGTCCCAGAGGACTTGTACCCCAGGGTCTGGTTCTCCTTTCTAGGAGTACTTGGCTCTATCACTGAGTCAAAAGACCCAAGGCTGCTGTCCCCTCTTGCAGGGCCCTGTTCCTGTGGAGGAGGGGTCCCAGCCCCATTCTGCTTTGGGAACAGAGGAGCTGGGATCCATCATACTGGGAAGGCATTTCCACAGGCCTGTGTTCTACGATTTGAGCCTTCCCATGAATCTGCTTGGCTCTCACTGGGAATGGGGCCACACTTGTTCCCTGAGAACAGTGCGGGTGGGGGAGAGTAAATTCTACAGAATGCAAAAGCTAGTCATACATCGAGAGAGTTAAAAAAAAAAAAAAAGTATAGAATAAAAAGAGAATAAGGGCAAAGTATGATTATAGGGGGCAGAGGGGAGGACTAGGAGCACCTGCGAAGGGAAAGGAAATGTCAGGAGGTCTACTCAAAGATCAGGTTCAAGGCCAACCCCTAGAATAGCTGACCCATAAAACAAGACATCCGCAGCTCCTGCCTGGAGGGAGGCTGGATGCTCCCTGGAGTACCCATTCTGTAGTAACAGACCTGGTGCAGGCACACAGACCTGAGAGGGCTGGGCATTTTGCTGGACAAAGAAACCCTGTTCTAGTTGGCCTCTGGTCCAGAGAAACTTCCAGTTCTAAGTCAACTTCTCCACTTTGATTTCTACCAGTTCCTTTATAAGAGTTACACGTTAATGAGCTCATCTACATCCCAGTTGGGAACTATGCCTCCATTTCAGAAGAGGGAGGGGATCATGTCAGGGCCACACCCAGCCCCATGACCCCAAGACAAGTGAGTTAATTCTGTGCTTTGCAAGCAAGCTGGCCGGAGACAGGATAAAAAGCAATTTAATGCCGCTTTTGTGCTTTCTCAATGTTGCACCCCGAAACCAAAGCAGCAAAGACATAGCTTAAGAACATCAATTTCTCTTCAAAACCCCAGTTTTTTAATTTCTCTCCTTGTTACTAGAATTCCCTAAAAGAAATGTGAATCTCCTTGGGCCCATTAACTCTCAAAGCAAACACAGCCAGGGTGAGCGCGCAGCACAGAGTTGGCTCAAGTGTTCATTATACCCATTTCTGAAAGGCTGAGCAACCGCTTTAGAAGGTTTAGGCTTCAGAGACTCTTCACAGGAGGTGCGCGGCCCCCTGGCCTCCTCCCACCGGCCTCTTCCCACCGGTGCCCAGATGCCCCCGCACCAGGCAGGGCCGCAAATGCCCCAAGGCGCATGCTACTCGCATTAGTGCAGATAAAATCCCATCCCAAGTCACACTGGCACACAGAAAGGGTCTGTGCAGCAAGGCTGTTTGCAAGCCTCAGAGGTTGATCCTTCCAGAAGGCCCAAGCCCCCACACATCAGTGTCCCCTCTGACCCCCAGCCACCTGTCTTTAACAATAAAAGCCACATGACCCTGTGCTGTTTGCACCGTGTCCTTGGGGGGAAGGAGGAACAGAGTGGTGGTCTAGCTGCGTAAAAAAAGAAGGGACAGTTCTCAATCACCTCCTAAGTACTAGGCATTACGGAGCGGAAAAATCAACATTTCTATTTCACAGATAAGTCACTCCAAACACTAAAATGATCTGTTAAGTCTCGCCATGAATAGGAAAAGTAGGGATGTACACCAGGCCTGAAGCAACTAACTCTGCTCCTGGAACAATTCTCTGAAGTAACAATGAACACTTTGCCTGGGCCCCCACCCCTTCCCATTTCAGCCAAACAGCAAACCTCTCAAGATGGGGATAAAGACACGAGCCTAAATTACCCAAAAGCTGGCAGGAAGAAGGCGGAGAAGGGGAAGGGATATACATCTGTCCCTAAGTACGTGTGCATTTACAGATCGTCTGTCTTTCCCGTTTCCTTCCTGCAGTCCTCCACAGAAAGGCATCATTCACCTTGGCTTTGGGTGATGGGCCCTCGCCGGCAGTCACCGTTCTGGCAAAGTCCACGATCATAGTGGATGTGGATGTTCCCACGGAGGATGAACCCGCCTTGCTGTAAACCCCGACAGCTGAGGAGGGAGGAGACAGGACTCCCCCCCCACCCCCTGTGCCAGCTCCGAAGACTGGTTCAGGGGCTTGCAAAGTCCTGCTCCCCTGAGAGCTCTGCAAGTCAGAGGCAGCAGCAGAAGCACAAGCTGCTTGGGATGTTAGGAATTTACCAACTTTGGGGCGGAGTTAGCAGCTCTCTCTGGGGCTCTCCCCGAGGGAGCAAACACAGCCTCTGGGTCACCCCCCAGGCCCTACACCCTTCCAAGATGGAGGAAAAACCCCAAAGGAGACTTGAGGGGACTCAGAGCCACACGGGGGCCAAGACGGGGGCCAAGACAGAGCCTGGGCAGGGGGAGGGAGGGCCAGCTATAAGCCCGCCCCCAGCACCCACAAAGGGTGAACTAAGGAAGGGAGCCCCAACAACACCTGTTCTAAGCTTTTCAGGTAAAGGGCTGACCTACAACGACAATGAAAGATGTCTGAGCTTTTTCATGAGAAAATAAGGCAGAGTTTCTTCCTGATGGAGAGAAAGCAAGAGCTAGAAAAACTCACCTTCACCCTCTTAGGGATGGTCAGCCACTGGCACCTGTGCAGTCTGACATATAAGAATCCAACTCAGGGCAGCAGGATTCCTCTCTCTCTGAGAGGAAGGGTCATTGGGTCTCACGGAAAACAAAAAGGGTTCTGCCCCCTGCCCCCCCTCCCCAGGACCCGCGGGTCACAATGAGCTCTGGAAGAGGCTGCCTCCACCCTCTCACCTCACACGGGGAGGTTACAGGGTTGGTCCTGTTTTCTCAGCTCCCCCCATCCAACTCCAAAGCTCCGGCACCACCTCCCAGCAATGGGGTTACACCCTTGTATGGGGCTCTAATAAATGGCCATTTTCTGGCCAAATTGATATTAACTTTTCTTTTCTACTTTTGATGTTACACACAAGCCTGTCCTTGCTGTACCAGGAAGCCATTTCACCCATCTGTCTGGGAAGATGATCCAATTTTGGTCCTTTTATCATCAATGCTTTCAGTAACTTTGTTTTACTTCCCTTACTGTAATTACTTTTGAATCATCAACACAGGCAGACAGCCTTAAAGCTCCAAGAACAGGATGCTAAAAAGGAAACAAAACAAAACAAAAACAAAAACAAAGAAACACCCTGCAATGGCAAACTACTTCACTAAAAGTCACCCAGACTAGGAAAAATTTGGCTTTTTCTAGCAATTTACTTCTTAATAAACTGCCTCACACTCCTTCCCCATTTTCCAAAGGGAGGCAGGGCATAGAGATGGGATGCTGGAGGTAGGGGGGTGGCACAGCAGCAAGGAACTAACTCCTAAAGGAGATCATTAAAACATCTACTCCCCACCCCTGCTTTAAAAAAAAAAAAAGGGATGCAGGATTTGTAAATAATGAGACTCAGAAAGTTGGCTTGCTGGTTGCTGGGTGCCCAAGCGGCCCAGGAAAA
Organism: Vulpes lagopus; assembly: GCF_018345385.1. Taxonomy (NCBI): domain Eukaryota; kingdom Metazoa; phylum Chordata; class Mammalia; order Carnivora; family Canidae; genus Vulpes; species Vulpes lagopus. The sequence goes on along the minus strand of NC_054828.1, from coordinate 67,724,341 downwards.
TAGTATGTCTTCTCTGGAATGCAATCAAATTACATGGAAGGAGGGAGGTGGAGACGGGGGAGAGGGGGAGAGGAGGGGAGAGAGGGTGAGAGAGAGAGAGAGAGAGAGAGAGAGAACAAGCGCGCGAGAGAGAGAGAGAGAGAGAGAGAGAGAGAGACCCATGGCTGCTGGCTTGAGAATTCAGATTCCTCCAGGGATAAGTCTGAAGGACAAACCACACACAAAAAGAAAACAAAAAGTGGAACTCCAAGAAAATCCAACCAACATCGGCAACTGAGCACTGTCAAGAAGCCAGCTGCTCTGCTTCCTGCTGTCATCTATTCTGTTCCCCGGCCACTAGCCTTGCTGGCTGAAACTTCCAGCTGATACGTGAGATGCCCCTTCAGCAATCCTGCTCTCACTCCTGGTGTGAGTCCCTCGCCAGGACGGCACCCTCCAGAGCCTCTGCGACCGGCGGACCAGAGCAGGGAAGCACATGATCGTTCTTCCCTTCTTCCCACTCATCACTAACAGGGACCCCTCTGGAATCTTCCACACCTCAATCTCCTCACTTCTGGCGGCCGCCTGGAGTCTTTTCCTGGGCTGAGATTGGGAACAGTCAGGAGTCAAGTTCTCAACACAGGAAGCCTCCCCGTTCAGGCCTCAGCACAGCTGGGCAGCCAGCAGAGGTGAGGTTGCCCCTGGGGTCAGAAGGCCTAGTCAGTGATGCAGCCAGGAGAGCAAGGGCTTTTTGGGGGGCTGGGATCTGATTAGGCAAGGCTCCCCCCTCCTCAGGGCAAGCTTATTTAAGAAAGGGCCAGCAACGCAGGAAGAAGCATCCGCTGCCCCTCCACCCACTCCACTCCAGGAATGGGAAAGGCTGACACCACAGCTGCCTTGCCCCTAGGCAAGTTGGGGGAGCTACTTGGGAACTGAACCCCAGGAATAAGCGACCTGCTGACTAATGTTTCCAAATAGGGGGATGTGGGCCACAGTGAGGAGCCCCAGCTGACCCCCCCCAACCAGGGTCTAGGCCTCAGTATGTTCAACTGCGGTACTGACCCTGTGCATCCTATCCTGGGTGGGCCAGCGAAGGGCAGGAAGGCTCCGGATTTGGTACGAGGAGCCTGCTCTCCCCTGTCTGGGGGGGAGGGGGGTGAGTTCTCCGGAAACAGCCCCCCCGCAACCCAAACAAACAAAAACAACAAAACACCCAACACTAGTCCTTACTCCCCACGGAAATTCTGCCCGCTATTTTGGACACATTCCTCAAGGCTCGAGGAGGAACGTTGGGGAGGGGAAAAGAGTTTCGGGGCTTGCAGCGACCCAACTCCGGGAGATTCCGGCCTGGGGCCTCGGCCGGGCCGCTGCCGTCCGCGCCCCCCCGCGCGGCTCCGGGCCCTCGGAAGGCGGGGGCGCGCGCCGCTGCCCACGGAGCGCTCGCACTTTTGCGCTGCGCGGCTCCGAACCACGCCGGGGCCGATGCCATCCGGCGCATTATGTAACCAGGGACACGGCTCCCGGGCTAAACAAACGCGGCTCTGTGTGCAGCCGCGGCCCCGGGGAGGCGCGCCGGGCGGGGAGGGGCCCGCCGGGCCTCGGGGTCGGGCTCGCAGGCTCCGCCACGGCGGCAGGACGCGGCCAGGGCCCCGCGGCCCCCGCCCGGCCCCTCCCGCGCGGCCGCCCCCGCCTCCGGGCGGTGAACTTGGTCCCGAGTCCCGCGGGACGCGGTCGCCGCCCGCCGCCGGAGGGCCCCGCGCCGCCTCCCGCCCGCCGCCGCCCGCCCGCCGCCCACCTCCCGCCTCGCGCGGGGACGGGCGCCGCTCGGCGGTGCTGCCCGCCGGGGGCGGCGGCGCGGGCCGGGGTGACAGCTGCGCGGGGGGCGCCCCTTCCCCCGGCCGCCAGGAGCCGGGCCCCGCGCGGCCCCCGCGGGGTCTGGGCGCGCACCGGGCCGCGGGCGCGCGCGGGCGGGGGCTCGGGTCGGGGTCGTGCGAGGTCGGGGGCCGGCCGCGGCTCCCGGGCGGGGCCAGCCCCCCACCCGGCCGGGGGCGACGCAAAGTTTTGGGAAGTTGCTGCCCCTACCTTGCTTGGCGAGCACCAGGGCGTCTTCCCTCCGCGCCTGGGTGATGATGGAGCCGTGTTCCATCTAACAACCCCGCGGGCCCGGGCTGGCTGCGCGGGGGGCCGGCGGGCGCGCAGGCGAGGCTGGGCTGGGGGCCTGGGCGGGGGCCCGCTCCGGCTGCGGCTGCGGCTGCGGCTGCGGCTGCGGCTCCGGCTGCGGCTCCGGCTGCGGCTGCGGCTCCGGCTCCGACGCTCGCGCTCCCACAGCTGCTCACATCCCCGCCCTCGCGTCCTCCCCGGGCCGGGAAGGGAGGCGGCCTGTACGGAGGGCGGGCGGCCCGGGCAGCGGCTCCCCCGGGTGCCCCCGGCCCCGATCCCCCGGCAGCAGCTCCGGGCTCCTCAGTTTGGGTCCAACATGGAGAATCCGGAGCGAAAACAAGAGGAGGAAATGGGACACGGGGCGGTTTCCAGGCCCCCCCCTCCCCTCCGTACTCCGGATAAACAACCCGCGGCCGCGGCGCCCACCCCCGCGCGCCTCGCGGCTCCGGACGCCGCGTCTCCGCGGCCCGCCAGCGCCTCCCTCTCCGCGGCCCCGTCCTAGGCCCCGGGCCCCTCCACCTGCGAGCGGCCGGGGCCGCAGAACATCCGGAGCTTTGCTATTTTCTTACGGAAAAAGCGAATCCCCGAGGGGGGTGGGGTGGCGGGCGGGCAGGCTGGCGGGGGAGACTTGAAACCGCTCCGGCGCTCCGATTGGCCCTCGCGGAGAAAAGGGGCGTGGCCCCTCCTTACTATGCGGTGCGAGGACCCAACAACATTCCAGGCGCTGCGGCCCCGCCCCCGCCCCGCCCCCCGCGCGGACGCGGCCTCCCCGGCCCTCGGCCACGCCCCCTCCCCAACTACTTAAAAGGACCCTCGGCGCGCAGGCTTTCCTCCTCGGAGCGGGGGTGCTCGCGTCTGGGCGTCTCTCCTCGCGTAAGGTGCGCTGGCTCCGCCCTTCGGGTGACCAGGGAAGCCGCGGATCCTCACCCAGGTCCGGTCAGGATGGGAGGGCTCGGGGCAGTTTTCCTACCTCCTGCTTGGCCCTCGAATCGTGGACGCACAGTTTCACATCAAAGTACAACCACTGAATCCCGAAAGGGATTTGGGGCGGGGAGCGGGGGCGCCGGACTCGGGACCCCGGAGTATCAGAACAGGAGATGACCTCGGGACGGTCTGACCCCTACAGTTCAAATGAGGCTTGAGTTGCAGGGCTTTGCCCAAAGCCGCTCGCTCTCTCGCTCGTTCCCATTCGGGGCTCACATGCTGTGCCCCCACCCTTCTCCTGTAGTCCCAGCCTCAGGTTAGATGGATAGAGGTCTCTAAGGGAAACGCTCTTGCTCCAGGGGCTCAATGCTGCCCCACCTCTTTGCTCTTAGGCCTCAGGCCCCCTCCCCCGGACCGTCATGGCCTTAGGTGAGGAGCATACACACACACCTTCCCTCCCAAGAAGTGAGAGCTCCAGAAAGGCAAGTTTCAGCCCAATATCAGGCCCCTTCCAGTGAGCTACATCTGTCCACAGGTGACAGAGGCTGCCTTCGGAAGAGGGGGACTAGGCCGGCCAGAGTGATGTAGAGTGAGACTGAACTAGGTGACGTCTGAGCTACTCCCAACCCTAATAGTCTATGATTTAATGGAACTCACATACCAAGGAAGGGGCTTCCAGAAGGTCTGGACTTCTCTGGTCTCTGGCAAGTTGGAGCAGATGATGGCCTTCCCTCTGCACTTCCTATTGCCCAGCCTGCACCAGGCCTCATGGCGGGTGGGGGTGGGAGGGGGGTGGGAAGACAAGTAGGTCACATCTTAAATCTCAAGGTACCATCAAATAGCTGCCCCGCCATGGTCCCTCCTTCAGGAGTACACGTGAGGTTGTGATGTGTAGCAGCCTGTGTGCCTTAATAGTGCTCAACGGTGCCTGGTTCTTCTGTTCCTACACACACACATACACAAAACCCTTTTATATAACACCATATTAATGGAAATGCTTTTTTCCCAAAATGAAAGCTGTTACAGAAGATCTGAATGATGCTTATGTAACATTAAAAACTGAGTTTGGGTAGATCTTAATTCATTAACGGAAAAGGAAAGGGAGGAGTTCTTTTTTTTCTTTTTTTAAGATTTTATTTATTTGAGAAGGAAGGGGAGAGAGTGCACGCCTGAGCACATGAGCAGGGTGAGAAGCAGAGGGAGAAGAACAAGCAGACTCCATGCCCAGTGTAGAGCCTGACTGGGGGGGGGGGGGAGTGGGGGCGGCTTTGTCTCACAACCCTGAGATCATGACCTGAGCCAAAATCAGGAGTCAAACACTTAATGGGACACTTAACCCACTGAGCCACCCAGGTGCCCCAGGGGTGCATTCTTACATATTTATCTCCCATCATTATTAAAAGATCACTAAATCAGTAGGGTTCTTAAAGATAAATCTTGAATAGTCAGGTTATGGTGGGGGGCCGCTTTTGAGGCCACCCCGCCCCCTTCAGCAAGGTAGTTCGGTTGGGATGGGAGGAGGAAGGGTGCAGGCAGGAGCTGAGAATAGAGGGTTGAGAGAGACCTGCTACCTCCAGCTGTGTACTGGTGGGTAGGACACTCCATCTCTCTGGGCTTCTGTTTCTCATCCATAGAGACCATCCCTTCCCCCTTCATAGTTTACAAAGTACTTTCACCTACACTCTTCTGTCTCATTGAATCTCTCATTTCTTTGAGGCTGACAGAGCAGTTTTATGCCCATTTTGTCCATGAGGAGACAGGGTCTGGAAAGGTTAATTGACTTACCCTAAGGTAAGATTTCTTACAAACTTATTAAGAGGAGGAGGCAGGACGAGAATTTGTCTTTAGACTTTTAAGACTAGAACTCTTGAACCTTTTCCAGAGTGCTTTTCCTATGTACAGGAAATAGGAGGAAATACTAGAACCTAGTCACTGTCTTTTCTTGCTAAGAACTCTAATTGCATCACCTCCTTGGGAAGCCCTCCCAGATACCCACTCTCTCATCAGGCCTTTATAGCCTCCTATACACTCTCTTAGAGCACTTAACATTTTGCCTTGCCACTGGCAGTTTGCTTATCAGCTTCCCAGCCAGAAGATGGGTAGAGATTATTGAGACTAATGAATTATGTATTATTTATTAGTGTGTCTCTTGTATCTAGCATGGTACTTGCCACAGGGCAGGTAGCCTTACACGTCTGCTGTATAAGTCTTGATTCTGTGTCTTAACCAGTGCTCTTTTGCACAGGAGTTCAGAGAACCACAGCAAAAAACACATTTAATATTGTAAGAGAACTGAAACAAGTTTCGTGGAACAGCACTTCCCCTGCTGTGTACCTGCACTCTGATATTTTCTTTTCTTTTTTAAAAAAGATTTATTCATTTATTCGAGGGAGAGAAAGAGAGAGGGAGGGAGGGTGAACATGCGTGAGTGCGTGTGTGTCGGGGGAGGTGCAGCGGGAGAGACTCTTCAAGCAGACTCCTTGCTCAGTGGCCTCGACCTCACAGCCCACGGGATCATGACCTGAGCCGAAATCAAGAGGTGGACTTAACTGACTGAGCCACCCGGGCGCCCCTTGATAATTTTTACTGTACTTCATGTTTTCAAGATGCTGGCCATGATCCCCTAAGTTGATTTCATGACCCACTACCAGGTAGTAACTTAGAGTTGGAATAATACTGCTTTCATCTCCTGTTGTAGAAGCATTCTCTGTGTAGGGTCTACTTGTCCCTAAAAGATGCGGAGGAGATGGCATTCAAGTACCCATTTTTCTGAGGTCAAAGAGGGTCTTATATATAAGAAAATAGATAGGGGCGCCTGGGTGGCTCCGTGGGTTAAGCGTCTGCCTGCAGCTCAAGTCATGCAGCCCCTGTGTTAGGCTCCCTACTCAGCAGGGAATCTGCTTTTCTTTCTCCCTTTGTGCTCTCGCTCTCTCAAGTAAATAAATAAAATCTTAAAAAAAAAAGAAAAGAAAAGAAAAGAAAAGAAAAGAAAGAATGAAAATAGAAACCTTTCCAAGACTAGAGAGAGGCACAAGGGTGCAAATAGAATCCAGGGTGGGGCGATAGATGAGGGAAGGTCCCTGAGAGGCCTGGTGGGAACCTTTCTGCCTCCAGAAATTAAAAGGTAGTGCCAGCTTTACTAGAGCCTGGAACCCCCAAACACCGGTAGGCCGTTGGCCTCTTACTGCTCTGCCCCCAGGTGATAGGTTTCCACTGGAGAAAGCTCTCTGTTAAGGGGGTGGGGAGTGTGGGAGGCAAGTGGCCATTCCCATCTCTGCCTAAAACAGCCTCTTCATTAACCTCCTGCCTCTAGGCCCCGGGCCAGTTGCTGGCTGTGTGACTTTGGGTAGGCTGTGGGGGAGTTTAAGGGTGACAGTTGCAGCCAGGGCTCTCTGGGCCTGACAGCTCTCCCAAGAGAGCTCACCTACCTGCTTCACCCCTTTACCTCACCTGGAGGGTTGGTGAGAAGCATATGAAGACAAAAGCACCCCCCCTTCCCCACTCCCACACCAAGTGCCGGAACACTGGGGTGGCGAGGGTGGGGCTCGAAGGAGCAGCTGTCCCTGTCTGTCTGTTGTGGCCACTGTGAACTGGACCCAGTAATCCTGACGCCAGGCTTTGGGAAAGGGAAACGGAGCTGGAGGCGCTTCCTCTCAGGGAGATCATGCTCTCCAGAGCCCTGCCCCTTCCACTGCAGAAAATAAACACAGGGTTGGGCCCAGCGAGACCTTTCATGACCTTCTGATGTCACTGAAATGTTCCATTTAAAAAAAGGTTTATTTTTATGACAAACGGAACACATCCATTTTCTTGGTTTCTCTAATTGTTCCTGCAGAGTCTCGGTTCCGTTTTGTATTGTAACTGGGAAGGTAGGGTCTCAGTGCCAGGGGTCCAGAGCCCCGAGCCCTCCTGCTACGAGGCTTGTTTGGTCCTGTCCTGCTGCTCAGGGCAAGGTTCTGAGGGGGTGGCAGCGTGGGGTGGGGTGGGTTGGGTGGAGGGAGGGAGAACCAGTTATCAGTTGGTGGGGGTGTCAGACCCTGGCAGGGGGGGGGGCGCTGGGGAGGAGCTAATGGCAGTGGGTATCGCTTATCTGTGGAGCTCCTGGGACACCTCACTGGGGAAGATGTGTTCTGCAAGGTGCAGGCATGCGCATCTTCCCAACCCTGCCACGCACTTAGCCTCTTGACGGCCTTCCTCATATCAAAGGGGATAACACTAGTACCGACCTCATAGGTTACTGCGGGACTTAAAGGAGACTGGATGTGAAGAGTTAGTGCCTGAAATGGTGGAAGTGATGAGTAAATATTACTCTCACCGTCACCCCCTCTCCTCCAGACCTGTTCCTTCTGCATCTGCTCAGTTCCCCGAGCCAGAAACCTGAGGTCACCCAAGACTCTTCCTCCCCACTCATGTCCACCCCCAACCAGTCCTGAGGACCAAGGACTCTTCCCCTCCCAAGTTCTGTTAGTGAGGCCTTGCCTTCTTTCCCTTCCCTGAGGTAGAGGCTGGCGGCAGGCTCCTAACCAACCTCTTTCCTTCTCTAGGTCCCAAATTCCAATCCTGGCTTTCCTAGAAGATGCAGATCTCATCGTGTCTATGTGGAACTTTCAGGTTGAAGTTCAGGTGCCTAGCTGGGCACAGATGGTCCCGAAGATCTGGCTCCTGTTGGCTTACCTGCCCCCTCTCTCACACCTTCCACACACCCACCCATGCTTCCGTCCAGAGGAACTAAGCACCTGTGATTCTTTGACACCTTTTGCCTCCATATCTTTGCACACATGGTTCTTTCTGCCTGGATGCCTTGCTTCTCTGTGGATGACGACTCACCCTTTCAAATACATTTCAGTTGCCCCTTCTTCCTCAAATCCTCTCATGTCTGTGTTAGATGCTGCTTTGTGCTGTTTTCATTCTGGTCTTCTGGACTGCCTACCCCCCTCCCTCCAGCATAAGTTCCTTGAGGGCAGGCACTGCCTTTCTGCAAGCCTAGTGCACACAGTAGGCTCTGTGGGAAGCCAGTCCTAGTAAGCATCTTCCTCCTTGGGCACTGAGCCGGGAAGGCTGGGAGGCAGGATGCCAGCCTCCTGGCACTTTCTCTACCACCCAGGAAGTGGGACTCCGGGACCCAGAGTGGATCTAGCCCTGAGGAGCCTAGGACTACCCGGAGCTTCGGCAGCTATATGGAAGCCAACAGGGGCTTGGTGACACCAACAGACACACCTGGCCCCGGCATTCGGAAAGGGCCTCAGAGGGCTTGTTAGGGGGACGGGCCTGCGCCAGGGCAGCCCCTAGACCTCTTTGTCCCTTGGTCAGTGAGCAAGAGAGTGTGAGATGAAGACAAATGGGACTATTTGGGGCGGTGCTGGCAGGCCTGCCCTAGCCTCCTGCCTCCCTCAATCCAGGGTCCTCTGGGGCACAGCCCCCCCCTTTCTTATCACTCAGTCCTAGGTGGCCCCGGGACCTGCGCCCCCCTGCAGCCACTAATCACCAGCTCCACCCTTCTCCCGAATGGGGAAGCAACTGGAGCAGATCAAGCTTCTGGGCCGCATGTACAGGTTCCTTAGAGGAAGCCCAGCGTCCTGCCTCCCTCACTTCCCACCCTCCCTGCTCGCGGCAGGCCCCCCCAACAGCCAGTAGGGCGGGTGGGAAAGGAAAGAGGGGGCCGCTCCTGCGCCCCAGCCCAGCCATCCAGTCATTGGGGTCCAGGTGCGGCCCCTCCCTCCACAGCCACTCACCGGCCCCCCCCCCCAGTGGCACAGCTTGGGTCCCACATCCCCCACCCCAGGAGCACAGCTTGGGCCCCACACACCCTCCTGTGGCCCTTTGAGGTCACATGGCATGGTGTGGGGGTGGGGGGGGCAGGATGCCCCTGACCCAGTCTGGCGACCTCGAGGCTTTCAGAATCAGCACTGCCGATTCTGGGCCCTTCTCCCCAGACCTAGCATGGGCCAGGTTGGCTTTGGCTTCTGGAGCCCGGGGAGTGCCGCCCGGGGGGGGGTTTACCTTCCAGCACCTACTATGTGTCTGGTTCCTGCTTGGCGTCCCCAGGCCGGGTGCATATCTTTCCTTCTGGGAGGCACTAGCAGGGAGTGTCCGAGGCAGCCCCGAGGCCTGGGATCTCCGCTCTCGGGCCTGCGAAAACCCGGTAGGGCCGATCTCTTAGCTCCGGACCGGCGCAGGTATCCTGTTAGGCCAAGCCCAGGACTAAGCGTGTTCCCTCTGGTTAGCCTGGGTTCCAGGCCTCGGAGAGCTGTACTTTGGGTGGGGGACAGGGAGACCAAGAGGGAATAGCTTGCTCCTGGGCTGGGCGGGCGGTCCCTAGACTGCTCACTCCATCCTAGTGGCAACTCAGAGTTAGAAAGCCCTGTACTGGAGCTGACCCTGGTCACACCAAGAGGCTTTGGCTTCTTTTTGGGGTTGAGGTAGGGAGCGAATGGCTTGGAAGGAGAGGTATGGGCCACAGCCACTGGGCTTGGGAGATGGGACCTTGGAGGAAGGAGCACAGTGGGAGAAGGGCGTTGGCGGAAGGGAGCCTCGTGTTGAATGCAGGGAGAGGCCTGCATTTTTTTGTGAATCATTAATTCACTCGTTCAAATATTTATTGAGCCCTTCCTGAATGTGGTCCTTAACCACTTGCATACTCATTGACTTGCATAATCATCAGCCTGTCTCCGGGCTTCAGTGAGTAAGACAGGATTCCCGCCCTCCTAGAGTTTACAGTCTAGCGGGAAAGCCAAGCACAGGGGGGGGCATTCGCAGTGCGGAGGGCATCAGTGGGGAAGAGAGGCTGTGGAGAGGAGGAGGGCTTAGCCCAGATTAGGGGGAGGAGGAGGCTAGCTAAAAAAGTGTTATGTAAGCTGAGGCCCAAAGTATAAACCATCCTTAATCTGTTGCGCTGAGAGTGGAGAAGGAAGAATGAATAGCCTTCCAGGTAGAGGGCATAGTGCATGCAAAGTCCCAGGGGCACATCCTGGAAGCTGCCAGTGAAGTAGGGTCGGCATACGGCCCCTCAGTTTGCTGGCTGACAAAACAGGAGATGGGGAGATTGCGTTTGGGAGAGGAAGAGGGCTGAGCTGATAAATAATGCCGCCTGGGAAGGTACCCCTTGGAGTCCACACAGAGTCCTGCAGGAGTGCCGTAGTGGAGGATGTGACACCTCCTTTTATAGTTGCTTTATAAAATCAATATTTATTTTTATCAAGATCCTACATACACACAGCTTAGAAAATCAAATAGTTCTGAAGGGCTGTAACAAAAACAGAAGTCCCCTGGCCTTTTTCCCAATCTTTATCCTACTCCCTTGGGCAACCATTTTCAACTGTTTCAGCTGTTTCTACTGGTATTTCCTTCCTTATTTCTAAATAATATATGTACTGCCATTCTGGATTCATCGAGCTAATTGGTTGACTTCTTGTTTCGGTAGATGCGGATTTTGATTCCTGCTCCCCGCTTCCCTACCCCACCCCCTTTATGTCTATATCATAATTTATGGTTCAATCCATGTTCAGTGATTGCATTATTGACTTTGAAAATGTTGTTTACTTTTGAGACAAGTATTCTGGTTATATTTCCTCTTCTAATATAACTTTTTGTTGCATGCTCTGTTTACATTTCCTTTCTTGTACAACTTTCTTGTTTTTCCTGGAGTTAATTGCCTCGTTTTTTTCTGTGCTTGGTTTTCTTTGAATCTCTGGTTCTGTCTTCCCACACCCTTCAACAGTTCTGTAAAACGCCTTCTCAGTACAATTTTGCATATGGCCAAACCTGTCACATAATCTTACCGGTTGTTTTGTTTTTCCTTGGAGACATGTGTCCCGGGGCGCCGCATCCTTCCACTTTTCTCTGGATGCATTGCTCTCGAGGTCTGTAGCACATCTGTCACCCTCGGACTTTCCCTTTCCGTTGCCAGTAGTTAAGAATTCCCTTTGTCCTTTTCCTCTTTCAAGGACTCTGTGTCTTTCTCTGTTAACTTCCTTGTTTGGATGAAACACATGCTCCAGTAGCTTCTTCTGAGAGTGCTTGGGAGGTATAACATTTCAGAGACTTTTGCATACCTGAAGTGGTTTTGTCCCACCCTCGCTTTTGATTCAGTTTTGGCTGGGTATAGAATTTTAGGTTGAAAATCATTTTCCTGCAGAATTTTGAGGATGTTGCTCCTTTGCCGTGCAGTTTCTACAATTTTGCAGCTGAGACGTCTCATGGACTTTGAATTCACCTCCCTCCCCCACCTCGCCCCCACTTTTAGGATTTTCTCTTTTATCCCTGATATATTAAAACATCACAGTGTGGGTCATTTTTTATGGCACTCGATGGGACTCTTTAATCTAACAGTGGTTTTCAAAGTGTGGTCCCCAGATTGGTAGCATCAGTGGGAACATGTTAGCCGTCTATGTGGATTGTGAGCCCCACCTCACATCTAATGGATAGAAGCTCTGGTTAGGTCCCAGCAAACTGTGTTTTGTTATTGTTGCTATTTTGTTGAGAGATATTTGACATATTACATTATGTTAGTTTCAGGTGTACAAGATAATGATTTTATATTTGTATACACTCTGAAATGATCACCACATGAAGTCGAGTTAATATTTGCTGCCATACAGAGTTACACATTTATTTCTGATGATGAGAACCTTTAAGATCTACTCTCTTAGCAACTTGCAAATATGTGATACAGTACTATTAGCTGTAGTCACCACGCTGCACAACGTGTCCCTGTGACTTACTTATAACTGGAAGTTTGTACCTCTTGGACTCCCTTTACCCACTTGGCTTACTTCCACCCCCAGCCTTTGTCTTTTTAAAAATTATTTTTATTTTTTAAAGACTTTATTTGTTAATGAGAGAGAGAGGGAGAAGCAGGCCCCATGCAGGGAGCCCGATGTGGGACTAGATCCTGGGACTCCAGGATCATGCCCTGGGCTGAAGGCCGTGTTAAACCGCTGAGCCACCAGGGCTGCCCCACTCCCAGCCTTTGGCAAACAGCAGCCTGTTTTCTGTGTGTGTGAGCTTGGTTTTTTGGTTTGCTTGTTTTTTAGATTCCATGTATAAAGATCATACAGCATTTGTCTTTCTCTGACTTCTTTCATTTAGCATAATGCCGTCAAGGTGCATCCATGTCACAGATGGCAAGATTTCCTTCTTTTTTATGGCTGAATAATATTCTATATTAATATATATTTATATATATAATCTATGTTTTAACAATCCCTCCAGGTATTTTTGTGCATGCTAAAGTTTAAGAACCTCTGTTTTAGCAATTTATGTCTTTACTTCTGGGAATTTCTTGATTTTTTAAAGATTTATTTATTTATTCATGAGAGACACTGAGAGAGAGGCAGAGACAAAGGCAGAGGGAGAAGCAGGCTCCCTTCGAGGAGCCTGATGTGGGACTCAATCCCAAGACCCTGGGATCATGACTTGAGCCAAAGGCAGCTGTTCAACCACTGATTTCTTTATTATTTCTTTGAAATATCTGCAACTTCTATTATTTGGATACTGGATCTCTTGGATTGATCCTTTAATTTTCTTTCTTTCTTTCTTTCTTTCTTTCTTTCTTTCTTTCTTTCTTTCTTTTTTTAAGATTGTATTTATTTATTTGATACAGAAGAGAAAGCACAAGCAGGGGGAGCAGCAGAGGGTGAGGGAGAAACAGGCTCTCTACCAAACAAGGAGCCCAATGTGGGGCTCGATCCTAGGATTCTGGGATCGTGATCTGAGCTGAAGGCAGATGCTTGACTGACTGAGCCACCCAATTCCCTTGATCCTTTAATTTTCTTATGATTTCTCTCTTATTGGCCATCTCTTTTTTCTGTTTTCTGGGATATTTTGTCAATGTTCTATCCCAATCCATTTACTAAGTATGTTGTTACCAACATTTTTCTTTTCTGTTCTTTTTTTTTTTTTTTTTATTAATTTTCAGGAGTGCTTTCATGTTCCCTGTTTTTTCTTTTCTTTTCTTTTTGAATGATTTCATGTTCTTGGTTCTCTGTATGCATGCAGTATCTTCTCTCTGAGGATATGAATTTGAAATAGTCTTCCTCCTATATTGTTTGTTTCCTCTGATTTCACTTTAAAAAAAAAAAGGTTTTCATTTATTTATTAATGCGAGACAGAGAGAGAGAGAGAGAGAGAGAGAGGCAGAGACATAGGCAGAAGGAGAAGCAGGCACCCTGCGGGGAGCCTAATGAGGGATTCAATCCCAGGACCCTGGGATTAGGCCCTAAGTCTCAGGCAGACGCTCAACCACTGAGCCACCCAGGTTTCCCGGATTTCACATTTTCTGTTTTGGTATGTATCACATTGGAGACTTTCCACAGAGGTCTGGTCTTCCTTGGCCATCCATTCATATTTGAGAAGGAGGCAGTGATGCAGTCAGAAACTCTCAGTGTAGGCTCCCTGAGGCCAGGGAGGTGGCTGGCTGGTCTCTTTCACTGAGGAGCCCCACCTGTCAGTATCAGTGGCACAGTTTGGTTTTTCTAGAATAGAGTCCTTTAGTCTCCAGCTTGAAGGTTATAAGCCCACCTGCCCAGACTCCTAGAGCTCGGTGGAGCCTGGGAAGGGGGGAGCAGTGTGTGGCAAGTGTGCTGAGTGACACAGTTCAGAACGCTGACTTCCACTGAGTCTTTGCTGCCCTTCCTTCTTCTCCACTGCCTCCCCTAGGAAGGTTCAGTATCTCCAGAATCCATCTTCCTGTTTCCTGCATGAGTGGGGAAGGGGACACAATAAATCATTTGATGATGTTGGATACAGCTGACTTTCCTGACTGTCGAATTGCTCTTTAAATAGATCTTTGAACAGGCCCCCAGTTTTTAGACCCCCATCTTCTAGTTTACTTGCAATGTCCAATTCCCAAGCTTCTCTGGGGTTCTGAAAGAAGAGTCAGCTTGCTGCTGCTGCTTCTCCTTTTTTTTTTTTTTTTGGATTTTCTTTATTTATTTGACAGAAAGAAAGAGGACAAGCAGGGAGAGCAGGAGAGGGAGAAGCTGAGCAGAGAGCCTGGTGCTGGGCTTGATACCAGCACCCGGGGATCATGACCTGAGCAGAAGGCAGACACTTCACCACCCAAGCCACCCAGGCACCCACCTCATCAGCTTGCTTCTTATGGGTATGTGCCTCTGGACATTTTGGGCCTGCCTTTCTTAGTCATTTGCCACTTTTGCATCCACCTTCTGTTTTCATATGATGTGATTTGGGATTTTAAATGCCTCCTAGTTTAGCTAAAGATGGAGTTTGGGTTTCTATTCCTTATTCTCTATGTCATTTTTGAGGGAGGGGGGGTGATTTTTGAGGAAAGAAGGAGATGAAAGAGCTTTACTCCACCATCTTATGACCAGAAGTCAGAGCTGTCTCTTGAGGTAGGTGATAGTGATGTCTGTGCCCAACACTCTTGCTGCTCTGACAAAGAGGGAGTGGGATATCTGTAGGAGAAAGGTGAGCAGGGGGTGGAGAGGAGCTTCCAGAACTTTGAAGAGCTGCTCTGGGAACTTGACTGGAGATCCCTCAGGTGTGACAAGGATTCCTGGGCCCCAGGGAGGTCTAGTCTAGGTGAGACACTGAGAATCAGTGGTGAGTATAGCATGGGACAAGGATGGCGGTGGTGAGCAGTGGGAAGTAAGCTCCAGCTCACAGGAAGAGCGGGAAAGAGGTGAGGATGGGGGAATATTCTAGAACCAGAGAAAGAGGCGGCAGAGTGTCTGGCCTTGAGGCGGGCTATTCACCACGAGGCAGAAGAGGATAAGACAAGATTGAGAACCTCTAGTGAGATGTTGATTGTGGGCCAGGGACTGGATCACGTTCTTCAGGTGCAGGTGGAACAGTGGGGGCAGTGGGAGCAGGGAAACAAGAGGAGGAAGGAAAAGAGTCTAAGGTCCCCGCAGGAAGTTCTGACTCTCAGGACATGGGGGGTGGGGCAGGTCTGAGTGATGATGGAGGAGGGGGAGCTGCTCAGGAACAGAGCCACAGAGCAGACACAGAGCACAGAGCAGACACAGAGCAGTGTCCCAGAGGGTGAGAGGGGAGGGGGATGAAACAGCTGTGCACCTGCTCAAGGCTCCTGAAGGGAAGGCAGCCGGTGGGAGAGGCCCGTCATCTAGATGCACGGCTCTGGAGAGGAAGGAGAGGACTTTATTTTAAAGTATTTATTTATGTATTCACATATTTTATATTATTATTATTTATATTATATTATTATATTTATAATATATATATAATTATAATATATTATATTATTATTTATATTATGTTATTATTTATATTATTCATGTATTTTATATTATTTTAAAGTATTTATTTATGTATTCACGAGAGACCCACGGAGAGAGGCAGAGACGCAGGCAGAGGGAGAAGCAGGCTCCATGTAGAGAGCCCGACGCGGGACTCAATCCCGGGACCCCGGGGTCACGCCCTGGGCTGCAGGCTGACTGGACCACTGAGTCCCCCGGTGCCCCAGAAGGAGAGAGTTTCACGAAGGACGGTGGTCCCTCGAGTCCAGTCCAGTGTGTACGGGCCTTGCCCGGGTGCCCGCCGCGGGCCGCGGAGCTGGGCTCGTGGGCCGCCCACCTGAGCTCCAACGGCCCACCTCCCAGACCCACTGGCATCTCCAGGCCTTCCGCCACCTTTTTTCTGTTGCTGTGAGCCCTGATTTTGCTCCTGGACATACCCTGCCCTCCCGGGGAAGGAGACCCCCTCCACCCCAGGAGAGGAACACCGATGGGTGGCAGCGGCCTGTCGGGGTGCTTCTCCCTCTCCCAGCAGGTGGTTCAGGCCCTGGCGTCGTGTGCAGCCTGGCCCGGGAGCCCCACTAGGCCGGGGCTCCTGACAGGGCCACAGGCTGCAAGTTTGAGTGGGGCCTGGACTTTACAGAAGGTGGGATTAGCCCTCTCTGCCTCTGGAAAACGAGGCACTTGCCCATGGTCTAAGTCACTTTGCGTTGGTCTTCTGTGGCTTTCAACCAAGGGCCCTAACTCTCACATAAATGCCAAGCGTCTTCCTGGGCATTTGGGGGGGGTGGTGATCAAGGGGGAAATAAATAGGCTGATGGCTAACAGGGTAGCATTAATAGGATTTCAAAATAAAGGAGGCCGATGGATCTTTTGGAGACAGAAGAATTACCTAATAGATGAGGATTGATGTGAGGGGGCGCTGGGTGGCTCAGCTGGCTAAGCGTCTGCCTTCTGCTCGGGTCATGATCCCGGGGTTCTGAGACGGAGCCTGCTTCTCCCTCTCCCTCTGCCTGCTGCTCCCCTGCTTGGGCTTTCTTCCTCTCTCAAAGAAAGCTGAGAATTGACTGAAAGGGCTAGAGAGAAGGGGAACAGCCCAGGGAAGTGGTCACCACTCATTAAGCAGACATTGCTGTATCCTGGGCACCGTGAAAGGGGCGGGGATGTAACGAGGAGCAGAAGGCAAGCTCCCCTGCCGTAGCCAAACCTTCAGACCATGAGCACACAAATAATAAACAGGATAAGATGATGTAAGGTAATTGTAGGGGTGGTGGTGGTTAATTCTGAGAGATGGTAGTCAAGGATGTCCCCTCTGAAGACAAGACCAGAAGGGAGAATGAGCCAGCCATGTGAATAACAACATAGAGATTTCCCGAAAATGGGGATCCCTGGGTGGCGCAGCTGTTTAGCGCCTGCCTTTGGCCCAGGGCACGATCCTGGAGACCCAGGATCGAATCCCATGTCGGGCTCCCGGTGCATGGATCCTGCTTCTACCTCTGCCTATGTCTCTGCCTCTCTCTCTCTGTGTGTGACTATCATAAATAAATAAAAATAAAAAAAAAGAGATTTCCCGAAAATGTTTCAGGCCAGCAGTCAGGAGTTGAGCGTCCGTTCCAGAAAGGGAAAACGTGGCAGTAAAGCTGGCCTTGGAGGCTCGTGTGGGCCAGGAGTGACCGAATAGCTGGAGACCTTCCTGGTGGCAGGACAGGCTGGGAACTTCAGTGTCACTGACTTTCTAGAGGCTGGAACGGTTTGAATGGAGTATTTGGAGCGAGAGCCTGGGGGTTGAAGGAAAGACATTTGGGGCCAGCGGATGACCTGGTCTCTGAGTGCTCAGCGACTTCCTTTTGCCCATCCGGTCCGGAGTTCCAGCCTGTTCCCCGGTTTCAATAAGTCTTCGTTGGGCTGCTGTCACAGAATGCCACAGACTGGGTGAGACGTGTATGTCTCCCAGTTCTGCAGTCTGGGAAGTCCAAGATCATGGCGCTGGCAGCTGCAGTGTCTGGTGCGGGCCTGCTTCAGACATGGCTGGCTTCTGTCCTCACATGGCAGGAGGAGCGGGAGAGCTCTGGGGGCGCGGGGGGGGGGGGGGTGTCTAATCCATTCATGAGGCTCCTGACCTAATCATGTCCCCAAGGCCCAGCCTCTAATACCATCACTCTGGGTCTTAGGATCTCAACATATGAAGCTCGTGGGGAGACACACTCAGGGCACAAAACACAGCTCTGCTGGGTCAATAAGCACCTCCAGTGTTTGCTCCAAGTGTGGCTTCTGCTGGTTGGTGGTGTGGGGTGGATACCCCAACAGAAAGACCTGGCCTCCAGGAGCTTCCTGGTCAAGGATTCAAGAATATTGCATCCAAAACAATTAGAAAACACTTTATCAGCAGAAAATCAAGAACACCCGTAGGGTTCTAGACCATGGGTGGCCATCCCAAGCCCCCTACTGCATTGGTCACAACCTGCCAACCTAGCACCAGTAGCCCTTTCTTCTGGCCTGCTGCTCCTTCTTCTCCTAGGGCCAAGGGTGGCCTATTTCTTACTGAGCCCCCTGCTCCAGGCTCCTATAGGGGTAATTCATCCAGTTGGAGCCTGACACGTGATTTCTGCTCATTCTCTGTTGCCTTCCTCTAGTCTCCTGGGGATGTGAAGGAGGAGGATGGAGGTACCAGTCAGCGGGATTCGGAGTCCTTTGCCCAGAGGTGACATCGCCACGGTTTGCTCTTCAGGAGCCTACAAGGTCCTAGGTTTGGGGGTCCTGTAGCTGAACAAATAAGAAAAATGTTATGGTCTGCTTACCATATTGGTCTGTTGAAGAGGCAGGCCACAGCATTTTTCTTGTATTATCTCATTAAATCCGCACGACAATCCTAGAAGGTGGGGACTTTATTCTACTTCACAGTTGAAGACACTAAGGCATGGGGAGGTGAAGTCACGGGGAGGTGAAGTCACGTGTCCTCGTCAAACCACCAGTAAGTGGTGCAGCCAAGATTTGAACCCAAGCAGCCTGACTGCAGCATCTCGGGTTGACACCATTGTACATGCTGCCAAATTGGCTCATTCTAGGAATTTCCCTTCTTGCCACAACATTGAGAACTGAGCTGGAGGCCATTCTGAGCAAGGACCAGTTCCCCTCCTCCCTGTGTGAAGGGAGGGAGTTGGGATCCAAGAGAAGAGGAATTCCAGAAAAGACACTGCCATATTGGCCATTTTTCCATAATGCTCCCCAGGCAGGGGATCTTACTTCTGATTTGCCAGGTTCTGGCAAGGTTCTGCCAGGTTCTCATTTGCCAGGTTCTCTCTGTTCTAATTAACACCAGAGTCAGCCCCTCTCCAGGGTCCTGCCTGTAGCTGGATGCATGACCCTGTGGCTCCCGGGGTCAGTCTTCTGGGAGAGCCAGAGAGGACAAAGCAGTACCAACTCGGGTGGAGTTTCCTATGGTGATGATCCCTTTGCCTCATCTATAAAAAGCTCTGGTATGATCTACCCCATTTATGGTGGAGGCCGGGGTGGCGGAGTGTGCGGGGAGGAGGAAAAATCAAGCTGAAACAGCTCCTCTTTGCCTCCCTGGATTCTCTTCCAAAATGCTGTCAGCACTGCCAGTTGGAAAATATTTTTCTCCCTCCCTTTGTCTTCTTTCTTATTTAAAAAAAAAAAAAAAAGCCATCTGGTGTCAAATTCACTCCTGGCACATCATAAAGGGTAGCACTAAAAATGTCCCTGAAAAACTAAAAGCAAAACCGCAGCAGTACGCCCGGGGTGGAATCTCAGCAGCCCAGAATTTCCGAGGTGCCGGGGGGCCTGGGAGAGCAACCGTCTGGCTGGACCGAGGAGGAAACTGAGGCGGGGCGGGGCGGGGCAGGGTGGGGGTGGGGGTGAGATCACTCTTTCCAAAGGTTCCTCGAGCGCCTCTGGCTTCACGCTGCGCCCTGCAGCGTGGGGGCCCGAGCGTCCCCGGCAGACCCCTAACTGCCCCCCCCATGGCTGCGGCCCCGCGGGGGCTGGGGCGAGGTGCGCCCCGGAGCCCCCGCCGCCCCCGCTCCGCGTTCCTCCGCAGCAGCCACGACTCCCAGAGGGCGCTGGGCCCCGGCCAGGGGGGCGCGGCCGGCTCTCCTCCTCCCCGCCCCCCCCCCCCGCGCGCAGCCCCGCGGGGGCCGCCTGCAAAGCGCAGCGCGGTCCCTGCCCCCCCACCCCGCCCCCCGCCCCCACCGGGAGAGGACCGGTCCCTGCGCCCCCCACCCACTGGGAGAGGATCGTCCCTACCGCCCCCACCCCCGACCTCCCACCGGGAGAGGACCCTCCTGCGCGCCACCCCCCCCCCCCCCCCCCCCCCCGCGCTGGGAGAGGACCAGTCCTGGCCATCAGCCCCTGTCCACCCCCCCCACCAGGAGAAGACCAGTCCCTGCCCCCCCAGCGGAGTCTGCCGCGGGGGGGTGGGGGGGGGCCGGCGGGATGCAGTGCTGACCTCCCCGCCGCTGTGGCCAGACTCCTGAGCGCCCGGTGGGTGTGTGGGCTTGACCTCGGTGGTGTCACGCAGCTGGTGGTCCCCGCCGGACACCACCCCGTCTGGCGCTCTGCGCGGGGTGAGCGTGCAAACTTGGAGTTGCTGCTCCAGTTCTGAGGATTCTGTGACGCGGAGAGAGGAGGGTGTGCAGGACCACAGAAGAAAGATCTAACCCAGTTCTTGGCCTGAATGTAAATATTTACAATCCTATTAATACCGGCGCTTTAAATACCCGCTCCTGCCCATTGAGCACCAGCAGCTATCTCTGGGGCAGAGCTGGTTTCTCACCATTTCCCCTATTTTAGGAACTCGAGAGCCCAGGCACCTAGTGCCATGAGGAGTCAGAAGTCCCGCCGGAGCTAGCCCAACTGAGCACCCTCCCCGGGGCCACCTCCGGCTGCTGACCTCTCAGGTCAGGCAGAGCCCTTCCTGCACCCTGACCGGACCAGGAACAGGCCCCGCTTCCTCTGCTCCCGTGCTGGAGCCTGGAGGGTGGAGTGGGATTAGATAAAATTAAGCTCCCAACCCACTGAAATAGAAGGTCCAGCCGGGATTTGGCCGTTTTGTTTAGGGGCATATCCCTGGCCCTGAGAACAATGCTTGGCACATAGTAGCTGCTCAGTAAATATTTGAGCGGCTGAATGACTATAATAAAAGTCTTCAGATTCCTAAGAATTAAACACGTATCCTCTCTTCTTGCTCCTTTACCCTCCATATAAATTCATGCTTTTTTTCCTCTTCCTGCCTCTTAAATCTCAAGCTTCGGTTTTAAAGACCTTGTGTGTTGTGTTTTATTTTAGCTTATCTGGAATAATTTTAGACTTGCAGCAAAGTTGCAAAGATAGCATAAAGACTTCTCATGTACTCTTCATGCAGCTTCCCCCACAGTTAATACGTGAGGTCACCATGGTGCATTTGCCACAGTGAAGAAATTAGCATTGGTACATTACCATTAACCAGACAACATACTTTACTTGGATTTTCGTGTTTTTCCACTCATCTCCTTTTTCTGTTCCAAGATCCAATCTGGGAATAGCTCCTTGAATTTTAGACTGGAAGACTTTTTTTTGGAAGCCTTTTAATATGTAATCCAGATCTTACTGTGTAGGGTCTCTTTCCTTGGCACTGACCCAGGGGACAGAGTCCCTGGCACTAGGCTGAGCTTCCTTTCCTGGGGGCCTAGGAAACACCTTGAGCCCTGGATTTCCTGAGAGCGATATTAAGGGATTCCTCCTGGGTCTGCTTGCCGTCTCTGGTAGCATCTGGTACAAATCTGGACCCTGAGGGCTGCCCTGGGTCTTCCTCCCTCCCCCCACACCCCCACCACGCACATCCCAGAAAGAAGATGTACATGCTGCTCCCTGTGACCTGCCCCAGGTCTCCATTTCCTTTAGGACCTGACCCTTCCCTGTGTCCCTCATTACCTGGCACCCATTCCTCCGTCTCATGAGGGACAGACCCCATTCACTTCTCCCAGCCTCACTCTCCTTTTCCGCCATCCTGGAATCATCTTCTAGCCTGAAGTCCTCAGGGAAGCAACTTCTGGTTTGGACTATGTTACTTGCTCACAGCTCACCATCGAGCTTGCCTTGGGATTGGAGATGAGTGGAATGAGGGACACTCCATTTATTCAGTTGGCAGGAATTATTGAGCCTGGCTGTCACAAAGATGAATAGTTCTGATCCTTGCTCTCCAAGATCTTATGGTCTGGAGGAAGAGACAGGTAATGCGAACGAATAATTGGGAGACATGCCTTTATAGCGATAACGTGTGTACACACTTTGGGGCAGCACTTAGGGGCAGAGCCCGGGCCCTTGGATTGTGCTGGAACACTGGGGCAGCTCCTGAGGTCATGCTTGAGTTGGGGCTTGAAAGATGGATAGGAAGTGGTAGGTGCCCAGGAAAGGGGCAGGGGGAGGAGAGAAGACACTCCCAGAAGGTGTACCTTGAGAGCAGAGCATTTTTGGGAATCTGCAGAGTCACCCAGTGTGGCTGGAACATGGGGGTGTGAAGGAGATGACAGGAGAGAGACAGGCTGGATAAATAGAACAATCAGGTCTTAGGTTCCAGAGTTAGGAGTTTAAACTTCATTCAGCGGGTGGTGAGGGCTATGAGCCCATTTAGTTCTTAGGTCACTTGGGCAGCTCTTTGGAGTCGGGACTCCAGGCGAGAAGTAATGGGGTCTGAAACAGGGTAGTAGAGTTTGGCCAGAGGGACAGATGCCAGAGAAAGTCAGAGGCGGGGCTCAGTGGATAGTGGAGTGGGGTACGGGGAAGGGGAGTTAGGGTGACTTTGGACTTCTGGTTTGCAGGATGAAGACGAGAGGGACTGGAGCGGGGGAGTGGAATGAGCTGGAGTTGTTTTTGCCCCCCACACGTGAGCACCCTGAGCAGAGGAGAGGATGGGTATAGTGCACGTGACTGGGCTGGGCCCCAACCTCCTGGCCCAGAGGAGGACCATCTCAGGGCAAGGGGACAGGTGCTGGAACAGGCCAACTGAGGCTTGTAGCTCTAGGGGGAGCTGACCCGGGAGACCTTGGTGGGAAAGTGGAGGATGAGGAGGAGAGGAGATGGAGTGGGGAAAGAGAAGGAGTGCTGTTTGGTTCAGGGAACTAAGGAGAAGGTCACCACGTCACTGCAGATGCGGAAGCCAGAGGAGGTCTCAGCACCCTCCTCTAACCTGGGGACAGACTAGATGGGGGCCAGGCAGTCTGTGGGGCCCGGAGCGAACACTCAGAGCTGAGGAGGTGAGGAGGTGCTGCAGCTCCCCTGTCTTTGGGCATTTCAGAACCTGCTGGAATTCTGGAAGGGGCTGAAGTTCACCCCGAGACTGCTTCTTCCGGTTGTGGGAGGGGCAGGGGCACCTGAAAACACTCATGTGGACAGTTCAGGTGGCTAGGAAGGGATGTATGGCAGATTTTTAGTCACTATCGCCACAGAAACCCCGATTCTTAGCTGGACCCTGTCAAGAATTATGAATGTCTGTGATATTATCCTATTCATAAGCTAACGAGTTAGCCCATGTCGTAGCTGCTGGCAGGAGCCGAGGCTCCTGAGTCCGAGACTAGGGACATTTTGTTGTTCACAGCAAGGCAGTGGAACCGTGGCAGCCTCGGTCCTCACAGGGCTTCACAGATGCCTGGACGCACATGGGTTGCGTTTCAGGAGATGGACTCAAACTTGGGGAAACCAAATCTTTTATAATGGGCGGCATGCCTGCCCCTTGCTGTGGAGGGCGGCACGGAATACCTTCCATGGATGTTCGCTATCCTGGAAATGAAATCTGGAAGAGGGCAGCCCTGGTGGTGCAGCGGTTTAGCTGCGCCTGCAGCCCGGGGTGTGATCCTGGAGACCCAGGATCGAGTCCCACATCAGGCTCCTTGCATGGAGCCTGCTTCTCCCTCTGCCTGTGTCTCTGCCCCTCTCTCTCTCTCTCTCTCTCTCTCTCTCTGTGTGTTTCTCATGAATAAATAAATAAATAAATAAATAAATCTTTAAAAAAAAAAAAGAAATCTGGAAGAAAGGACAGTCAGTGGTTCACTTGTGAGACACGAAGGAGTGGACTAGAACCGTGGGGAATTGTCTGCCTCCAGACGCATGGCCCTAGACAACTAGCAGTACGCTTCCAGGCTCCCTTGCAGCTACATGAAACCGTCGAACTAAATCGTGGTCTCCTGAGTGTGTACTTTTGTGTGGCCGCTTCTGGGAAATTGCAAAAGCTGGCTGGCATGGCCCTGGGTTCCCTCCTCCCACCTTCTTCTGTCCTGGTGGCTGCCTTGGGGACAGGGTGTTGGGGCGGGAGCGCCGTGTGGGGCCAGGAGGGGCGGGTGAGGGCCAGGGAGGCCGAGCCCCGGGACGCAGAGGCCTGGGTCTCTGACGGTGGTGGAGCTTACAGATTACGGTGCTGATGACCTTCAGGCTGCTTCACGTGAGGGGAAAATAAACCCCATCCTCTGTCAAGTGTTGTTGTTGTTGTTGTTTGCTTCATGCAGCCGAATTGGATGCTGCAGGAGGAGGATGCATGGGGGTTAAATCTGTCAGCGGAGAGAAGGGTGAGGGGCACTCTTCCCGGCCCCGTCACTCAGCCTCGGCGGTGACGGGGGAGGGGTGGGGAGTCGCCTCTGGCTTGTTTGCCACCCAGTGGTGTCGCCCCATTCACAGGGGGGCCCGGGTGGCCACGCGACCCAGCAGCGCCCACTTGAAGACCGCAAGCAACAAGCTGACTCCATTCACAAACCCTGTCCTCCTTTGAAAACCAATCACCGTGCAAAGCGTGACGGGGTGGTGGCCAGCGGCGGCCCATCTGTCACGCCCTTTCAGCGGCCAGGCGCAGGCGGCCCTTGCCTTTGTACCCGGGACACGCACCGTAAGGAGATCACAGTGCCTCCTGAATTATTCAGGGCTGCCCGGGTGTCGGTTCTATTATACACGTGCAGGTCGCTCTGGCCTCCCGACCTCCAGCCCTGCCGCCCCGTGTCCTTCCAGGCTTTTCCACTGGCTGCTTTGGGCCTTTGGCTGCAGACCCCCAGGCCCGGGCGCCCTAATTTGCCTTGGCCTGCTTCCTACCTGCCCCTGGGCACCAAGGCCGCCCTGCAGGCCCCGGTCTCTGCCCGGCGACTGTCCTCCCCGCCACCCCAGCAGCCCGGCCTCCTCCCTGTCTCTTCGGGCCTCACCACTGGCAGGTGACATCACTCTCCCAAGTGCCTGCCCGCTGGGGACATGGCAGCGGCGGGAGCCTCGCTTCTGCGGGCCTCCCTCGAGGCCCGGTGCTCGCGGGCCTTGCGGTTTCCCCGCCAGCACCCCGGTCCGGCCCCAGGCCGGCCTGTCCCCCTCCCCTGGGCTCCCAGGCGCCCAGCTCTCCCTGGAGCGGGCCCGGAGAGTCCCCCCAGCTGGTAATGAGGCAGAGATGGTAATGCACAGTTAAGAGTAATGAAATGCAGTGATATTTCAGGCCTGACAGACCTATTTCTGGCAGCCTTAGAATTAAAGTGTGAGGCTTTGTACTGCAGCTGCTACTAGGAGCCTTCAGAGTTTTTCTAAAGATGTGAATAAAGCTTCCAGGGTTTCGGCTCAGATCACTGGGGCTATTTATCCTGCTGCTGCTTTCATTGTACCTTTTTATTTGAAATTTTAGAGCTTTTAGATGAAGGAAACACAGCAGCAAGTGCAAAGCATACAAAATATCCTGGTGGGGGGGAATGTCCTGGTTTTCCTCTGCGATTGTCCACGCGGCTCTGGGAGGAAGAGCTGCTGCAGGGCGGCCTGGCCCAGGGAGCCGTCCCTGGGTCCCCCCCGTGCGTGCCGTCCTCCTGGGCTCCTGCCCCGCTGCGTCCCTGCTGCCGAGATTGATGGGGCCCGTCTGTGCCCCTCTCGATTGAGGGGGGGGGATGTGCTAGGAAGAAGCAGATCTGCCCGGGCCCGGCAGCCACAGCTCATTTTCTAGACTCAGCCAGAAAGGCCAGCCGGCTCATTCCCATCTCGCCCCCAACCCCATGCCACCAGGGACACCAGGAAGCTTGCAGGCCTCGGCCAGGAGGGCCCGCAGGGCTTGGGCTCCGCTGTCCCACGCACCGGGGGGTGCATCTCGGCTCTGTGCACCACCTGCAGCACCCAGGGCGGGCCATCTACTCTCTTTGGACTTTGGTTTCTCCGCCTGTGAAATGGGGACAATGCTGCATCATCTACTGTCCTTGCACTGGACGTGAGGTACCCCCCACACACGGAGCAGCAAGGCCTGTCGGTACCGTCGAAGGCGTCTCAGGAGTCAGGATAGCTTGGCTTTCCTCCTGGCGTTGCGGCTCCTGGGCCAAGTCCCTTCTCTGGAAGCTCCACAGCAGTGGAAAGAGAAGGGGCTTTGGGGCCAGACAGAGCTAGGTTCCCACCCAGCTCCTTATTTTTCTGGTTTGTGAGCTTGAGCAGGTTGCTCCACCTCCTCCATCCCCGTTTCCTCGTCTGACAAACAGCGACGATGAGCACTCACCTCAAAGAGCTGTGGTGAAGGTTCAAGGAGATCATGCTCCTGCACAATCCACACGGGGCCCTGCAAACGGTAGTGTTGGTCAGTGATGGGCCCCCCCGCCCCTCCCCTTCTCCTCCCTCTGCTTCAGTTCAAAGGAGGGACATTGCAGATCCAGCCACCAGCTCGCCAGAAATGGAGGAGGAAGGCAAGCATGTCAAGTGGCAGCAGGGGAGACCGTTGGCAAAATCCAGAATTTGGGAAATTCCTGAGGAGAGATGACCCAGAATCTTCCATGAGTAAATGACAGGAGGGAGAAAGAGGTCCGAAAGGGCCGTGTAGACCCCGTGGGGATCCAGATTCACACAAACCACCCGGGGAAAAAAATAAGAGACCAGTAAGGAAATTGTGCTAATGGCTGGATATTTGATCACGTTTAAGTGATTGCTGTTGATTTTTCAGGTGTGACAATAGGTATTGTGGTTAGGGTTCAGAAGCCTTCCTCTCTTGGAACCCATACAGGAGAGATGACAGATTAAGCGATAGGGCAATCGAGGTTTGCTTTAAAATAATGCGGGGGGTGGGGTGGGGGGAGGCATCCCTGGGTGGTTCAGTGGTTTGGCGCCTGCCTTTGGCCCAGAGCCTGATCCTGGAGTCCCGGGATTGAGTACCGTGTCGGGCTCCCGGCCTGGAGCCTGCTTCTCCCTCTGCCTGTGTGTCTCTGCCTCTCTCTCTCTCTCTCTCTCTCTCGGGGGGGCTTATATATACATAGGCCTATATATATATAATAATAATAATAAATAAAATAACGCAGGGGAACCAAGCGGTGGGAGGGGGGCCTCAAGGAAGCGAAACTGGTCCTTTGGTAGAACGATTAAAGCTGGGTGGTGGTCGATGGGGGTTTGTTAAACTGTTTTCTCTCCTCTTGTATATGTTTGAATATTTTCATTAAAAAAAAAAAAGGCAATGATCCTTTGTAGATGGAAAGTGCTTTTCCCATCTGTTTCTTCCTCGGCCCCAGCCCCGCCTGGACCGCCTGTTACCAGGGCCTCCCTGTCCTCCCAGACTTCGGTCTCTCCCTTCCAGTCTCCTGGCCACTCTGCCACCACGTTATCGCCCTCAAACACAAATCAGATCGCGTTATCTGCTTGCGTAAAAACCTCCTGGTAGCTCCCTATTGCCAATCATCTATCAGAGTCTAAAATCCTTGTTGTTGCTCAGAGCCCTTCACGGCGTAAGCTCAGCCCTCCTGCCTGGCTCCTGTGCTGGCCCGTGCTCACCCCTGCGTGAGGCCGGGCTCTGGTCACACGGGTCAGGCCTCCCTGGCCTCCCTGACTTCCTTGATGCGGCTCTCTATTCGGCAGCTCCTCTCCCTTGACCCTAACTTCGTTTATTGAAGACTAAAGTGTTTTGCAAAGCTCGGTTCAAATGTCATCCGTCTTCATGCTTTCTGGAAGTCTTTACGCAGCTCACCAGATATCTCTGCCTCCCTGCCTTCTGGCATATCTTCTGGTAGGATCTTACTTCCTGGCTTTCTGAGGTTGGATGGGGCCATGTGACCAGTTTTAGCCAATGAGGTGGAAGTGGAAGTCAGACATTTCACTTCTGGGCCAAGAATTCAATTGCTAATTCAAAACCCTTTGGAGCTGTCTTTCCCTCTGGCTCAGCAATATCCAGATATCAGCTGCTCCATCAAGCTGGGTTCTGGCTTGAGCACGAGGCCACGGAATAGAACCTCCCGTCCACCGTGAGGGCGACCTAGTGTGGGGCAAATAAATCTGAGGGGTTATTTGTTTCTTTGGCATAACCTGGTCTATCCTGACTAATAATGCTTCCTCTCTGACTTGGAATCAACTGTGCAATTCTCTGTAATTTTGCATTATCGTCCCGTGTAGGTAACATGTTGGGATGATACAGCCCTTTGGGTAAGGAATTCTGTTTTATGGTCTTTGCATTTTGGTCCCCAGCACTCAGCATGGTGCCCTGCAGAGTGGAGGCCTGAACTGAATGTCCATAGTTGTGGTTGGTCTAGGCAGACTATGTGCAGGGGTTAAGATGTCCCCACTCTTGTGCGGGGCCTCCACACTCTTTAGTCATAGAACCGTGATGGTTTAGAGATGGAGCCGGAATCTGGCTTGGATATTCTCAGTGGATGGTATGCCCAGCCCCAGGCAATGGAGCAATACTGGCCTAAGGCCGTCACAATCCCCTTCCCTTGTGGTTACGATTAGTTTACACAAGGGCACACAGGCTGGCTCCAGCTGGTGAGATGTACGGGGAAGTCTCGTTCTATCCCTGAAAAAACAGAAAGAGATGAGAAATGCAACTAGTCTGTCCTAATTTGGATCTCCCTGAAATCAGAGCCTGAAAGAGGACTCAAATGCTAATAGTCTATGTGGGAGCAGACTCCGGGTTGCAGGGGAGACAGAGTGGAGAGGAAGAAACAGGAGAGGAAGACAAGTCAGTAAAGGGTTTACTTCTGAACTTGTTCTACTGGGGCTCAATCCTGCTGAGGACCCAGTGAGGGACGTCAGGATTGTCCCTCCAAATGGCGGGAGGCAGGGCGTTTATCTAATGAGTTTCATTGGTTGCCTGTTGCCCCTAATTATACTGAAACTGGAGGGTCACCAGTGACTTCTCAGTGACCAGAAGCCAATGGGTGCATTCCATCCAGTTCCTTCTTTGCTGTGTCCCCCCTACTTCCTGCTCCTGGGCCCTCTTCTGTCCTGGTTTCTAGGACAGGTCTCCCTCCGATACCTCTCTGCAGCTGCCTCTCTGGCCACGTCTTTTTGCTTTCCTTCCCAGGCTATGGTAATTTCTTAGAATGAGACAGTAATAAGGTTTGTTGCGTCATTTGACTCTTCCTTTCATGAATGATTTCTCTGTAGCATGTGATGCTGCTCGCTAGCATTTTACCCGCAGTAGAACTGCTTTCAAAACCTGAGTCAATCCTCTCAACCCTGCTGCTGCTTGATCAACTAAGCTTACGTGATATTCTAAGTCTCTTCAGCTGTGTTATTCAACAGTCTTCACAGCATCTTCACCAGGAGTTGATTTGATCTCAAGAAACCACTTTCTTTGCTCATCCATAAGAAGCAACTACTCATTTGGGGAAGTTATGCCATGAGATTGCAATGACTCAGTCCCACTTCTTATTCTAGTTCTCTTGCTATTTCCACCACATCTGTAGTGACTTCCTCCACCGAAGTCTTGAACCCCTTGAAGTCATCCTTGAGAGTTTGAATCGACTTCTTCCAAACTCCTGTTCATGTTGATATTTTAATCTCTTCTCATGAATCATGAATGTTCTTAATGGCATCTAGAATGATTAATCCTCCCAGAAGGTTTTCAATTTATTTGGCCCAGGTCCATCAGAGGAATCACTATCTATGGGAGCTATATAGCCTTTCAAAATGTATTTTTTAAATAATAAGACTTTAAGTAATTACTCCTTGATTTGCAGAATGGATTTGTGTTAGCAGGCATGGAAACAATGTTGTCCAACAGCCTTTTTGGCCATCTCCATCAGAGCTCTTGGGTGGCCAGGTGCATTGCCGATGAGCAGTAATATTTTGAAAGGAATCTGTTTTTTCCTGAGAAGTAGGTCTCAACAGTGGGCTTAAAATAGTCAATAAACCATGTTGTAAACAGATGTGCTGTCATCCAGGCTTTGTTTTTCCTTTTACAGAGCATGGGCAGAGTAGAGTTGGCATAATTCATAAGGGCCCTAGGATTTTCAGAATGGTCAGTGAGCGTTGTCTTCAACTTAGTCACCAGCTGCATTAGCCCCAACAGGACGGTCGGTCTGTCCTTTGAAGCTTTGAAGCTCCTCACTGACTTCTCACTAGCTATGAAAGTCCTAGATGGCATCATCTGAGAAAGGCTATTTGATGTATATTGAAAATCTGTTGTTTAGTGTAGCTGTCTTCATGATCTTAGCCAGATCTTCTGGAAAACTTGCTGCAGCTTCTACGTCATCACTTGCTGTTTTGCCTTGTACTTGTATGTTACGGAGACAGCCTCTTTCCTTAAAGCTCATGAACCAACCTTGGCTAGCTTCAAACTTTTCTTCTGCAGCTCCCTCACCTCCTTCAGCTTTCATGGAATTGAAGAGGTTTACAATCTAGAATTGCTCTAGATTATGCTTTGGATGAAGGGAATGTTGTGGCTGGTTTGATCATCTAGCTGAACCACTAAACTTTCTCCATATCAGCGATGAGGCTGTTTCACTTCCCTACCATTCATATATTCACTGGAGTATCGCTTTTAATTTCCTTCAGGGACTTTTCCTTTGCATTCACGACTCAGCTAAATGTTTGGTACACGAGGCTAGCTTTCAGCCCGTCTTAGCTTTTGGCATGACTTCCTTACTAAGCTTAGTCATTTCTCCCCCCCACCCCTTTCTTTTTTAAGATTTTATTTTTATTTATTTATTTATTTATTTATTTATTTATTTATTTGAGAGAGAAGGAGGGGTGGGGAGGAGCAGGTCCTCACTGAGCAGGGAGCCCAGTGTGGCGATCCATCCCAGGACCCTGGGATCATGACTGAGCTGAAGGCAACTGCTTAACTGACTGAACCACCCAGGCGCCCCTAAGCTTAGTCATTTCTAGCTTTTGATTTAAAATGCGAGATGTGCAGCTTGTCCTTTCACTTGAACACTTTAGAGGCCATTGCAGGGTTATTCACTGGTCTAATTTCAATACTGTTATGTCTCAGGGAATGGGGTGGCTGGAGGAAGAGGGAGAGAGACAGGGGAAGGGCCAATCAGTGGAGCAGTCAAAACACACACCCCTTTCATTCATTAAGCTTGCCATCTTACATGGGTGCAGCTTGTGGCACCCCCAAGCAATTACAATAGGACATCAAAGATCGCTGATCACAGATTAGCATGAGAAACCAACATGTGAGACCAGAGACATGAAGTAGAAAAATGATACCAACGGACTCACTCGATATGAGGTTGCCACAAACCTTCAATGTGTAAAAAAAGCAGTATCTGTGAAGTGCAGGCAAGCGCAGTGCTAGAATATGAGGCCTGCCTGCCTCGCATCTGTCCTCCTAGGCTGTGCAAGTGCAAGGGCCATCAACTTACTAGTGTGAGGATGCGAATGAAGCCGGGGTGCGCATGAGATAAGGCCCGAAGAATGCAGCGGCCAGGGCCAGTGCAGCAAGGTGAGCACACTTTAATCAAATCCACAGGTGATGCGGACTTAGGCTTTTGCACACATTTGAGAGCAACGGGGGCAGATGCAGAAGAGGCTTGTCATTGAAGACAAACTCCAGGGCACCTGGGTGGCTCAGGCCATGATCCAGGGGTCCTGGGGTCAGGCCCCACGTGGGCTCTCTGCCGGCTCGCAGGCCAGAGAGCAGAGATGTACAGGCCCGAGGGGGCCGGGCGGGGGGGCATGTCTGCTGCCCAACCACAGGCTGGCCCCGGGACACGTAGTGTGCAGCTCCTAACACCTGCTGCAGCTCCTGCCACCTAGATACGATCTGAACTCCCCACTGTGACACTGGCCTCCCTTTCTCACCCAGTCCTGAAACCAGCGAGTCGCTCTCTTCCTGGTTTGCCTCTGCTGTCACCCCCTTAGAACAGATGGTCATTGCTCGAGGACCAGGATGATGACCTCTTTACCCCTTAGTAGGTATCAGTGATACCAGACAAATGATGGCCTATAAAAGGTTCAAGGCACTCTAAGCACAAAGGAGTCTGCAGAAGAGGATCTAATTCAGAACCAGAGGCTCAGGGAAAGCTTTCAGGAACAAGTGACAACTAAGCTGGAACCTGAGGCCGGGCTAGGAATTGGCTAAGCCTAGAGGTTTCAGACCAAGGGAAAAGCCAGTGTGAAAGCTCAAGAAGATCAGAGCAAATTTAAGACACTGAAGGGAGGTCGGTTTATTTCAAGCGTGAAGGAGCAAGAGAAGAGAGAGGGATTGGAGGTAGACAGTGGCCAAATCATGCAGAATCTGGCAAGCCTTCTGAGCAAGTACTGACTTTATCCTAAAGGAAATGGGAAACCTGAAGGATTTAAAGCAGGAGAGTGTTGGGATGGAACTGGAATTTTAGTAAAATCACTTTGATTTAAATATGGAAAAAAATAAACGGATCGCACAAGATGAGAGAAAGAGAGCAGTTGGGGGAGAGTGACAGTTGACCAGGCAAGAGGATGATGTACGAGACCAGAGCAGTGGCAGTGGAGATAGAGGAACTGGATGAGTTGGAGAGATACACAGAGGTAGATCCAGGAGGACATGGAGGTGGGAAGTGAGAGCATGGGAGGAGCCTGTGATGGTGGCTGGGTTTCTGGCTCGGCAAATGGGGGGCGCATCACTTAGCACTTGGCACTTAGGGTTAGGTTATGTCAAAGCAACAAACACGCCCCCAATCTCAGTAGCTTAATAGGACGAAGGTTCACTTCTCATTCTGGCCATGTGTCACTCACACATTGGCAAGAGAGTTTGTCATCCAGGATGAGTGTAACAGAGGCTGTGTCTCAGGGCATGCTTCCACGGTCACTTGAGGCAGCAAAAGGCGATGCGGCAAATCCATTACAATGAACTGTGTTCTTCTTTTTGTTTTTTAAGATTTTATTTATTTATTAATGAGGGATACAGAGAGAGGCAGAGACACAGGCAGAGAGAGAGGCAGAGAGAGAAGCAAGCTCCGATGTGGGACTCGATCCCGGGTCTCCAGGATCACGCCCAGGCTGAAGGCAGGCACCAAACTGCAGAGCCACCCAGGTGTCCCCTCTCTGTGTTCTTTAGCCAAAACAAGTCCCATGGCCTCCCCTCATTTCAAGGGGGCAGGGGAATGCAGTCCTGGTGTGTGACTGGCAGTGGGGGAATTGCACCTGTTAGGTGAACAACACCAGTGACTCCCACAGATGGAGAGTGACAATGCCAGTCACTGACAGGGGGAGATGGGTGGGACCAGGTCTGGGACCTTGCACCTCTCTAACACGTCCTGCACTCTGTGGCCAGGATCCTTGTTCTAGAATGAAAGTCTCATGTCCTTCCTCTGTTCAAATCTCTTTAGAAGCTCCCTGTCACCTACCTGGTGACTCTGTGAACCCACGGTGTGGCCGGGGGCTTAGCACTTGCCTACCGGGCCGGCTCCATTGGCGAGCATTCCTCTCCATCCCAGCCACCCCTCCATCAGGACTCGGAGTGCCCTGAATGTGCCTCACTTTCTCAGCCTCCGTACCCTCATCTATGCTTTGTTTCTTGGCCTGGGATGCCCTCCTCCATCCTTTGCCTCCCTGTGTATCTGGAAAGCTGCTATTCCTCCTTTGAGAAAGCCTGTCTACATTTCTCCAGGCAGACGTCGGTGCACCTTCTTGTATTCCACTGGTTAATGTTGTCCTCACTTCTGTTATAGTCCTAACTTCATTTTGATAATAGCATTTAGGTGTCTGTTTCCCTCTACATGTGGCTCCTAAATTTATTTGTTGTCTACTCAGTGCCCATTCCATACACCTGCCACAGTACATGGCTTCCCCTTAGAGGATTTCACTTATTCCCAGCCCAGGGATTCAGGGAGGATGGACTCTTGTCCCCAGTCACCCCCTAGCTAATCAGTGCACTGGTCAGAGTGGCTGGCTCAGGGGTGGGCACTTGACCCATTTCAAATGAAGGGGAGAACAGGAGTCTCAGAACCTGTAAAGCAGTTACTAGTATGAAGATGTGAGTCTGGGATTGCGGGTGCCACTTTATGACTGCAGTGGGAGAACCTGGAGCTCCTGGAAGGCCACTATATGAAACCACACTGTGACAAAACCACCGTGAAAGGCTGTGTGGCAAAGGGGGAACCGAGTCCTTGGTGACATTGTGTGAATTCTTGGATCAAGCCTTGCTCAGGGGCAGCTATTCCTCAGGAGTTTAGAGTAATGTGAGCAAATAAATTCTCTTTACTCCTTGAGCCAGTTGAGTTGGATTTTTGTTTATTGTGACCTAAGAGACCTAACTAGTAGAGAAATTAGTACCATGAGTGTGGAGGGATTTCAAGAGGCAGGACTCCCCCCTCCCCCGCCCACCAAAATGGAATTAATTTAACCAAGGAGGCAAGATGAAAAGCAGTAAGAACACCTGTATCTTGGGCTGAGACATTGGTGATCTGTTACAGCTAGTTATCTGGTATAGTATTATATCTTGGGATGCAGATCATTCACCTACTGTGGCTGTGGCTGAGATTCTGGAAACTGGCAGGACTGGAAAATCCCAAAAATTTTGCCCCAAGGTATGTTACTATAAGCAGAAAAGGGGGGGGGGAATACATGGCATGAGATAAGACTGAGATATGGATTAATTCTGCTCTCTAGCCCTTTCTTAAACACCTCCTGTTTTTTTACTACCTCCAAGACACAGGGATCTATCAACCCCCCCCCAGAGATGTAGGCGGGATATAGCCTAAAGGCAAGGACCATATTCAAGGTTTCTCCCCAGTTGTTCTAAGATATAGTCTAAGACTAAAGGTCAGGCTGAACGTCTGGAAGGCCTGTTGCATACCAGACTCTAGACCCAGACTAGTCTCGGCGAGATCTCTGGTTTTATATACTAGCTCATGGAAGACACCGTGGGCAAAACAGACTGGAAGCCTACCAAGGGACATATAGTGCCGTAAGAAACTCTTAAGTCTAGAGACTTTCTGACTCTCAGGTCCCCAAACACAGGGAATCAACCTTCTTCTATGAAGGCCATAGAAGTTTTATGTTTCATAAAACATAGTTCTGTGATTCATAAAACATGAAA
Source organism: Vulpes lagopus (assembly GCF_018345385.1). Taxonomy (NCBI): domain Eukaryota; kingdom Metazoa; phylum Chordata; class Mammalia; order Carnivora; family Canidae; genus Vulpes; species Vulpes lagopus. The sequence continues at coordinate 67,689,853 of NC_054828.1, read as the reverse complement.
GCCACAATTCTGACACTTCTTATGTACATAAGCATTTTATCAGAAGTATCAATTTTGGGGTTTCATTCCCCCCCAAATATGACTCTTTTTATCTGGTATTGGGCTCAGGAATAAGCATTTTTAACAAATATCCTCAATGATTCACAGACAGGTGACGAGGGAATCCCACTTTGGGAGACACTGCAGTTAGGGAAATATTAAATTCCTTAAGGACTCGCAGCAGCACTTCTTCTGTCTTCACGGTCACTAGCACCATGTAGGCACAGCATGGGAGTGTCACAGAGCCTTGTCTACTAGATCTGAAAAGCACGGGTTTCCAGAGCCAGCATGGATTTGGGAAGTGTGTAGACCATGGATCTGGCCTGGATTCCTGCTTCCTGATCCTTGTTTCTGCTTGATCCTGCTTTGCACCTACTAGGTTAGCCATAGCCCCACTGAGCTGGCAGTGAATATGCCTGGGATCTTCTGTCACTGCCTCTTAAGGAAGCAGAGAGTTCTGGACACATCCGTAGGGGTGAGGAATGTGTCACAGGTTGGAGAGAGTGTTTATTGGGCTTCTCATGTTTATTTTCTTCCTTCCACCACACCTCAGGACAGGGAGTGTTCTGAGAGCCTAGGTGAAGCAATTATACTTTTCTGGCACGTTGGGTGACTCATGTGTCTCAACTCCACACATCATCAAAGGCCTTGGAATTGCCAAGGTCAGGATATTTAAAACCACATTCTTGGGAGGGTTCTGGACACTGCCAGTTCAGGTCAGGAAAAGAGAAGTGCCCAGAGGACAGCTGACAGGGTTAGTGCCCACTGTTTACAGCAAGTCTAACAGCACACAGCAGTTATAGGTATGGCCATATTGTTGTTTAGTTCTGGCTGGTGATTGCCAAGTGACCACGGATTTCTCTTTATTCAGTCTCCTAAATAGTTAATTCAGCACCTACTGTATGCCAAACATCAGGGAGGCTACAAAGATGTGTAGGTACAAACCTACCCCAAATGAGCTCACAGACTAGAGAGGAACATAGTGGTTCTGCAGAGAGACTCATGAACAATAATCACATGCACAAGTAGGGTATTATAAGCTCACTAAGGAAGGGCATACAAGTTGGAGTGGTGGAGATGATGGTAGGGTATAGGGAAATCTTCTGGGAGTAGGATCCTGGCCTGAATATATAAACTTAAGTGGAAGTTAACCAGGCCATCTTCAGTATCTGGCCAAGATGGAATAACAGATGGAATTTACCCTACCACCTGAAGCAATGAAAAAGTTGTACAAAATATGTAAAACAATTGTTTCAGACATGCCAGATAGCACAGGACAATGATCCTCAAGAGAGGGAAAACAACCAGGGTGAGCCCCATGATTGCTTCAACCTTCTTTCTTGAGAGAGTTCCCAGGCTATGACACAAAGAGGGGGAAGCCAGGTAGACCCCAGCAATCTCTCAGAGTTGAGGAGATGGACCAGGGAGTCTAGGGAGGCCAAGGCTGCAACTAGAGTTTTCAGGGTGGAATACCAGAGAAGAGTGAGACATGAAGAGGGGAAGAAGGAGAGAAGAGAGAAAGAGAAACAGAGAAAGAGACAGAGGGATCCATGGGTGGCTCAGTGGTTGAGCATCTGCCTTTGGCCCAGGGCGTGGTCCTGGGGTCCTGGGATCAAGTCTCTCATTGGGCTCCCTGCATGGAGCCTGCTTCTCCCTCTGCCTGTGTCTCTGCCTCTCTCTGTGTGTCTCTCATGAATAAATAAATAAAATCTTAAAAAGAAAAAAAAAAAGAAGAGACAGAAACAGAGATATTCAGAAAACTGCAGAGGGCTCCCTTGAGTCCTTAGCTGAATACTGGTCAGAGCATGTGAGTGAGGAAACCACCTGAATCTGGGGAAGGAACCACGAAAAAGGAGCAGAGGAAATAATCTCTGGAATGCACACAAGGCAAAAAATAGTTTGTGTTTCTACTAGTCAGAATGGCAAACCTCATACATACATCACAAGACATCAGAAAGAGTACTCAGAAGAGGATTACCTTGATAGTGGGGCAAAATTAGCTCTAGACTAATGAATATGCTGGTCACAACTAACAAAACTTAAAAGCAAGCCTTGAAAGTATCAAACTGTTTTCAAGTAACTTAACTCTGCCCCAAAACAAAGCTCAAGGGTATTTATAGGAATACAAAAAAGTCCAGCATCTAACAAGGGAAAATTTGCAATGTTTGCCATTCAGTCTAAAATCACCAGGTAAGCAAATAATCAGGAAAATATGACCTATAACAAAGAAAAGAAATCAATCAATGGAAGTAGACCCAGAAATGACATAGATGTTAGAATAAGGACATTAGTAGACAAAATCATATGATGTTCAAGAATGAGAGATTAATTATGTTAAGTAAAAGCATGGCAGGTATAAAAAAGATTCAATCAAACTTTTAGAGATGAAAAAATAAATTTATTTAAAAAAACACAAAACTTTTAGAGATGAAAAATATAATATGATGGGCAAAAATAACTTGGATGGGATTAGACACCGAGGAAAAAAATACTAGTAAATGTGAAGACATAGAGACTATCCATAAAGGGGAAAGGGGGAAAAAGAAAAGAACAGAACATCAGGGATCTCTGAGAAAACTTGTGGGGCCTAACATATGTGTAATTGGAGTCTCAGGAAAATGAGGGCAAAAAAATATATTAAAAAAAATAATGGCCAGGGACCCTGGCTGGCTCAGTTGGAAGAGTGTGTGACTCTTGATCTCAAGGTCATGAGTTTGAGCCCCACATTGGGTGTAGAGATTACTTAAATAGAAATTTTAAATAACCAAATATATTCCACATTTGATGAAAACTGTAAACCCACGGATCCAAGAAGGTCAATGAACCCCTAGCAAAAGAAACCAAACTATACAAAGGTGCATCATAATCAGATGGCTTAAAAGCAGTGCTGAATAGAATATCTTACAAGCAGCCAAAGGGGAGAAAAAAAAGACACCATGTATAAAGGAACAAAGATAAAAATGACAGCAGACTTCTTTTAAAAATAATGAAAGTCAGGGCAGCCCAGGTGGCTCAGGGGTTTAGTGCGGCCTTCCGCCCGGGGCCTGATCCTGGAGACCTGGGATCAAGTCCCACATCGGGCTTCCTGCATGGAGCTTCTCCCTCTGCCTGTGTCTCTGCCTCTCTCTCTGTGTGTCTCTCATGAATAAATAAATAAAAATTAAAAAAAAAATAATGAAAGTCAGGAGTCAATGGAGCAACATCTTTCAAGTACTGAAAGAAAAAAAATGTCACCCTAGAATTCTATACCCAACCAAAATATCTTTCAGAAATTAAAGTGAAATGAAAACATTTTCAGGCAAAATGTGAAAGAATTCATAACCAGCAGATGTGCGCTACACGTAATGTTGACAAAATCCTTCAAGTAGAAGGAAAATTATACTAGATTGAAGTCTGGGTCTGAACCAGGCAATTAAGAAATGAGGTGCTCCATAATAAATGAAGGAGGAGTAAGATAACTAGAATATCACAATTTTGAAACCTCTAACGTATAGTGGATCTTGGTAATAATGAACAACAGCTGACAATATGGCAAAAAGGGAGACAACCAGATGTCACACACATCGAGAGAGACACACTTCAACACCTGTATGAAATAACCTTGACAAAAATGCAGAAACAAAAAGTGGTCATAATAGTCAAACTTGATTCTGGCCTCTAGATCTAACTAGCAATTTACAGGATAGATAAGGGAAAGAAAAACATTTAAGTGACACTGCTTGGTCTCAGTAAAAAAAAAAAAAAAAATCCAGATTTGGGAAATTCTGTAGGATAAACCACCAGATTTTTTTCATTAAAAACAAACAAATGTGGATGCCTGGGTGGCTCAGTGGTTGAGCCTCTGCCTTTGGTTCAGGGCATAATCCAGGAGTCCTGGGATCAAGTCCCACATCAGGATTCCTGAATGGAGCCTGATTCTCTTGCTGCCTGTGTCTCTACCTCCTCTCTGTGTCTCTAATGAATAAAGAAATAAAATCTTTTATTTTTTTAAAATCTTAAAAAAAAAGAAAAATTAAAAAAACCCCAAATGAACAAGCAAACAAACAAGCAAACTTGCAAGGAGAGAGAAAAAATGAGAAAGACTGACATTTCTGTGGAGGGGGAGCTACAGACTTCAGGAGAGTTAAGAGAGAAAAAAGAAGAATCTTCTTTAAGATTCTCTAATTCTAACTAAAAACAGAAAACTTGGCAAGGCATTCAGGAGAACATGAACACTGACAGGTATATGAAGCAATTATTGGAGAGAAAATACAGTTACCCAGGCCAAGAGAGGAGGAAATTCACTTCAGAGGGTGCGGACAGCAGGCGCAAAGGCATGCCCTCTTAGTGAGAGAGGAGTTGTCTGGAAGTTTCCTGCTACCAGGAATGTCCTCCCTTACCTCCGGGCAAGGGCTGGCTCTGGTGCTCTGGCTTCTGAGGCAGCAGAAGGCAGAATAATGACACGGAGACTATTCCTGTCGACCTCTCTGGCCTCCCTGGGTATCAGGCCGCCGTGGGAGGAAGAAGCCCAGGGTTGTCAAGGCCACTGTCACCAGCAAGGGACCAGGAGCCAGCAGTGTTGGTGAGACAGAGGCTTCGAGCCTCCACCCTAACCTCATCGTCGCCTCCCAGCTGTGTCTGGGGGTGGAAGACCAAGAGGGGGAGACCTAGTGAGAAGAGGGAAGAGAGCAGGGGAGGCGGGCATAGAGCTTGGTGTGCGCCCAGGGCTTGAGTGCCCCTGGGCTTCCGGCTCTGATCAGGCCGGGCGCTACCCTCCTCCCTCCACCCCATCTGCAGTTGAGGCCGAGGCAGAGCTTCCAGAGCTTCCAGAGAGAACGGAGGGATAAAGGGGATGCTCTGGCCGCAGAGATGAAGGAGTTTGCTCAGGTCACCAAGCAAGTTGTTGTGACGAAACGACTGCAGGACAAGCAGGGGGACCTGACCTTGGCTTATCCACCATCACTTGGGGCTGGACCAGGAACGTCTTGGCGTCTCTGGCCTGTGCTCCACTGTTGCACCAAGTGCTCAGTGGGAAACAAGAACATTTTTTTTTTTAAGATTTTATTTCATCATAGACATAGAAAGAGAGAAACCCAGGCAGAGGGAGAAGCAAGATCCATGCAGGGAGCAGGACGTGGGACTCGATCCTGGGTCTCCAGGACCAGGCCCTGGGCCAAAGGCCGCGCTAAACCACTGAGCCACCCGGGTGCCCTTTTTTTTTTTTTTTTTTTTTTTAAAGATTTTGTTTATTCATGAGAGAATGAGAGACACAGAGAGAGAGGCAGAGACACAGGCCGAGGGAGAAGGAGGCTCCATGCAGGGAGCCCGACTGGGGACTCGATCCCGGGACCCCGGGGTCACGCCCTGAGCCTAAGGCCCCCAGGCGCCCCGAAACAAGAACCTTCTGAGCTACCATGACTGAGGGTTTACATATTCATTTCAGCTTCTCGGCCTCCCTTTGAGGAAGGTAGGCTTATTAAACCCAACTAGGAGACAGGCGACAGCCCGAGCAGCACCGAGCGGCTAGCGGCCCGGCCCTGAGGCCCAATGGAGGCCAGAGCGCGCGCCCCGCCCGCCTGCCCCGCGCCCCGCCCCCCCTCCCCGGCCCAGCAGGACAGCGCCCCCCCAGGCCCAGCTCGGAGGGCGGGCCCCGGGGAGCCTCCGGAAGCCCAGGCCTCCCTGCGCCCACAGGTGCTCGGCCCCTCGCCCGGGCGGGAGGGGCTCGGGGCTGCCGCGCTCTTACCGCGGAGCCCCGAGGCCCGGGGGGCGGGCGGCGAGGGCAGCGCCCCCCAGACGCGGCCCAGGCTCTGGCAGGCCCCCCGACAATTTAGCCTGAAATAGCAAAGAACTTCTTTCCCGGCTTTTTTTTTTTTTTCCAGGCTTTTGGATGAAGTTCTATTTTACAAATGACTCATTATTATATTTATAGCTTCTCTCCAAATGATTCAAATTGTGGTTTGTCGCCTCCCTGTCTCTCGACTCCCCCCGGCTCGCGGGGGCCGCGCTGTTTACTGCGCCCCAGGTGCGGCGGGAGCGGCTCCGCCGTAATTAGGCCTCAGCCCTGCCGGCGCCCCATGTCCTCGGCCTTTGTTCCGGCACGTCCTGGGCCGTCTCTGCGCTGGCGCGGCCTGGGCCCCGCGGGGCGCCCGTGCGCGTGGGGCGCCCAGGGTGGCTGGCAGGGCCGCGGGCAGCCTGTGGGGGCAACGGCGCGAGGCCCGGCGGCGGGGCCCCCGAGGCCCTGGGGGAGGCCGGGGCGTGGGCCTGCTCCCCTCACACACACCTGCCCCTCAGACACCTCAGGCTGCGCCGGGCCTGCCCCCGCACCCACCTGCCCCCCCACCTGCCCCTCAGACACCTCAGGCTGCGCCGGGCCTGCCCCCGCACCCACCTGCCCCCCCACCTGCCCCTCAGACACCTCAGGCTGCGCCGGGCCTGCCCCCGCACCCACCTGCCCCCCCACCTGCCCCTCAGACACCTCAGGCTGCGCCGGGCCTGCCCCCGCACCCACCTGCCCCCCCACCTGCCCCTCAGACACCTCAGGCTGCGCCGGGCCTGCCCCCGCACCCACCTGCCCCCCCACCTGCCCCTCAGACACCTCAAGCTGCGCAGGGCTTGCTCCCCCCACCTGCCCCTCAGACACCTCAGCCTGCGCGGGGCCTGCTCCCCTCACACACACCTGCCCCTCAGACACCTCAGGCTGAGCCAGGCCTGCCCCGCCCTCCTGCCCCCCCCACCTGCCCCTCAGAACCCCCGGTCTGTGCTAGTGTCAGGGTTTCTTGCGAGGAGCCAGTCTCTGGCCCCTGAGGAGCCGGGAGGGTTCCGGAGAGCTGCCCCCCCTTCCAGAGAGCTGCCCCCCCTGCTGCCCCAGGGCCCAGGCGGGCGTGGTCAGGTGCCTCAGAGGGGGAGCCGCGGGCTCTGGGGGGAGGGGAGGGCAGTGGAGAGGAGGCCCTATCTGCAGCCTCCTTTATCCGCTGGGTGCCCCTGGGTGGGCGTCCCCCGGCGGCTCGGCCTGGGCGCTAAGACAAGGGGAGGCCCGGAGAGAACCTTCCGGAGCTCCTCGTGGCCGGAGGCCTCCCGACAGCCCCCGCGCCGCGACGGCCAGGTGCCTCTGCGGGGCGGTGCAAGGACCGGCAGCGGAGGGCGCCCCTGGCCCGGCCCCCTGGCCCCCCTGCGCTGGCCCAGGTCGGGCCCCTGGGCTCTGGTCGCGCCTCCCGCCCCTGTGCTTCCATGCTCGGTGGGTGGGAGGGAGGGGCGCGGGGAGGCCCGTGGGAGTGGGTGTGGACGCGCATGACGTGATCCTTGGTGAACTCAGTGTGAGGCCGTGGCCAGATGACTTCCATCTGGGCTGAGCCGGTCCCTGCGGAGGGGGTGCGGCGGCCAGGCATGGGCCCGCGTCCTGGGCCCCCCTGTGCAACGTTCTGTGGAGGAGGGGAGGGTGCTGAGTCTCCCCGCAAAGGGAAGGGGAGGCCGAGAGGAGCAGCAAGGGGGGCGGGAGGGGGGCTCGCCTGGGCCTGGGGACCTGGGGACCTGGGGGAGAGACACTTCTATTAGAAAGAAGCGCTGGGGGATCCCGGCGGGCTCAGTCGGTGGAGCTTGCGACCCTTGATCTCGGGGTCGTGGGTTCGAGCCCCATGTGGGGTGTAGAGATTACTCAAAATAATAAGATCTCTTATGGGGTCTGTGGTCTGTAGCCACGCTCCTTGCGCCGGCCCCCTTGCCCCCTTCCGTTAGTCTTCCGACAGCCACACCACGGTATTAGGGTGCTCTGAACATTCTTAGAAGGTGCCGTTTTTGAAGGGGTGCTCACGGGCCACACCTTTCCCCCCTGGCTTCTCTCATGCTCCCCACCCAGCTGGGCTCCTCCTTGGAACCCCCTTCATGCTTCACCCAGGCGTGGGCAACGCTGGAGGCTGGCTCTGAATTAAAGTTGATCACGGAGCAAATAAATGTCTCAACCAAAGGGGGGTTTGGTGGTGGAGAGGCCTATGAGGGATTTGCTTCACTGCACGTAGGATGAGGATGATGATTTGGGGACGTTGACTGGAGCTTGAAGTATTACTTTAGGTTTATTTGTGGACCTCCTAACTTTTAGGTAGCAACTTCCTTCTTACGTTGGAGATGTTTTCAGTCTGACGAAGTGAAATGAGAGATGATGAGACCAGCCTGCACACGCTTCTGGAAGTGTGCTCGCATCCCCTATCTCACTCAAGGCCGGCTATGCTCTTCTCCATTTTCTTTATAAAGATCCTGGGATAGATTCAAGAACTCGCTCAAGAGGGCACAGCTAGTGAACGACCGAACTGGGTCTGGAACCAAGGGCTCCAGTTCCAATGGTGACCCCCTTGTGGTTCTTCTGTTTTCCCCAATTTGAGGAGGGAGCATATGCGTACAGCAAGAAGGGCAGGGGCAGCAGGGGTGAGCGCGCCCCGAGTCTGGGAGCGGGTGAGCACCCCCCCTTAGCTCTGGAGCTCTGCGACAGGTGTCCCTAGAGCAGCTGTGACCCAAGGCAGCAGAGGAAAAGCCTCCCAGTTGTCCATTTAGCTGCAGATCTCTTGTGGGGTCAGAGTGAATATTGCTGACCCTACTTCTTTATTGTGGTAAAATGTACATAACCGAGAGTTTCCCACCGTGTGTAAGCTCTGCGTGTGGCATTAAGGACGTGCACACTCGGGACACCTGGGTGGCTGAGCGGTTGAGCGTCTGCCTTTGGCTCAGGGCCTGATCCCAGGATTCTGGGATCGAGTCCCACGTTGGGCTCCCTGCATGGAACCTGCTTCTCCCTCTGCCTATGTCTCTGCCTCTCTCTCTCTCTCTGTTTCTCCCATGAATTAAAAAAAAAAAAAAAAGGACGTGCACACTGTTGTGCAGCCATCATCACTCCCCGTCTTCAAAGACTTTTTCATCTTCCCAAACTGCAAGTCCACACCCACTAAAGCCATAACTCCCATCCTCCCCACCCCAACCCCTGGCAACCGTTATTCTCCTTTCTATCTCTGGGAGCTTGACCACTCGAGGTACATCATGTAAGTGGGAATCGTGGTATTTGCCCTTTGCTCTCCGCCTTACGCTGCCTTATTGGTCATGGGACGGTCCCTTTCAGCTACGACAGAGGTGCAGGTTAGCAGCGCTCCACGCCCACAGAAGAGTAGGGGAACAAAAACCAGAGAACACAACAGGGAGAGACAGAACCGGAGTGCTTCGGGGTGGATTTCTTGACTGTCAGGGGTACCAGATGTAAGGGGGCGGTGGTGGCGGGTGGATGGGAAGAAAGTGTCACATGGAAAACAGAGTGTTGCGCTTTACCGTCCCAGGGGAGGGGTAGCTCCCTTCTGGAGGAGGGGCCTGACTCTTTTTTGAGGCTGACGCTCTGATGGGCCTGATGGGGAAGCCACTCCAGTGAGGGGAGGGTGGCCCTCTGGCCAGGCTGAAGGCAGGACAAATGGTTCTGCAGGAGACACCCACGGGGACTTGGAGGTGGATAGAAGGGTCTGGAGGAGAAGAGAGAGGCTGGAGGAGACGGAGTAGTTGGGACTTAGGACAGAGTGAGGAATATTTCGGGGCAGGGGAAAAGTTGATGAAGTTGCAGGACAGGAAGGTCTCCTCGTGGATTCTAATGTGCTTACTGTGGTCCCCTTCCATTACCCCAAACTTTGAGTGTCTGCTTCTGCGTCCATAAGCCTTCTGGGGGTCCAGGGGCAGCTGAGGGGGTCAGGAAGGGAGCAAGGGGGCGGTGCCTGAGGGAGGGAGGGACAGTGGCTGCAGGAGGTGAGATGCAGATGAAGGGAGGAAGGAAAGCAGGGAATCCGAGCCAGAGGTCCCCAGAGGAAGCACAAGCCCTCTGTGAATCCCGGGCACAGAGACTGGTGGCCGGAGTAGGACTGCGAGGTTGAGGGGACACAATGATGGGGTCCCTACTATCAGTGGGGTGGGGCCCAAGTCATTTTCTTGAATATTAGGTGGCAGGCAGTCCAGGTAGACAGCCCGAAGGAAGGCATGGTTGTGGATCTCATCTTCTTGGGGGACCTGGTGGCAAGATCTAGCCGGGGCCCAGCCGGGTAATTTGGGTATTACCCCAGGTAATTCTCTGGAGTCCCCTCAGCTCAACTCACTGCCTCCGGGGTTTCTGTACTCATGGGGAAGGGTACCACTTTTTGAGAGATGGTGATGGAACTAGAACCAAAGCCAAGCCCAGAACACGTCTTGAGCTTTCAAAACACCATTTTCGGGGATCCCTGGGTGGCGCAGCGGTTTGGCGCCTGCCTTTGGCCCAGGGCGCAATCCTGGAGATCCAGGATTGAATCCCACGTTGGGCTCCCGGGGCATGGAGCCTGCTGCTTCTCCCTCTGCCTATGTCTCTGCCTCTCTCTCTCTCTGTGTGTATGACTATCATAAATAAATAAAAATTAAAAAAAAAATTTAAAAAAACAAAACAAAACAAAACACCATTTTCTTTCAAAATCGTCTGACAGCAGAGATCAGGGGCTAGCATCGGCTCTGATGGAGATGGAGGCTTCTGGGGCCTCCCAGCCAGAGGAGCCCAGCGGGAGGGCCGGTTGCTCCCACCCACAGGCCCCAGAGAAGCCCGGCATGGAAAGGGAGCCTCATGTTGCCAGGAAGCCGGGAGTTCGCCTGCTGGGTCCTGGGCCGAGTGTGGGCTGGGGGTGGAGCCCTGCCTGGAACTAGTGATGCACCCCGAGAGCCTGGGACCAGCCCGCGCGGTGGCGGTGGGGCCGACCGACCGAGGACACTTCCCTCTGGTCCTCTCCAGTCTTGGCCCAGGGAACTGAGGCTCAGGCTGGTCTGGCTGGACCTCATTTCTGTCCCAGCCCAGTAACCCTTCATCAGTGGGTCCCGGGGAAACGGGCCTGGCTTGCCTCCCATTTGAGGAACGTTTGCCAAATGTGTTACAAGCCACTAAAAGCTTGTAAACTAGGGTGCAGGCTGCCATGGGGCCTGGGCTGGCCAGAGGATACGCTCTTTAGAAGTTCCAGAAGCTCCCTGTCCATTGGGAGGGAGGAATGTCCCTACAGAGTCCCAGGCGGGTCTGTGCTGGGGCCCGGCCAGCTTTCCCTCTGGCGGGCCCCTCTGCTCCGGGGGAGCTGTGTGTTCCCTTCTCTGGCAGCTTGGGAAAGACTAGGGGCCCTTTCAGGGAAAGGAGAAAGAGGAAACAGGCCTGAAAAAGCTGCAGTGAAAGCCTAATTCTAAGCTTCAGCTGCGGACCCAGGCCTGGGAGTACAAATGAATTTTCTACTCAGGAGAACGGGGAGTGTTCGGAAAGGTTGTTTGGGGGAACTAGAGCCCCAGAGCTTCGGTGCTGGAGGATCTCAGACACCAGCTAGCTAGTATAGCCCCCCCAGTGGCCCCCCCATTTTACTGGAAGGCTAATCTGAAACAGAATGGAATTTGGCAGGGGCTGGGATGCCTTTTCTCTTCTGAGGCCCTGTTTCCTGAAAGAGTGTCCAGAGGAGCTGATTCCCCCCTTCCCCGTGACACTCCTCAGGGCCTTTTTAAGAAAACCCAGAGGTCTGATCTGGCTTCTCTGAAAGTAACAGGGTTTGTGGCTTCCAGGGGGTTTTCGGTTTGGAGCCATAATTTGTTTGTTCATCTGACATGTTCGTGCACCGCAGGCTTGTTGCCAGGTTTCCCCTCGTACGTTATGAGGCCGTGCTTGTGTGTGGCCTAGGGGAAGCCAGGAACAGCACAACTCAGGAAGGGACCGTACTAGGGCAGGGGCTGCTGGGGCCTGGGGGTGTAGGGAGGTCGAGGTCCTCAGGCCTGTGGTTGGGGGTGAACTGGGAGCCTCCCGGCCCAGAGTCCCCGATGGGCATCTGCACCGGCAGAGGGCTCAGGCCCCTGCAGGAGCCGAGAGGCTGCCTCAGGAAGAAGCCATCTGGGCTGGCCAGGAAGGCTTCGAGAATGCGCAGGCCCCGGGCTCTGGAAGCTTCGGGAAGGGCCGACCAAGAGCGGGGCAGCCGGCCCCGAGCAGAAAAAGGGTGAAGGGAGACAGAAAAAGCAAGTGGCACTGAGTGAGGTGGGGCCTGAACTAAATTCTAAATTTTGGGAGCGGCCCGGGAGGCTGCCAACTTTGATCTCATTTTCTGGACGGGCCTTCGGTTCCTTCTCATCCCCACCACCCAGTCACCAGAGAGTCAGCGCCTACCGACAGCAGCGGCTCTTGGCAGACTCGGGAGGCACACACACGCAGCGGGACGTGGGGGCACCCTGAGCTGGGTGCCGGCGGGGGAAGGGCCACACTGATGCTGGGGGAGGAGAGGAAGGCCTTGGGGGGGGCTGGGGTCTGTCCTGTCCCCACGGGGTCTCCCTTGGCCAGCACCGCCCCCCGGGCCCAAGGTGCTCACTGAATAACTGAACTCCTGCAGTCTCTTCTCTTGAATCCTCAAGTTACCTTATATTTTTCTTCTTTGGGATTGGAAGGCTCACAAGGGTGTTTACCTCCCTTGTGCTTTCTCCTTCAGGAAGGACCTTCTTGCTGCTGCTGTGACTGAGGCACTGAGGCACTGACTGTTCTGGAAGCTGCCTCGGCATAAAGACCCTCCATCTGGGGAGGAAGGGAGACGGGAGGAGGGTCAGGGTGCTCTCTTGGGCCTGGCCCTGGGATGCCCAGCCCAGGTGGCCGTGGCCGGGGTGGCAGCGAGAGGAGGCAGCCTCAGCCGCGCTGCGCTGTGGTTTTCCTCCGTGTGACAGCATGACCATGACGCTCATGCCCCAGCCCAGCCGATGGCCGACGAGGAAAATAAAATGGAATTTAAACCTCATCTCGGACAGGGTTTCAGAGCCGTCTTCCTGGTTATGGAAACTGCACTGGTTATGGCTGCACTGAGGGGGACCTCGGCTCTTTCCCCCAGAAGGCCCCCCCTTCTCCAGGGCTTGGTTTTGGGGGTGAGCTTACTCCCGGCCCGCCCACCGTAAGCACCTCCTGGGGGCTTGTGTGGCCTTCGGGAGCCGAGCCGGGATGGCTGCCGTGCCCTCCCCCCCCAGGCGGCCTGGACGTTTCCTCTCCTTCAGAAGCTGTCGGGGTTACCCCGCGTGGGCGTGGGCCCGGGCCCCTTGTATCTCAAGGATCTGTGCCTGTCCTTGGGGCTTCCGAGTCTGTGGTTCCTTTCCTTGGCCCTGAAGAGGCCACGTGGGGTCCCCCAAGCTAGGTCCCCGGGGCTACCCCGGCGGCTCTCAGACACGGCTGATTCCCATCCTGCGTCCCCAACAAATTATGTCTCAAATCGCCCACCGCCCGGCCCCCTGCTCCCGCTCGGGTGTTCCGGGTGTTCCGGGGACGCAAGGCCAGCCGTGGGCCCCGCCCCCCGTTGGGGGAGGCCTCAGTTTCTCCCTGCACACTTTGGAGGCGGGGGAGGTGGAGGGGGGCGCGGGGCGAGGCGCGGAGGGGCGGGAGGGGCCGCGGGCGCCGGGACGGGCCCCTGGGGAGGGGCTGCAGCGACGCGGGGAGGGGGCCGGGGGGAGGCGGCGTTCCCGCAAGTCACATGATTTTCCCGCTTATATAAATCACAGCTTGTTTTTCTCCCGGCCGCAGACTTAAAGGTGCAGCGTCTTCTTCTGTCCCCCGGGCGGGCCGAGCTGCGCCGCGGTGCTTTCGCCCTCGAGCGGGCGGGCTCGCGGCTTAGGGGCCCCTCCCCGCAGCGACCCCGGGGTGTGCCGCGGTGGCGGGAAACCCGGGAAGGGCCCGGCCGTCCGATCAGCCCCGAGCCGGCGGGCCGACCCCCCCCCCGCTCCTCCCGGGGTAGCTGCCCCCAGGCGGCCCCGAGGCTCCGGCCTCCCCGTCGTCAGCCCCGCGGCTCGAGGTCGAAGTGTGGGAGACAGCAGGTCGGCCCGGGTGTGCAGCGCCCACGGCCTCCCGCCCGTCGGGAGACACCGCGACCTGCGGCCTCCGCCTTCAGGGGCTTATACGGCGGGGCGACGGGTAGGGACCCGGGGAGGGCGAGGGGCCTGGTCCTTCTCCCGGCGGGTTCCGGGCGGCGCCCCCTTACTGCCCGGCGGCCGGCGCGGGTGAGGAGTCCTGCGGGCTGGGGGTGGGACAGGGCGGCGGGGAGGAGACGGGCGGCGGGCACGGGGGCGCCGGGCTGTCGTGCCGCCAAGCGACGACCTGGGCACCTGGGCAGGGCCCGAGGGGTCAGCCGCGGGCACGGGGGTGGAAGAGCGGGCAGGCGGGGACCGCGCGGGGGGCGGGCAGGCGGGGCGGGGCGGGGCACCGGGGGGGGGCAGGGGCAGGCGGGGCGGGGCACGGGGGGGGGGCAGGGGCAGGCGGGGCGGGGCACCGGGGGGAGGAGGGCAGGGGCAGGCGGGGCGGGGCACCGGGGGAGGAGGGCAGGGGCAGGCGGGGGCGGGGCACCGGGGGGGGGGCGGGGCAGGGGGGCCAGGGAGGGGCGGGGCCCGGGGGGGGAGGGCAGGCGGGGCGGGGCACGGGGAGGAGGGGCGGGGCACGGGGGGGGGCAGGGGCAGGCGGGGCGGGGCACCGGGGGGGGGGCAGGGGCAGGCGGGGCGGGGCACCGGGGGGGGGGCAGGGGCAGGCGGGGCGGGGCACCGGGGGGGGGGCAGGGGCAGGCGGGGCGGGGCACCGGGGGGGGGGCAGGGGCAGGCGGGGCGGGGCACGGGGGGAGGAGGGCAGGGGCAGGCGGGGCGGGGCACCGGGGGGGGGCAGGGGCAGGCGGGGCGGGGCACCGGGGGGGGGGGCAGGGGCAGGCGGGGCGGGGCACGGGGGGAGGAGGGGCAGGCGGGGCGGGGCACGGGGGGCGCAGGGGCAGGCGGGGCGGGGCACCGGGGGAGGAGGGCAGGCGGGGCGGGGCACCGGGGGGGGGCAGGGGCAGGCGGGGCGGGGCACCGGGGGGGGGGCAGGGGCAGGCGGGGCGGGGGCACGGGGGGAGGAGGGCAGGGGCAGGCGGGGCGGGGCACCGGGGGGGGGGCAGGGGCAGGCGGGGCGGGGCACGGGGGGGGGGGCAGGGGCAGGCGGGGCGGGGCACGGGGGGAGGAGGGCAGGCGGGGCGGGGCACGGGGGGCGCAGGGGCAGGCGGGGCGGGGCACGGGGGGGGGAGGGCAGGCGGGGCGGGGCACCGGGGGGGGCAGGGGCAGGCGGGGCGGGGCACCGGGGGGGGCAGGGGCAGGCGGGGCGGGGCACCGGGGGAGGTGGGCAGGCGGGGCGGGGCACCGGGGGAGGTGGGCAGGCGGGGCGGGGCGGGGCGGGGCCCCTGGGGCGGGCGGGCAGGCGGGGCGGGGCACCCACCGAGCCAGCGGGAGGTCTCCGCGGGCCGCAGCCGAGGCTCGGAGAAAAAGTAGAAACGGAAAGTGAGGGGAGGAGGTCCTTAGAAGGGGCGGATAAGGCGGCGGCTGTGTATTCGGGGGAGAGAAGTGACCAAAGGGCTGGCCCTTGGGCCGGGGGCAGGGCGAGGGGGACGGGGTGCCGGGGAGGGGGGCGAGGCCCCTCTTCGGGGCCGGTTCGGGAGCAGGTGGGCCCCGCAGTGCCCCGCGCCCGAGCCCCGCATCCGTGACCGCGGACGCCGCCGCCTGCGCCGGGTTCTCCCGGAGGGGAAGCGCGGGGAGCGCGGGGCCGCGGTGCTTGGCCCGGGCAGGTGCGTCCCCTCCTTCCCTCCTCGCCGCTTCCCTCATTTCCTTAGGCGGCAGGCACCTGAGCAGAGTCATTTGCTCTTCAAAAATGACGACTGGGCTGTCGTTGCTGTTGTTTTTCTTCTTTCCCCGCTTCAGCTTTCTCCCCCCACGTTCTTCTCCTTGTTCTGCCGCTGCTGCTGCTTCTCCTTTTCCTCCTAAAAGAAACCTGCAGGTCTTGCTTGCATGACTAATTATTTGAACCGGATATACCCTCCATTAATAGAGGAAGGAAATAATAAATTTGTTTTCTAAGGGCCTCTTAGCTGAAGATGGCTATTACCTCACTTGATCTTTCCAGCAGCCTGGAAGGTTCCGGAGGGCAGGTATTTATGAGGCCCTTCCCCACCCCTATAACTGATGAAAATAGAAGAATGGTTGTAAAAAGTTTTGTTATGTGGGAGAACCACCTGGCCACCAGTACCGTCTAGGTCAAAGATTTCCAAACTTTTCTTTTTAGCTTCTTATTTTTGGAAATAGATTTTACCTGGCAGTCAAATAAAATAGACACAAAACACAGAGTCCTGGTTTCAGTGGACTGGGGAGGTTCTGAAGCTCCATTGCCTGGCTGGGCTCCCACTCCTGGCCCCCAGGGCAGCTTGGGAAATGGCACTTTGCTTCTGGGACAACCCAGAAGCACTCAGAGAATTCTTTCTCTACGCTCAGCTTCTTTCTCTTCCTTTTCAGCCACTGACTTCCTGACTTCAGAGGCCAGGCTGGAGCCCAAGAAGGCTCTGTGGACCCCGGGCGGAGCTCATCTCTGGTGGTGATGCCAGCAGGGCGGCTGTGCCCGAGCGTCAGTGGCCTGGCTTGTGGACCAGCTGAGCGGGACCAGCGCCGCTCGGAGGCAGAGACAGTGTCCCCAAGGCTCGGGAACTACCTTGGCTGGGGTGTGCTGGCCTGCTCAGCCAATGTGCTTCCTTTTTGAATGTGTTTCTTGAAAAACAAGCGTTTTAATGTTAAAAAAAAAAAAAAAAAAAAAACTATGATTTTTAGAATGTTGATTTGAGATAAAGCAAAGAAGGTGACATGCTCTGCAGATAGTTACAGAAAGCTGTGAAAGAACCACAAATAATTTTCTCTAACTGCAGCACTAATTGTCCTATACAAGGCAGCCACCATTAGGATTCATTTGAGTGTTGTCAAATTCCCCAAAAGATAAGCATTAAAAAGGATTAAAATAATTTCATATGACTTTTGCTCTGAAAATAAAATCTCGGGGGGATCCCTGGGTGGCTCAGCGGTTTGGCACCTGCCTTCGGCCCACAGCGTGGTCCTGGGATCGGTCCCGAGTTGGGCTCCCTGCATGGAGCCTGCTTCTCTCTTTCTCTCTTTCTGTATCTCTCATGAATAAATAAAGAACATCTTAAAAAAAAAAAAAAGAAGAAAAGGAAAAATCTCAGTAAACCAGCATCCTAATTTTATTCTATTTTTTAAGTTTTTTTCCACCAAGTTACCTATTTATAGAGGTAATACACACTACTGGTAGAAATAGAGAAGAAAATCATTCTGAAGGGTATAAAATGTAGAAGTTCCCTCTTATTCTCCATTCTTATTCCCCTGAGATGACTGAAATTAATGGTTTCTTGTGACCCAGAAATGTTTTGTTATACATATATATGTGTGTGTACAGCTAATCTAATATTTTTCCACAAATGGTCTAGTCTCATGATTTTTTCCCCTTAAATATGTACCTTGGCATACAGGCCTAGCTCATTCTTTTTTTTTTTTTTGGGGGGGGGGGGAGCTCATTCTTTATTTTTTATTTTATTTTTTTTTTTAAACATTTTTTTTTAAATTTTTATTTATTTATGATAGTCACAGAGAGAGAGAGAGGCAGAGACATAGGCAGAGGGAGAAGCAGGCTCCATGCACCGGGAGCCCGATGTGGGATTCGATCCCGGGTCTCCAGGATCGCGCCCTGGGCCAAAGGCAGGCGCCAAACCGCTGCGCCACCCAGGGATCCCGAGCTCATTCTTTTTTTTTTTTTTTTAAACTTTTTTTTAATTTTTTTTTTTTTTTATTTATTTATGATAGTCACAGAGAGAGAGAGAGAGGCAGAGACACAGGCGGAGGGAGAAGCAGGCTCCATGCACCGGGAGCCTGATGTGGGATTCGATCCCGGGTCTCCAGGATCGCGCCCTGGGCCAAAGGCAGGCGCCAAACCGCTGCGCCACCCAGGGATCCCCCGAGCTCATTCTTTATAATGATCGTCTAGCTGTGGTGTTTCATTGGGTATTGTATACAATATTCCCACATTATGTATGCTCCCATTTTACCCCCTTATAAGCTGCTACAAAGAGCATCTTTGTATATATTGTTGCACACTTGGACATAAGCTAATACACATGTAAGATAAATTCCTAGCAGTGGAATTAGGGGAAAGTGTGTATACATTACACTTAAAAATTTTTTTTTATTCTGTACTACGTAAAACATACACAAAGAAAAAGTCATAAAGAATAAAAAGAGCCTAAAAAAACAGCACTGTCAACACAGGTAAATGCTCCTTCCTCCAACCCTGGCTGTCATCCCTCCTATCTCATTGAAAGAATGCCAGGATCCTGAACTGGTATTTACCATTTTCATGCAAAGATTTGAATGTTCTTACATTTTGCATTAATGGTACTTTTCTGTACGTATTTTTCCGAGACTTGCATCTTTTCCTCAGTATTATATTTGTGACATTCTTCCGTGTTGATCCATTTTTGAGTTAATTTCTTTTCAGTACCAAATAGCTTCAAATTATATGAATATACCAAAACTTCTGTAGCTATTTCATGGTTAATGGACATTACAGTTGTATCAGTTTTTTCTGTTAACAATGCTGTTATGAACATTCTTTAAATTTTTTAAAAAAGATTTATTTCACAGAGAGAGATAGAGTGTGCACAAGCAGGAGGGGCAGCAGGAGAGGGAGAAGCAGGCTCCCTTCTGAGCAGGGAGCCTGATGTGGGGCTTGATCCCAGGACCCTGGGATCATGACCTGAGCTGAAGGCAAAAGCTTGACTGACAGAGTCCCCAGGCGCCCCGATTCTTTTTTTTTTTTTTAAAGATTGTATTTTTAAGTAATCTCTACTCCCAACATGGGGCTCAAACTTACAACCCAAGATAAAGAGTCCTGTGCTGTACCCACTGAGCCAGCTGGGAGCCCCTACTATGAATATTTTTGTGTGTATCTCTCAGTTGTCAGTATGTGGGGACTTCTCTAGGGTATTTATTTGCCTCGGAGGGAATGGCTGATTCTTGGAGAATCTGCGATGATTTTAGAAGTTGTTCTTCAAGGTGCTTGCACATTCTTTTCTGCCTTTAGTTACCCCACGTGCTCACCAACATTTGCTATTGCCCAACCTTTTAATTGTTGTGAATTTAATAGATGTGAACTGTAGTTTTCATTTACATTTCGCTGGTTACTAGTTAGATTGGGCACCTTTTGTGTATTTTGTGTATTTTGTGGCTATGCATGTTTTCTCTTATGTAAATTGCTTTTGCCTATTTTTTTTAAAAGATTTTATTTATTTATTCATGAGATACACACAGAGAGAGGCAGAGACACAGGCAGAGGGAGAAGCAGACTTCCTGTGGAGAGTGTGAGGCAGGACTTGGTCTTTGGACCCCAGGGTCACAACCTGAGCTGAAGGCAAACGCTCAACCACTAAGCCACCCAGGCGTCCCCCCACTTTTTTTTTTCCTGTGGGAGTGTTTGTCCTCTCCTTGTTGACTTATAGGTTTTCGTTATTCATTGTGCTTCTATTGGTCCGTTATGAGTCAAATAATATATTGATTATCCTTTTACTTTTATTTTTCAAGGACTTCCTTTTATTAGTAGGCTCCACACCAAGCATGGAGTCCAACGTGGGGTCTGAACCCACGACTGTGAGATTGATACCTGAGCTGAAATCAAGAGTCACACGCTTAACTGACTGAGCCACCCAGGCACCCTTCAAAGACCCCATTTGTAACTAAGCTTCACATGCAACCTGGGGATTGAATTCACAACCCTGAGATCAAGAGTCTCACACTTTACTGGCTGAGCCAGCAAGGCACCCCGATTATATTTTCAGTTTTTAAATGGGTAACTTTTGATAAACAGGAGTTAATTTAATGTAGTTGAATTTTGTATTTAAATTTTCAATATTGTTAACTGTCCAAGTTATACTTCTGTCAATAGTGTGTATGACTGCCTGTTTCTCCCCACTTCTGCCAACACCAGGTATTATGGGTTTTTATTTTTGTTGATCTCATAGGTGAAAATGGTATCTGGTTGTTTTGATTTGTTTTAGTTGTGAGTAGGCCTGAGCATATTTTCACAGGGGTACTGACCTTTTGCATTCTTTTGCTGGTTTTGTTCTTCACTATTCTATTGGGTAGTTTGCTTTTTCCTAATTGATTTTCCTAATCGATTTGTAGGAGTTTCTGAATGTCAAAATTTGCCTCTGTTCTGCCAAGTGTGTGGCTGCATGCTGTATGTATGCTCCTAACTGCAGCCCCTTGATGACAGGATTGGGGAAACCTTGGCCTGTATAACCCATTTACCCTTGAACACTGGGCCATATTGACAACAAAGTAAAAAGCTGTTATTGGAGACGTCGTGGGGATGGCAGGGGGCCAGTGCAGTTCTCTGTTAAGTAGGGAGGAGGTAGAGAGAGTGTGTGTGCCTGTGGGTGTCCATCTGAAGTTGAAGCATAATAAATATGGAGACTGGAGAGGAAGTTTGAGTTGGGGTGGTTGGGGAGGGGCCTATAATCTCCCTTCTCAAGCTGGAAGTCGCTAAGGCCTGGATGAGGAGGTCTGAGGTGTCTTGAGTAGCGTGGCCCCTCTGGGCTAGTGGGGAAAGTAGGGGAATTGAATAATTCCTAGGGCCTAGGGCCCAGCATGGGCCAGGCACAGTCCTGAGGGAGGCCTTACTAGGTGGGGAAGAGCAAGCTCCAGAAAGCTACCCCAGGCTGGAGACACGGCTGTAAGCTGGCAAGCTGGAACTCAGCTCGGGACCAGCTTACTCCTCAGTCCAGCTTGGCAGTATACGAATGGCTCTACTGTGGTTAGGCTCAATTAGGACTTTTTTTTTTTTTTTAAGATTTTATTTACTTATTCATGAGAGACACACAGAGAGAGACACAGAGAGAGGCAGAGACACAGGCAGAGGGAGAAGCAGGCTCCATGCAGGGAGCCCGACGTGGGACTCGATCCTGGGACCCTAGGATCACACCCTGGGCAGAAGGTGGCGCTAAACCACTGAGCCCCCCGGGGCCGCCCAGGACTTCGTTTTTATAAAGAGATTTGTCAGAACCTTCTAACAAGAGAGTAAAATTAGGACATATTTTAAATGGATTGCCATCTCAACAGTGAAATGTCACATTTCTGTGTTTTAATGCTAGTAATTGGCTTAAGTAGTGCTTCCAGGAGAACACAGGTAAATGAACAGTAATTATAATTGGACTCTATTGAAAAAGAGCAATAGTCTTAATAGTCCTGTTCACTCCTAAAGGAATGTTCAACATACAAACCAGCCAGGATTCTGCTTGTAGAATTTGGATGACACTAACTTTCTCTTCACTCATTTTTTCATTCAATAACTATTTGCTAGCCACCTACTTTGTGCCATTTTGGTAAGAGCCGAGGGGGTGAACAGAATAGACCCAGGCCCTGTCCTCATGGAGTTTAAGGTCTAATGGAGAGGATAATCAACAAACAAGCAAAACAAACAAGCAAACAAAACCAAATGAAATACCAACTATCCAACTTAGGGAGGACATATGGGGACGACTTTAGGCAGGGGAGTCAGGGGATGTCATACACATTTTGTTGGTGGTTGGACACTAACACTTATTTTTTGGTTGAAAATACCTCCTATAATCAGACTCCTTACAAGCAGTTCTCTCTCTCTCTCTCTCTTTTAAGATTTTATTTATTCATGAGACACACACACACACAGAGACACAGAGACACAGGCAGAGGGAGAGGCAGGCTCCATGCAGGGAGCCTGATGCAGACCTGATCCTGGGTCCCCAGGATCACGCCCTAGGCTGAAGGTGGCTCTAAACTGCTGAGCCACCGGGGCTGCCCATCTCTCTCTCTTAAAAAAGATTTATTTATTTATTTTGGAGAGGGAAAGAGAGAGAGGAAGAGCGTGTTTTTTGAGTGGGGGAAGGGACAGAGGGAAAAGAATCTCAAGCAGACTCTGTGCTGAGCAGAGTCCTTTGTGGGGCTCAATTTCAGGACCCTGAGATCATGATCTGAGCCAAAATCAAGAGTCAGATTCTCAACGGACCGGAGAGTGAGGTGGGTGAAGAGGTGAGGTTTGGAGGTGAGGTACCCCCAAAGTTTTCTTTTAGCACAGGAGAAACAGCACCAGTTAAAGCAAAGCAGGGCATAGAATTATTTCTTCTTGGTGCTACAAAATGAAAATAAGGATGAAGTTCCCTAAAGACAACTTCTCCTGCTTAGTTCTTCTGAATGAAAGTACCATGTACCCCTAATGCAGTCTTTTCCTACTGTCTGGGTGTGAATCATGATTTTTTTTTTAAGATTTTTAAAAAATTTATTCATTAGACACACACACACACAGAGAGAGAGAGAGAGAGAGAGAGAGAGAGAGGGGCAGACACACAGGCAGAGGGAGAAGCAGGCTCCATGCAGGGAGCCTGACGTGGGACTCGATCCCGGGTCTCCAGGATCAGGCCCTGGGCTGAAGGCGGCCCTAAACCGCAGAGCCACCTGGGCTGCCCGAATCATGATTTTTAATGGAAATGTCTTATGTGGGGGCAAATAAATACTTCTCATTTTTAATGGGAGGACCTGAAAGCAATCATGGAGAATATAAATTCCAGAGGTCTGTCTAGAATCAGCAAGTAAAATCCCTCTCCTGAGTTTGCTGCCCTTCAAGATAAAGCAGATTTGGAGCATTTGCTTTCTGCACCCCCACCTGCCACTCCCCTGCCCGCATGCCTGTCCACAACGGCTGGGAGCAGGACGTGGCTTAGATGTTTTCTTGGCCCAGCAAAACTGTCTCCTGCAGCGACTGTCTTCCTTCACAAGGCTCTCAAGAATATAATTTGATGATCATGGTTAGGACTCACTACCCATCTATCTCCTAGGGCTTTTGGGGGGGACTTTTAGTTAGTTTTGCTTTTAATTATATATTTTTTCCTTTTCTTTCTTTCTTAATTTCTTTTTTTTTTTTTTAAGATTTATTTATTTGACAGAGAGAGAGAGTACAAGCACGAGAAGCAGCAGAGGCAGAGGGAGAAGCTGAGCAGGGAGCCCGACGATGTGGGGCCTGATCCCAGGACCCCAAGATCACAACCCCAGCCGATTGCAGTCACTTAACCGACTGAGCCACCCAAGCGCCGTTATTATGTTATTTTCTTAACAAAACATCGTTAACACACCTAAAAAATTCATTACAATTCTTTGGACTCATCTAATCCTCAATCCACAAATTGCTGGTTCTTCTATTTGGGCTTGAAGAGGACCTCTCATTCTAACTATTAAAAAAAAAATCTTAGTGGTTCTTTTTTCCATTTCCTCCTCCTAAGCAAAGTAACTTATATCTCTAGACAATTTCCAGGTTTTTGGCTAGTCACGTGTGGGTGAGGTTTTTACTTTTCAGGAAGAGGGAATAAAGGAAAACGGACCTAAATTCAAGTGCACCTGATCTAAATTAAGCCTTTGCTTCCATTAAACTGGTGTTTGGGGTCCATCTGGTGGCCGGAGGGTGTGAACACGAATCCGGTCTTCCTGTTTTCCCCTTGTGGCCACGGGTGGCACGACATCCTAGGAATCCTTGGCCCTGCTTTAGGATTACAGAAATAAAGATCACATCAGGAAGGGAGTTAACAGCCGGTTTACTTAACATGCATAAGGCAGATAGGGCTCAAAGGTGAGCTAGTAGAGTCCTGGCACTGGCACGGTATCTGTGGTTGCTGCCTGCTGCCTCAGAAAATCCAAATTTACAATTTTATGTGAAATGGGGTGTGAATAGATGACACACTCTCAATTATTAATTTTTTTTAAAGATTTTATTTATTTATTTATGATAGAGAGAAAGAGAGAGGCAGAGACACAGGAGGAGGGAGAAGCAGGCTCCATGCTGGGAGCTCAACGTGGGACTTGATCCCGGGTCTCCAGGATCGTGCCCTGGGCCAAAGGCAGGCGCTAAACCGCTGAGCCACCCAAGGATCCCCCAATTATTTTTTGATCTTAGCCTGTGCCTGAATCACAGAATTTTAAAGTTGGAAAATATTTTAGAAATTGTCCAACAAAATTTTATTGAATTTTTACTATTAGCCTCTATAATAGTGCTGTTAGGTACGAAGATGAATTGGACATGTATAAGCCTTGTCCTTAAAGGGTTAGAAGTGTAATGGTAAAGACAGATGGCAATGTAGCGTGTGATAACAGTGGAAGGGCGTAGCATGCATGCTGTGAGGACAGAGATGCAGAATGGCCACCTCTACTTGGAAGTCTGTAAGGGCTTGAAAGACAGGAGGTAGCCCCTGGTCAGTGTTTTGCAGAATAGGGAGTTTTATTGGTAGATTGGGTGAGGGTAGAGTTGGGAGGGGGAGGCCCAGGCAGTTGGAAAGCTCATCCAAGGTGGCATTTCATTGGGTGTCCAAGTACTGCAAATATGGCTGTGGCATATGGTGTAAGGTGCCTAATAGTTGCTTCATAAATCCTCAAGTGAATGAATGAATGAATGAATGAATGAATGAATTAGGATGGTGGTGGTGGGAGTAGCGAGAAAGGAGGGTGAAGAGGTTATATGGTGTGGTGGGCAGATCCTAACACTAAGGAATGTGAGTTTTATGCTCTAGGAGGTGAAGGAGAGTGATCTGGAGAACCACTGAATGTTTTAAGCAGCAGAGTTACAAGATCAGATTTAAGTTTTTTTTTTAGATTTAAGTTTTTAAAATAATTTGGGTAGCAGTAAGAAGGAGGCAGAGAACTAATTAGCAGGCTACTATAATAATTCACTGAACAGTGATGCATGCCTAAGATGGTGGAAATGACAATACTGAGGAAGGAATGGGTTTGAGTAGTATTTATTATTTATATTTTCATTTTTTCCAGTTTTATAGCAATATAATTGGCATATGACCTTATGTTACTTTTTAAAAAGATTTTATTTATGTATTTGAGAGAGCACGAGATAGAGAGATCACAGATGAGGGAGTGGTAGTGGGAGAAGTGGATTCCTGTGGAATTTGATCCCAGGACCTGGGGATCATAACCTGAGTCCAAGGCAGATGGTTAACCGACTGAGCCACCCAGCGGCCCACCTTATGTTGAAGTTTGGAACATGATGATTTGATATATGTGGATGCTATGAAATGATGACCATAAGTCTAGTTAAAATCCATCACCTCCCACAGTGACACATTTTTTTGTCCCATGTTAAGAATTTTTAAGAGCTACTCTCTTAGCAACTTTCAAATATACACTACGGTATTGTTAACTACAATCATGCTGTACATTACATCCCCAGAACTTATTTATTACTGGAAATTTGTACCTTTTGATCACCACCTAATTTCCCTACCTCTCATCCCATCCCCTCACCTCTGGCAACCACCAGTCTGATCTTTCTTTTTATGAGTTTGTTTTTAAGATTCCAAATATAAGTGAGATTATATGGTATGTTTTTCTCTCTCTGACTTATTTCACTTAGTATAATGCCCTCAGGGTCCACCCATGTTGTTGCAAATAACAGATTTTTCTTCTTTCTATGACTACATAATAGTCCACTATATGTGTGTGTGTGTGTGTGTGTGTGTGTGTGTGTGTGTATCATAATTTCTTTATTCATCCATCCACAACACTTAGGTTGTTTCTATGTCTTGGCTATTGTGAATAATGCTGCAATGAACATGAGGGTGCTGATATTTGAGATCGTGACTTTGTTTCCCTCAGATATATACCCACAAGTGGACTTGCTGGATCACATGATAGTTCTATTTTTAATTTTTGGGGGAACCTCCATACTGTTTTTACAGTGGCTGCACCACTTACATTCTCATCAGCAGTGCACAAGTGTTTCCATCCTCATTAACATGTTAACATCCTTCTTGTTAGCTCTTGTCTTTTGATGATACCATTCTAACAAGTGTGAGGTGACTCTCATTGTGGTTTTGATTTGCATTTTTCTGATGACTAGTGATGCTGAGCATCTTTCTTGGCCATTCATGTATCTTTCCTGGAAAATGTCTATTCAGTTTCCCTGCCCATTTAAAATTTTCCTATAGATTTATTTACTTGAGAAATCACATGTAGGCGGGGATGAGGGGCAGAGGGAGAAGCAGACTCCTCACTGAACAGGGAGCCTGATACAGGACTCAATCCCAGGACCCTGGGATCATGACCTGAGCTGAAGGCAGACCCTTAACTGACTGAGCCACCCAGGCACACTCTCTGCCCATTAAAAATGTTTTTGTTTGTTTGTTTGTTTGTTTGTTTTTGCTACTCAGTTGTATGAATTCTTTATATACTTTGGATATATTATATATATTATGTAATATGTAAAACATATATTATCTTATAATATATATTTATAATATATATTTTGGATATCAACCCCTTGTTAGACAAGTGGTTTGCAAATATTTTTTTTCATTCCATGGGATGCTTTTTTATTTTGTTGATGGCTTCCTTTGCAGGAGCCTTTTTGTTTGATGAGGTCCCACTTGGATTATTTTCACTTCTGTTGTCCTTGTTTTTGCTGTCAAATCCAAAGACATCATTGCCGAAACTGATGTCAAGGAGCTTATTCTCTAGGCTTTCTTTTAGGAGTTTTGTAGTTTCAGGTTTTACACTCAAGTTTGAAATCCATTTTGATTTAATTTCTGTGTATGGTGTAAGAAAGTGGTCCAGCTTCATTCTTTGGCATGTGACTGTCCAGTTTTCCCAACACCATTTATTAAAGAGACTATCCTTTCTCCATTGTGTATTCTTGGTTCTTTTTTTTTTAAGATTTTATTTATTTATTAATGAGAGACAGACAGAGAGAGAGAGGCAGAGACATAGAAAGAGGGAGAAGCAGGCCCCATGCAGGGGAGCCTGATGTGGGACTCGATCTTAGGACTCTGGGATCATGACCTGAGCCAAAGGCAGATGCTCAACTGAGCCACCCAGGCGCCCCTATTCCTGGTTCTTTTGTCATAAATTACTTGACCATGTTTCTTTCTGGAATTCTCCATTCTATTGCATTGATCTGTATGTCTGCTTTTATGCCAATACCATACTATTTTGATTACTAGGTACTTTGTACTATGGCTTGAAACCAGGAAGTATGGTACCTCCACCTTTGTTCTTCCTTTTCAAGATTGCTTTGGCTATTCAGGTCTTTTGTGTTTCATGCAGATTTTATTTATTTATTTATTTATTTATTTATTTATTTATTTATTTAAAAATATTTTATTTATTCATGAGAGAGACAGAGAGAGAGGCAGAGACACAGGCAGAGGGAGAAGCAGGCTCCATGCAGGGAGCCTGACATGGGACTCCATCCTGGGTCTCCAGGATCAGGCCCTGGGGTGAAGGCGGCGCTAAACCGCTGAGCCACCAGGGCTCCCCTGTTTCGTGCAGATTTTAGTATTCTTTTTTCTATTTCTGTGAAAAAGGCCAATGGAATTTTGATAGGCACTGCATTGAATCTTTTTTTTTTTAATCAGAAAAAACAGGAAAGATACTTTATTTAACAAGAATTACAAAGGATACCTAAAGAAAAAAAACCCCAACCCAGAACATAATCTGAAAATTTTATTTACAAACACTGACAGTTGCCTAGAAAGTACCCCAGTGTGTTGCTCAAACCCAGCACCTGATCACCAACACTGTTTCCCTGAAGCTCTTCTATTCAAACCTGGCTCAGAGGCTGCACATCACCCCACTTCCCCAGAAAACCAACCACAGACATAGTGGCACGAATTACTCGGTTGGTCTTCAGAGTCACCTTTCTGGGGTCTGATGATAAAAGACTGCGTGGCCCCGTTCACCAGCCGGCAGTACCCATCTATCAAGTCAGCCATATTCTCGCGATGGTTAGGGACGGCGCTGTCACTGTCAGAGGCTCGGGGCGCTGGAGATCTTCAACTGTAGCATTCCTTTCCTGTCCTTGTCTTCTCTGTTCGAATACTGAATGGTCTGCACCTGATTGAAGTCAGCCAGGTGTGTGGGGTTGCAGCCTTTGTCTGTGAGGTAACTGATTCCTTCTTCTGGGCCGATTGCCAGTTCCACTGAAATAATCCAGCTTGACCCCAGAGCACACTTGAAACATTCTTTATCAAATCTGTATACTGGGGAGAGGATCTCAAAGAACTTCAGAATACTTTCTTCTCTGTTAAGGTTGGCAAACTGTCTAAATGTCTGTTGAATCGTGCTTTGGGTAGTATAGACATTTTGACGATATTAATTCTTCTAATTCATAAGCATGGAATATCTTTCCATTTGTTTCTTCTTCAATTTCTTTCATCGGTGTTTTTAGCACTCAGATTTTTCATCTTTTTGGTTAAATTTATGTATAGGTATTGTAAATGGGATTATTTTCTTAATTTCTCTTTCTTATGGTTTGTTATTAGTGTATAGAAACACAACTGATTTTTGTATATTGATTTTGTATTCTGCAACTTTACTGACTTAATTCTAAGTTTTTTTTGATGGAGTCGTTAGGGTTTTCTATATAGAATATCATGTGACTTTCAAATAGAGATAATTTTACTTCTTCCTTTCTGATTTGGATGCCTTTTATTTCTTTTTCTTGCCTAATTGCTCAGCTAGGAATTCCAGTACTATGTTGAATAAAAGTTTCAAGACGGGCACCTTTACTTGTTCATGATCTTGGGGAAAAGGTTTTACCTTTTTACCACTAAGTATAATGTTAGCTGTGGGTTTGTCATAGATAGCCTTTACTATGTTGAAGTTTATGACCTCTCTACCCATTTGGTTAAGAACTTTTATCATGAATAAAACTGTTATTGAATTTTGTCAAATGCTTTTTCTGGTGAGACGATCATAAGATTTTTATACTTTATCCACATTATTTTGTTAATGTGGTATATCACATTGATTAACAGATGTTGAACCATTCTTGCCTCCCTGGAATAAATCCCATTTGATCATGGGGTGGGGATTAGAAATGAAGAGTGGGTTGAGATCTGGGAATGCCATGAGGAACTGTATGAGGTAATCAGAGGCAGAACCAGGTTTTGTGGGGCTGAAGCATTTACAATTTGAGGGGCTGTTTAAGAAAAAAAGCATGTAAAATTATGTATAAAATTGTATCTAATTGCCATTTAGATACCCATTTAGGATGAAAAAATAAATCACAACCAACTCCTGATGTTTTAGAGATTCAGAATACTTTCTTTTGATGTATTTTTAGGCAATTTTTCAGAATTTCACACAGAAATCCTTTCTTTTTTTTTTTTTTTCTCAGAAATCCTTTCTGATTGCAACCTGGCTTTGCATCCCTACCAAGATCCTTCTACAACCTCCAGCAACTCCCAGAGGCCTGCAAGTGAGGGATCCAGAGGTTGCAGCTTTGTTAGGTTCCCTGTGAATCACCTTTGGATCACACCTAGGGTGTGGGGTGAGGGATGGAGTACATATCAGGGTTGAGATATAAGGATTGGAAGAAGGATTCTATACATTACCTGATGATAAAAAATGAAGGGAGTGGGGGCAGTGTGTAAGGAGAAATGGGGTTTTATTTTTCAGATCTTATAAAGAAAAAGCCCCACATAAAAACTGCTGTGTTAAAGTGTGATGTCCCTCTTTCTACGACAGTGAACTCTAGTAGATGAGGAAGTGTTGTGCTGAAGAGGCCTTGACATCTTGTCTCTTAGAGTCACGGAAATAGTTTAATGAAAGGGATACCTAGAAACAACAGTTTTACTCTTTTTAAAAAAATATTTTAAAAAGATTCCATTTGAGAGAGAGAGAGAGAGAGAGAGATCATGAGTAGGGGGAGAGGGAGAAGTAAGCTCCCTGCTGAGCAGGGAACCCCATGATGCAGGGCTCAATGCCAGGACCCTGGGATCATAACCTGAGCTGAAGGCAGACACTTCACTGACTTCACTTCCAGGGTCTCCAGAAACAGTTTTACTCTTTTAATTTTCTTCATTGCAACCACACATAGAAGAAATAGTCGTTTGTGTGCCTGTGAGAGAGAGAGAGGCAAGGGGAGAGGGAGAAAGGAGGAGAGAGAGGGAGCTTGTAAGGAAGCCACGGTTTGCTATCTGAATGTTTTTCTTCATGGCTTTTTAGATTGGCTGCTACATCTCGTCTTAAACTAAATATAAAAAAAATCATCTAGGGATCCCTGGTGGCGCAGCGGTTTGGCGTCTGCCTTTGGCCCAGGGCGCGATTCTGGAGACCCGGGATCGAGTCCCACGTCGGGCTCCCGGTGCATGGAGCCTGCTTCTCCCTCTGCCTGTGTCTCTGCCTCTCTCTCTTTCTCTCTCTCTCTGTGACTATCGTAAATAAAAAAAAAAAAGAAATAAAAAATCATCTATACCGATGAAGACAGTAATTCTAAATACCTTTTTACATTTGATTATTTCTCTAAAAGACAAGGATGCTATGAAAAAAATATCTAGGTCAGATTGCCTTTACAAAGGGGACAGTTAAAGGTGGTTGAGGCCTAGAAAGCCTAACCTTTTCCTCTGTAGTGTCTGTACATTTACTGATAGGCAGACTGATATTCTCTTAGAGACCTGTGAGCTGGCTGGTGCTGAAGGTCTGGCACAAAAGGTGAATCTCTTAGAAAGGAGAGGGATGAATGATAGTCCTCACAATAAAACCTAGTGAGTGGAGTTGATTGATAATGATAAGAAAACAGAAGACATGTGTGAGTGGACATATTTAATAAGCCTTGGACACAGCGTACTTGCAATTTATAGAAATGTAGTAACACATTTTCTATAAGTTTTAATTTTGTTAATATATCTAAGATTATTAGAGAAGGGTTATGACCTATCAGTCTTTAGCAATTTAGAGAGGCTTATTTTATCAGATCCTTTCCAGACAGTACTGTGGGACTTATTATTATTATTATTATTATTATTATTATTATTATTATTATTATTTTTAAAGCAGGAAAGGGGGATCCCTGGGTGGCGCAGTGGTTTGGCGCCTGCCTTTGGCCCCGGGCGCGATCCTGGAGACCCGGGATCGAATCCCACGTCGGGCTCCCGGTGCATGGAGCCTGCTTCTCCCTCTGCCTGTGTCTCTGCCTCTCTCTCTCTCTCTCTCTCTGTGTGTGTGTGTGACTATCATAAATAAATAAAAATTAAAAAAAAAGAGCTGGAAAGGTAGAGAGATGGAGATCACAGTCTGGCCTGAGGAAGAGGAGAAGGAGGATGCTGTTGAGGCCCAAGTACACTGAGTCTTTAAGTGGGGGGCCTGGTGGCACTTCACTAATGAGTAACAGAAGGAAGACTGAGGAAGCTGTTGAGGACAAATAGGGCCTCACACACTTTTTGCTGAGGAACAAGAGGGGCTAGTCAACCAGCCTCACCTTCTCTATGCTCAGAATGGAGCAAGTAGCACAAATGTGGGTGGAAAGGTGTGATGGGTAGAACAGCGGCCCCCTAATCCCTGGCATCTGTGAGGATGTTAAATCATATAGTGAAAAAATCCTTTGCAGAGGGAATTAAAGTTATGAACCTTAAAATAGGGAGATTATCCTGGATTATCCAGATGGGCTTAATGTAATCACAACATAATCACATGAGCCTTTAAAAGTGGAGAGGAAGGGAGGAAAAGGAATTAGAGAGATGTGACTGAAGGAGAGGAAGGAGACTTGAAGCTTGAGAAGGGCTGAAACCTTGGCTTTGAAGATGGAGGAAGGCGACCATGAGCCAAGGGAATGTGGGCAGACTCTAGAAATGGAGAACAGCACTCAGATGGCAACCAGCAAGGACATGGGTACCTCAGTTGTACAACTGCAAGAAACAGAATTCTTCCAACAGCCTGAATGAGTAAGGAAACAAGCTGCCCCTAGAGCTTCCAGAAAGGGATGCGGCCCTGCCATACACTGACTTGAGCCTGGGGAGACCATGTCAGACTTCTACAGAACTGTGACATAACAAATTAATCTTAAGTTCACTAAGTTTTTTTTTTTTTTTAATTCATGAGAGACACAGATTGAGAGAGAGAGAGGGAGAGAGAGAGAGAGAGACAGGCAGAGGGAGAAGCAGGCTCCACTCAGGGAGCCGGACATGGGACTTGATCCTAGGTCTCCAGGATCACACCCTGGGGCGAAGTTGGCGCTAAACTGCTGAGCCACCCGGGCTGCCCTTAAGTTCGCTAAGTTTATGGTCATTTGTTACTGCAGCATTATGAAACTAATACAGTAGGTAAGGCAGTACTTAATTTCTTATGTCCGTGATCCTTTACTTTTTGACGGCCATAGACCCCTTTGAGAAACTGAGGTGAGCTACAGATTTTCTATATAGAATTCACATACACACAAAACTGAATACAATTTCAAGTGGTTCATGGATGCACCAAAGCACATCTTATGGACCCAGGTTAAAATTCTTTGCAGATGATAATGTTTGGAGGAGATGAGCAGGGTAAAAGGAGGCTTCCTAGTGATAGCCTTGTCATCTCCCACCAAAGGCTGTCACAGAACCTGGGAGAGCACTTAGCTGGGTTGCACTGAGCTAATTCAGTTTTAATGATATGAATTTCCTAGATAATGAAGCTGAATGAATCACCTCAGCCTGATGTTTTACTGATGGGCTCCTTAAAATGAGGCCACACTGTCGACTATGACAAGTCAGTCTTCACCAGATAGCTACTGATACCTAGTGATTTGAGAATCACTCCAAAAAATTAAAATGTAAAAGTCACTAAGAATGGGTATTGATTTTACTCCCCAAATGATATGCACAGGAAAAAACTTTCATGTTCCTTAGTAAATTAAATTTACTAAAAATTAATGACAATACTGTTTTGGAAATTATTTTTTTTAATTTTTTATTTATTTATGATAGTCACACACACACAGATAGGCAGAGACACAGGCAGAGGGAGAAGCAGGCTCCATGCACCGGGAGCCCGACGTGGGACTCGATCCCGGGTCTCCAGGATCGCGCCCTGGGTCAAAGGCAGGCGCTAAACCGCTGTGCCACCCAGGGATCCCTGTTTTGGAAATTATTGTTATACAGACTTCTCATTTGTTTAGAGCAGTCCTGTTCAAAGGAACTATAATGTGAGCCACGTAGGAAATTCTAATAGCCACATCCAAAAAGGTAAAAAGAAAAGGTGAAATTAATTTTAATATGTTTTATATAATCTATTTAGAATATTACTTCAATATGTAATCAATATAATAATGTCAATGACATATTTTCCACTCCTTTTTTGGGTCAAATTAAGTGTTAGGAGTCTAGTGTGAAGATTATGCTTATAGCACATCCTCAACTGGGACTAGTCACATTTCAAATTCTTAGTGGCCATACATGACTAGTGGTGACCATATTAGACGGTACAGGTTTAGAGAATAAGGAAGTATTGAAACTGAGTTTTTAAGGCATAAACATTACACATACAGACACATACAGGCTGTTACCATGTAGTGACAGCACTGGCAATAATATATGAAGGAAGAAAAAGAAAATCTAAAGATCATTTTTTCAGCAGATTTTCATTTATCTGGTTGACCTAAAGAATTTGTTGTATATGATCTTCTCTGTACATAATAGGCCTTTAATATACATGGTTATTTTTTCCCATTAAAAATAGAATTTTAGTATTGGAAAAGACATTAAATTTTTTTTTTAGATTTTATTTATTTATCTGAGAGTGAGCATGAGCAGGGGTGATGGGCAGAGGGAGAGGGAGAAGCAGACTCCCCACTGAGCAGGGAGCTCCATGTGGGGCTGGATCTCAGGACCCTGGGATCATGACCTGAGCCAAAGGCAGACACTTAACTGACTGAGCCACGCAGGTGCCCCTGGAAAGCTTTAAAATCACTTACTCCTTAAAGTGAGGAAGCACAGGTTAGAAGATGGAAAGAAAACAAGGAATAAAGGTACCTTTCTGGCCTTCCTTACATGGGCTTTTTATGTACTAGTTATTATTTATCGAGCTACTAATGTGTCAGACACTAAAACCATCGTTATTGGGGATCCCTGTGTGGCTCAGTGGTTTGGTGCCTGCCTTCAGCCCAGGGCGTGATCCTGGAGTCTGGGGATCGAGTCCCACATCAGGCTCCTTGCATGGAGCCTGCTTCTCCCTCTGCCTATGTCTCTGTGTCTGCCATGAATAAATGAATAAAATTTATAAAAAAAAAACAAAAACAAACCATCATTATTAATCCTATAACAACTCTACAAAGTAGATCTTATTTTCTCCATTTACAGATGAGGAAAAAGCGACCTAGGAGTCTCATAATGTGTCCAAGGTCATAAAGCTCATTAGTACAGAGCCAAGGGGCAAAACTACCCTTTCTTAGTCCAAAGCCCACGCTTTCTAATATGCCATGCATCCTCTGTCAGGCTGGGAAAGGAGAGGACCACGAAGTATTTGTGGACGATCAGTGAAGCAGCCAAGGGAAGGAGGGGTGAAGGGTAAGAGAAAGAGCAAAGGAAAGACAGTAGAGGTGTGGCATAGGTGGGGAAATGTGGTCAGATGAAGTGTTAGAGCTGGTGGGGTGGTTTCTTCCCCCCTCCATAGGTCCATAGCTTGGACCTTGACAGCCAGCCAGCCAGGCAAGTGGGCTTTGAGAAGGTGGAAGAGGAAAACCTTGGTGAGCTGCTTGACTCCTTTAAAGAGGAACTTTGTGGCTAGTTACACAATCTTTGCCCACTGACAGATGTGCTTTTTCCTGCCTGGGACTCTGAGGATGATAAGAACAAAGTGAAGTCTAAAGGCATGCACCCTGTATTCCTGCAACGGCCCTGAGCCTCTTGGGATTTGCAGCATGCACTTGGTCAGATCCAAGAAATGTCTGGTATCTGCTGGTCCCTCCCCATATACATCTCTTGTTTCTTTGTGCTAAAGTTTCCCAAAGTGGATAATTATGTTCTTGGGATGCCTGGGTGGC
Source organism: Vulpes lagopus (assembly GCF_018345385.1). NCBI lineage: Eukaryota > Metazoa > Chordata > Mammalia > Carnivora > Canidae > Vulpes > Vulpes lagopus. Next base: position 67,655,154 of record NC_054828.1, on the reverse strand, counting down.
TCAGTGGTTGAGCGTCTGCCTTCGACTCAGGGCCTGATCCCAGGATCCAGGATCAAGTCCTATATCAGGCTCCCTGTGAGGAGTCTGCTTCTCCCTCTGTGTCTCAACAACAACAAAACGCAAAAGAGGAGGGGCAGCAAAGCCCAAATAGAAAATCCACTTGATAAAAACAATAAAATCAAGGGATGCTTATAGTTATATGGACTTCCACCTAAAATTCTTTTGGGAAAAGCACCAATTTTGGGATATGTATGGTGGTTATGATTGCATTTTTTAAAAATGAGTGTCACTAGTGGTTTAAAAAACACTGAATTCAAAAAATAATAAAATAAAATAAAAAACACTGAATTCTGTTGGTTAGGTTGTGGAAAACCAGGCATTCTCATCTATTGCTGGAATGAAGCAAAATGATATAATATCCCTGTAAAAGGGAATTTGGCAATATCTAAGAAGGCTGCCTATGAATTTACCCTTTGACCAAATTCTGCAGGAATTTATCCTGAAGAAACATCTTCAACAATACAAAACTACACGTGTGGATTTGTAACTGCAAAATATTGGAGATAATCTAAATATGTACACATAGGAGAGAGACTGAATATATATATAAAAATAATAGAGTAATATTCACATAATAAAGTACTAGGCAGCTTTTATGGAGTAATTTTCAGGATTTACTGCTCAGTAGAAAAAGCAAAGAGCGGAAGAGTATAGTAGCATACTGCTACTATTTGGGTAAGAAATACGGGAAATAATATACAAGTATCTGTTCATTTTTTGCAAAAATATATACTGGAAGAATAGACCAGAAACTAATAAAATTTGCCAACAGGGGAGAGGGGACAGAATGGAAGGGATATAGGAGAGAATGACACTTCTCTGGATAAGCATTTGTGTATAGCTTTGACTTTTGGAACCATGCTAATATTTTACATATTTATAAAGTAAACTAAAATCAACAAGTTTGGGGGAGAAATCCTAAAACCAAATACAAACAGAAACAAGGAAAAACAAGGAAACTAAACTGCATAACAAATGGATAATGATATAGAATAAAAAAGAACTTATTCAAGTAATGTTTGAATGTAGTACCTTGACCACATGTATACCCTCAGTGTAAATACAAAAAAAGAAAACCTGCAAAGAAATCTAGAACTCTACTTAAAAGGTTTATTGCTGTTAGTGGTACAGATGTAGCAATTTTGGAATTCTTTTGTGTGTATTATAGTACTGAGCAAATAAGAAACCATACTGATGTTGCTGGGAGCCAGAGTTCTCACTTTTGGAGAGAGGATGTACAAATATGGAATAGGGAAAGGAAGAACCTATGGTGCTGGACTGGTAAAGATTCAGGCTCCCCCCCCCCCCCCACTACAAAACAAAAAACAAAACAAAACAAAAACTACTTCCTGGTATGTTTGCTGAAAGAATGTGTAGCAATGAAGTGACCTGGTTCTCAAATCTTGGTTTCCCTGTGGGAAGCCTGATATGGGACTTGATCCCAGGACCCCGGATCATGACCTGAGCCAAAGGCAGACACTCAACCACTGAGCCACCCAGGTGTCCCTAAATCTTGGTTTCTAAGAATTATTCTCTTCTAAAAGAAACAGAAGGCTTCTTGAAATGTTGGCTGTTCTATGGCTAGGGCAAGGAAATACAACACAGGCCTAGAGCATTTGCTATGCCAGGAAGTAAAGAATGAAGAAGCCAGTTGATGGGCCTCCTCTGGCTAAACCAGGGATGATTTCAGTATCAAAATGAGTAGTGATGTGAATAGATTATATCTCACTGAACAAAAAAGAATCCATGAGTTTATACTGACACTGAAAACAAGCAAGCAAATGGCAGAGGGAGAAGGAAGGCTCTTTACGGCAGAATGCCAAGTAATAAATGTAGGAGGAATGATAGTTAGAAAATCACCATTTATGCATTTAGCATAGTAATAATTTATTTAGGCAAGAATCTTCAGTAGATGCTAAAGTTTGTTGTAGAAAATTTATTGGGGAACAGGATATTTATATAGTCTCAAAGTATATGTTTATAGTTATTTATTAAATAAAAACAGAAAAACAAGATAAATTTAACCCAAACCACTTTCTCTGAGAGATCAAGATCAAAAACATCATCACAAATGATACAAGCTGAGGTCTCTTGAAGTGATGGCCATATATTGCTTGTGTACTGTTTCTGCCCCAAATGTAAAATCTGAATGGACTCATGAGGAAGCAATGGGAACAAAACAGTGGTCCTATATTCTTCAAAAATGTCAGTCGTGAAAGACAAAGACAGGCTGAGGAATGGTTTCAGAGTAAAAGAGACTAAAGAGACATGTTAATATATTAAAAAACAAACAGGGGTGCCTGGGTGGCTCAGTCAGTTATGCATCCAACTCTTGATTTCAGCTTAGGTCTAGTTCTCAGGGTTGTGAGTTCAAGCCCTGCATTGGGATCCACGCTAGGCATGGAGCCTACTTAAAGTAAAAAATGGGGAAAAAAAAAAACCCTACATAAAGATGTTATTAAAAAAAGGCAAAAAAGGGATCCTTGGGTGGCTCAGTGGTTTAGCGCCTGCCTTTGGCCCAGGGCGCGATCCTGGAGTCCCAGGATCGAGTCCCACGTCGGGCTCCCGGCATGGAGCCTGCTTCTCCCTCCTCCTGTGTCTCTGCCTCTCTCTCTCTTTCTCTATCATAAATAAATAAATCTTAAAAAAAAAAAGAAAAAAAAAGGATATAGAGACATGAAAACTACATGAAATATGTGGTTCTGGAATGGGAAAAAATATTTCTCTAAAGGATACTACTGTGAAAATTAGCAAGATTTGAGTATGGATGGCATATTAGATAATAGCAGCGTCTACATGTGAAATTTTCTGATTTTTGCAATTGCTTTGTGTTTAGATAAGAGAATGCTATTCTTCTATTTTTTTCTTTTCTTTTCCTTTTTTTTTTCCTTAAGTAGGCTCCACACCCAGAACAGAGTACAATGTGGTGCTTGAACTCACTCTTGACCCTGAAATCAGAACCTGAGCTGAGATCTTCACGTAACCAACTGAGCCACCCAGGCACTCTGAGAATGCCATCATTCTTAGGAGATACATGTTGAAGTACTTAGAGAGAGGGTCATAAATTTCTGCAACTAAGTCTCAAATAGTTCAGCAAAAACAAATTAAAAACTTGAAAAATTCCAAATGACTATAATATCTTCCTGAAAAATTTAAGATACTGTAGACATTTCTGTGAAGGTTTTAGGACTGATACCACATTTTCCTGTCAAATGGATTTTTGGGGGGCTTCTTCTTTAGTTTGTTATAGGGGTAGCTAGAAAAGTAAAATGTAGTATAATGCATCTATTATCCTTTTAAGGCTAGAGGTAATAAAGTCTATATCTTTTTTTGAGGAAGTGGGATATTTTCCAAGGTACTAACTTTTCCACCAAATTGCTCTAATTAGACTCACTTGGTTATAAGAAATAGACACTCAAGCTAAAGTGCTTGCAACAAGGGGGACAAAATTTCCTGGCGTGCTACACATGGGAGACATCCTGGGATTAGGCCTCAGAGAGACCAGAGCTGAACAGTGCCTCTGGATTTAAGCAGAAATGCGTAGGCCTTAGCTCTATGGTTGGCATCAATTGATTGAGTGATACTTTACATTTTTCTGTGTCCAACTAGTCAGCCTAGGGCTTGGTTACACTTGAGTCAGGAATGTACTTTTATCAGTTGTGATTCTCTTGGCTGAAAGTAATAGAAAATCCAGTTTAAAATCCTTTAAACATTTGCTAAATTATGTAACAATAAAATGGAGACAGGGCATGTCCTCGGTGACCTCATCAAGGACCCAGTTTCCTTCTATCTTTTTGTTCTGTCATCCTCAGTGTGTTGGCTTTTCCTCTGGAATCATGAAAGAAGCATGTTGGCTTCTTTCATGATTCCAAGTTAGCTGTCACAGCTTCAGGGGTTGACAAGACTAGGAGACAGAAAGTCAACTGTTCCTAACTTTCTAAGAACAAGGAACAACTTTCATAAAAGGCATTCAGCAGACTTCCCCTTGGCATCTCATTGGCAGAGTTGGCAAGGGAAATGGCAGTCATCACAACTGACTTAAACTGATAAAGACTGATCCCCTTAAGGTTAAGGAGGAGGTGTCATGATGCATCTGGACACAGATATCTAAACACATAAATTTTTCCATTAGAATAGAAGAAGGGAAAAGGGGGACTGATACACTGCCACATTCCCTGGCCCAATCAATGATTGTGACAGTAGGTAGTATTGTGGTCCAGTAAATGGCCTTTTAAGGAAAGAAAATCTGTAGAAAAAACAAGTTCCCTTAGAAGATGTGAATTGTCAGGTAATTATTGGCATCTCTCAGATGTTATTTTGCCATATCTCTTAGCCAGTGATGAAGGTAATTATCTGATTGGTATAATATTTTATTTATTTCAGAATAAATAATAACTTTGTTCAATTATACAAATATATAATACTTGTGAAAAATTTAAACCATAAACTAAGAAAATAATTGCAGTTGTAAAGACAAATGAAGAATATGTGTATTTACTACAATGGAATGATCCTCAGGTCTAGTGGTAGGTAAGTTAAAAAAAGCAAGGAGGAATTTAAAATTAAAAAACAATTCCCTTTACAAGAACACCAAAAAGAATATTTGGAAAGAAATTTAACAAAAGCATAAAACTTATACTCTGAAAACTACAAAATACCGTTAAATTAAATAAGATATAAGTAAATAGAAAGACATCTAAAATTCATGCATTGAAGATTTAATATTGTTAAGATGGATGGCAATATTCTCCAACTGACCTACATATTCAATGCAATCCCTAACAAAATCCTTGTTGGTTTTCTCTCAGAAATTGATAATTCATATAGAAACGCAAGGGATTAAGAATAACTAAATTATCTTGAAAAGGAAGAAGAAAATTGGAGGACTCACACTTCCTGAGTTCATACTTACTGCAAAGTTATAGTAATCAAGACAGTGTGGTACTGGCCTAAGAAGAGATATATAGATGGATGGAACAAAATTGAGAATCCAGAAATAAACTATTATATTTATGGTCAACTGACTTTCAACAAGGGGTCCAACACAATTAAATCAGGGAAAGAATAGAATAGTTTTGTCAACAAATAGCTCTAGGGCAGCTGGATATTCACGTGCAAAAGAATGAAGTTAGATTGCCATACATAAAATTCATAAATGTGAATCATGAACCTAACTGTAAGAACTGAAATTGTAAAAGTTTTAGAATAAAATATCAGAATAAATCTTTGTGGCCTTGGGTTAGGTAAAACCTTCTCAGAAATGATGCCAAAAACATAGTAACAAAAGAATAAGTAGATAATTTAGACTTCAACCAAAAAAGTACATCATAAAGAAAATGAAAACAGAATGGGAGAGAACATGTTCAAATCCCATATTAAAAAAAAACAAAAACAAAAAACAAATCCCATATTGATAAGGGACTTGTATCCAGAACATATTTTAAAAAACTTCATATAATAACTGAAAGACAAATAACCCAACTGATATATGGGTGAAGGATTTGAATAGACATTTCTCCAAAGAACATACACAAATGGCCACTAACCACATGAAAAGATGCTCTACATCATTAGTATTAGGGAAATGCAAATTAAACGCCCAATGAGATATCACTTCACTCCCACTAACATAGCTATTTTATTTTTTTTAAAGATTTTATTTATTTATTCATGACAGACACAGAGAGGGAGGCAGAGACACAGGCAGAGGGAGAAGCAGGCTCCTCGTGGGGAGCCTGAACAACACTTTTCTTAGCTCCACCCACTGTAAAGATCTAGAAATCATGAACACTCACTAGCAATAAACACCCTTGCCAGATTGTGGCCTCCAAAATACCATTTCCCATTAAAGAGCACTAGGATTCCTTGGAGAAATGGCTGGTTCCATATCTCCTACAGGAAATATTGAAGACAAGTCTGGAACAACTTGTCATTTAGAAGGGAAGAAAGTTATCAAAGACTTAGAGCCTTGTGTCAAAGAACTCAGAAGCTAATCTGAAGAGCTCTTCATTGGCTAAAGATAAGACAATTTGAGCACTAACAAAAATGATAACTGAAATAGATTCAGCACAACAAATATATTTAAATTCATGAGTTTATAATAGTTCTGAGACAAAAACCCCTTCTCACTGTCAGTCTTTGATGGATGTGAGAGAACATTATTTTGAAAATTGGTAAATAAAGAACTAAGCATTACTCCTGACTTTCCTATATGAACTGTATTTCAGGAAAACCAAATGTATTTGAAGGGAATTTTCTATTTATAGAAACATTTCAGCAAATATTTAAATACTAGAATAACACCATTTCGTAAACCCTAATCAATATGTCTAGGTCATGATAGTCAACAGTTGCTAATGCACAAAAAGCAACTGGAACTTTCGTACATTGTTGCTGGACATGTAAACTGGTAATAAGCCACTTTGAAGAATGGTTTGATAGTTTCTTTTAAAGCTAAACAATCATTTTCACCCCTAAGAATTTACCCAAAAGAATGAAAATGCCAACAAGATAATGTGTACAGGAATGTTCATGGCAGCCTTATTCCTCAGTAGCCCCAGGCTCAGCAGGTGGAGGGGAGCTAAATGTAGACTCATGAGAAAACTTTCTGGGGTGATGGAAATATTCTCTATCTTGTTTTGGGATCAAGCTAAACATGGGTATACCTAATTGTTAAAACTAATTGAACTGAACAGTTAAGATATGTGCATTGTATTTTATCTTAATTATACTCCAATTAAAAAGAAAGAGCAGATTTTTTTTTTTGTTTCAATGAACAAATTTAATTTTCTCTCAAGCAGCACGATAGAGTGGACCCAAGGGATTCTCATACACTATAATACAGTGAGGAAGCAATACTTTGAGAATTATTTTTAGGTGAGGTTTAGATCATCACAGTAAGAAATACTATACAGAAACATACACATGAAAAGCCTAAAAAAAAAAAAATCAAGCTGTTAGGAGACCCATGATTGAAACAAATATACTTTGAGAATAGCTAAAAAGCATCTGCTTTCTGCAATCTCTACAGATAATATAGCTTTAGGAGCAGAGATTCTGCACTGGACTAGAAGACCCAACTTTCAGTTAATGGCCTTTTTTGTAATGGTGCGGATTCTCCAATGTATTAATTTTTTTGGCTTATTTCCTTTTTCTTTCTCAAATGCAGCTATCTGATTAAATATATTGAGTAAATTTTGAGGTAAATTTTTTTTAACTCCACTTGCTGACTGCTCTTTGCTATTTAGTCCATCTGTTTCTGGAACCTCTGTTTTAATGTCCTCTTCATAATTAACCTCTGTTTCATATTCTCCTTGATTTTTATTTAACTGATATCTTTGCTCATGTCTACTGAAATCACGTGATCCAGAATAAGTGTATTTTTTAGATTTTTCAACTGACTTACAAGAGTAGTCTGAGCTTGCTGGTGAAGTGGAACGCCTCGTAGAACCTGGCTCCCACCTCCTATGGTGCTCTTTTTTTCCCTCTGTATTTTTTTCAAATCTTCTATAACCATAAATTTTTACTTTGTCCTCTGAATTCCTATAAAAGGAATCCAAGGAATCTCTTCTACTGGAGAAATGTTTTTCTGATTTATATGGTTTTTCTGTTTTGCTACTACTTGCCTGAGCGTAAAAATCTCTTGGATCTTCAGACCTACCTCCAAAATCATCCGGAATTTCAACTGAAGATGAAGAGAGAGAGCATCTATCTTTCTCTTTTACCTGTTTTTTTTGATATGGGAACCTGTCCTGCTTTTCCAATAGTTTTTCCACTTCTTGTTTTTGGTTAAGAAAAGATGCTAAAGTATTGGATGGAACTAGGAAGGACTCATCTTTCCTACTCTGATCTATTTGACTTGAGGAGGCCTTAGTTAAATGCCTTTTGGAACTTCGAGAAGACTCTGAACGGTTCTTCTTATGTTTCTTATGCTTTTTGTGACCAGAAGAGGAAGAAGTTGATGAAGAAGAATCAGATTCATCAGCAGAAGAAACACCTGAAGAGGAAGAAGTTGATTTTCTTCTTTTCTTCTTTAGCCTTTTCTCCTCTTTTAAGAGCTTACGCAACTTTTCTGCACTTGTTTCTATTTTCTTTGTTTTCTGCTTTTCTTCCTTTTCAGCTTGTTTTTCTCTGCATATATTTATGAAGCTTCTGCAAAGCATCCTCTGCCTCTTTAAAAGTCTCATCCAAAGCCAAAGCTTTCTTGTAGTAACTTTCAGCATTTAAAAACTTTTCTTCTTCCAACTGCCCTCCTCTTTCTACAAGTGTCTGGCAGAGGTATTTTCTTGCATTCCTATGAGTTGGACAGTTTTCCAATGCAAGCTCAAAATCTTCTATTGCTTTGTTCAGACTTCCTTTTGTTGCGTATAATGCTCCACGAGCTACCAAAGCTTCCACATTTTGTTTGTCTATTTCCAGAGCCTTATTGTATTCATTCATAGCATCTACATGGCGTCCAACCTTAAAATAATCAACTCCAATCTTCACACATTTTAAAGCCCAAGATGCAGACTGTTTCTTTCTTAACGCAGAAGCAAAATCATCTTCAGAGAAGTTTTTGCTTTGTAGGCCTCTCATTAAAGATGGTGGATTAGATTCATCTATTCCTAGTTTTCCTAGAAGGAGTTCAACTACTCCGGGATTAACAAATCCCAAGGAACTCTGCATGATATTTTCATAGGATTCCAAAGAATTGCTATTTAGTTCAACACTTCTCCTGTAGTATAAAGGAAGCTCTTCAGAACTAATTACACCCAATTTAATACCAGATAGATGTGGTGGAAGAGATGAGCTATATAGAGACACTATATAGCAAGCTTTTCATGGTATCTGTCAATATCTTTGATTCCAGCTTGAATAATGTCACCAGTTTGGTAATATGATAAAGGATCCCGTGGTTACTGTGAGAAGGTACATCTCTTAACGGACAAAGAGCTGTGATTTCTAAGTGGGATATATCTCTTATGATGCCACTGCCTAAACAGATCAACACCATGAAAAACCCAAACTCCCGGATGGAACTAATCCTTCCAATCACTGTATGACCACGCTCAATATCTCGGAAAAACAGCTCTCTCCGGTCCATACTAGGTATTTCCATGAACTGCTCTAACGGCAGCATGACCGCATAACCATCTTCATTGTCTTCATTGACTTCAGAAGTTACAGGCGCATCCGATTTCCAGGAAAGTGCAAAAAGCAAATCTGCTTTTTTGGAAATGAATTTCTGTATTTCAATGTTGTCAACTCTCTTCTCTTTTCTTAAAAGTAAACAAAATTTATGAAAACTGGTTTATGGGCAAAACCTTTCCAGGTAGGTCCAAGCTTAAGCTCACGGCTCTCGGGGCCCAATCGCGTCCATCCCTAAGCTCTGGGCCGTACATCCTCTGAGAAAAAGTTTTAATCAGGGAATCCGTCATTCGCCATCATGGAGGTGGAGGGCAAGGAAAGTTAAAAATGACAGTCCCGCAGCTCCCGATGACGAAGCCCAAGGGATGTCGGCTAAAGACTCAGCGCCTCAGGCAGTACCACAGAAAAGGTTCGGCCCTCATCCTCCCTTGCCCTCGCACCGGGCGAAGAAAAGAGCAGATTTTATGTGTCTCCTGATGGATGAACCTAACACATATAAAAATATTCTTGCCAAAAACATTTAACCTGAATCTGATTGTGCTCCTCAATATAATTACCAATTTACAGGAAATAGAGGGAACAAAGAAACATATTTAGTAACATCTTGGGGATGTGATCAGCAAAATCTAGACTATGGGGAACTTTCTTGCAGCATTGTCCTTAGACCCAGACAAGGGGCCCTGCTCTGACCCTCCTCTAGCTATACTGTTCCAGATGGGGTGAGAAGTTCATGGACTTCCCACTTAGTGTCTTTCCTTCCAGACCAGGTTCAGAGCTTCCCAGTTTATGCAACCTATGCCTGATTTCAGGACCTGCATGGGCCTGTTCTTTGGTTTACCTTCCCAAGTTTGAACTGTGCAGCCAGTGGTGGGTGTCTGCAGACCATGTGGATTGAGCTCGGACATGTGGGCAGGAGCGTCCTTGAGAAGGAGATGGAGCCAGGCAGGGGTGGAAAGAGAATGGGCCAGCCTGTGGGCCACGTGGCAGCAGCTCTCCTGTGCAAACACAATCCAGTGAGGAATTCCAACAATCTGAGGATTCTGAATCTTCACTTGGCCTTACAGATCATTAAGAGGATTTGTCAAGGCAGGAACATAGAGCACATTAAACTGTTAGCTGGAATGATAGCACTTAAGTGTTCAGATGCAAGGTATTTGGGGCTCTATTTGTACTGTTGTCCCAGGTCTGTAAATGTTAGGGTCAGGTCTACTTTTAAAACTCCTAAGCTCCAACAACCCAATTACTTACCCAAGTAAATTGAGAGAGGGGGGAAGGAGAGAGAGGGAAAGAAAAAAAAGGGAGGGAGATCTATAGACTAGGAAATATATGAATGAATTATAATGTATGGACCTCAATCTAACTGTAAAACAATGTGTAAGCATAAAAAATTGAATATTGATTGGATATAACTGATTTCATAAAGGAATTGTTAGGAGTTTTTTAGGTATGATAATGGCATTGAGATTGTTTTAGAATCACCTTTATCTGTTAGACATATATATTAAACTGCAGATAAAATGTTTTGGATTTGCTTCAAAAATTGGGTTGAGTGAGGCAGTGAGTGGGAATATAGATGAAATAGGAGTTGATGATGAATAGGGAGGTACGTAGGAGTTCATACTATTCTCTGATTTTTGCATGAGCTTGAAACTTATTTGAAATCCTACAGAAATTTACATTAACATTTAAAAAATAGTTTCTATGTGTACTTATACATAATTTATAGAAATAGTATTACAATGAACATGAAAGCTCTTTTCACTCAAAAAGTACATTTAGACTTTTATTTATATAACTAAGTTGGTTCCAATTTTTAACCAATATTGTAATGAACATTCTTACACATACATCTTTTCTGGTTTATCTGATGATTACTTTGGATATATTCCTAGAAGTATCACTGCTGATTCAAAGGTATTCATATTTAACATTTCGATACATGTTGCTAGACTGTACCTAAGAAGGGCTGAACCTATTTATACTCTGACAGAGCCCTATCTCCTGTCTCTTCCAACACCAACCTTTGTAAACCTGGCTAATCCAATGAAAACATGTTATCTCATCGTGGGATTATTTTTATTTCTTAAGAATAAAAATAATTTCTGGGTTCCTGGGTGGCTCAGTGGTTGAGCATCTGCCTTTGGCTCAGGTCATGAGCCTGGGGTCCTGGGATTGAGTCCTGTGTTGGGCTCCCCGTGAGGAGCCTGCTTCTCTGTGTCACTCATGAATAAAAAAAAAAAAAGAATAAAAATATTCATATGCTTATTTGCTTTGTGTCTGTGTGTTTATGTGTATGTGTGTGTGATTTGCTTGTTCATGGTCTTTACCAGGTATGTTTGTTAGGGTGTTAAACTTTTTTATTGACATGTAAGAGCTCTTTTTATATTAATGGCATATACTTTTGTCATGTATTTTGCAAATATTTTCTCTTGGGTTATTGTTTCAACTTTAATTACAATGTGTGCATGTGTGTTTGTGTGGAGAGGGTGGTGGGTAGGCTTCTTTTTTTCATGCAGGAATTTTAAATTTTGTGTAGTTTAACCTAAGCTTTAATGATGTTAGGCTTTGGAGTCCTATTTAAGAAGCTCCTTTTTCACCACCAAAATGTACACACTTTGTTTTTCTAAAACATCACGCATCTTGGGCATCCTCCTTTGTTAATACACATCTACCTCATTCTTTTTAACAGTTGCCTTGTAAAAAAACAACAACAACAAAAAACAAAACAGTTGCATTGTAATGAATTAAATAGATCAGATTTTCTCAGTCTTTTTTCCCATTGTCCCAAGAAGCTGGGTTAGACATTTTTTTTTCATAATCATCCTCTTCATGAAATTTCAATACCACATATAAACTATGTATTTATGCATTCTTTATGCATTTTTATGTTTTATATATAAAAAATAAGGAGTTTCTTTGCCTTCCGCCCCAAGACCTGATTTTCACTTCCTTGGTTGTGATATTGTTCCTTTGAGGTTGCATGGTAGAGGTATTCCAAAACTTAATTATTCCATTGTATATACTATTTTTGATATTCCAGTGCTCTATTATCATACTTATCTTTATACACATATTTTGTTTCTATAGGATAAATTCCTAGAATTGAAAAGCTGTGTCAAAAGGTATTAATATTTAAAAATTTAGCAGATATTGCTAAAGATTGTATCAATTATAAACCAACCAATATATAATTGAGAATCAATCTGGCTTCAATTTTCATATTTAAGTCCTGAATTCATTTGGAATTTATTCTGGAATGATGAATAAAGTAGATATCTGATTATTTTTCTCCCTCAAATCTGGCTCATTGTCCTTAAAATATTAAATATTTTATTGAGCTAAGCATCTCTTGGTTTATCATATATTAAATATGGGAAATATTTATGTTTATTAACTATGTACACTCAGGCTTTGGATTCTGTTCCATAACTATTGATGTGTACTCTATTACCACCCTATATTTATTATTCTTGTTTTATAGTATGTTTCGGTATCTGAGTATATCCTCCTATTTTTCTTGGTATTTTAATGTTTTTTTTCTTTCAGTGAACTCTGGAGTAACTCTACTTAGCTCCAGAATAGGCAAACAACAACAACAACGAAGAGCTATTAAAATACCATTGGGGGATCCCTGAGTGGCGCAGCGGTTTGGCACCTGCCTTTGGCCCAGGGCGCGATCCTGGAGACCCGGGATCGAATTCCACGTCGGGCTCCCGGTGCATGGAGCCTGCTTCTCCCTCTGCCTGTGTCTCTGCCTCTTTCTCTCTCTCTCTGTGTGTGACTATCATAAATAAATTAAAAAAAAAAATACCATTGGGATTAAGATTGGGATTGTAGTAAATTTGTGGATTAATTTAGTGAGAACTGTGGAATATATTACACATACATTCTAGAGTAACAAATTTAGAATAAGCATACAGGGGCGTCTGGGTGCTCAGTTGGTTAAGCGTCTGCTTTTGGCTCAGGTCATGCGGAGATCCAGCCCTGCTTTGGGCTCCCTGCTCAGCGGGGAGCCAGCTTCTCCCTCTCCCTCTCCCTGCTGCTCTCCCTGCTTGTGCTCTTTCTCTGTCAAATAAATAAAATCTTAAAAAAACGAGGCATAGAAGAAACAGAAATAATGTTGATTTAATGAAGTATACCTGTATTAGGATGTTTTCAGTAGTAAATGAAAAAGTCCAGATAAAACCAAGTTTAAGCACAAAAGAAAGTTTATTGGCTCATTTAACTGAAGAGTCCAGTGGTAAAACTAGTCTTGAGGCATGTCTGGATCACTGGGCTCAAACAATATCATTAGGATTTGGTTTCTATCTTCCATGTTAGCTTTTTTAGCTTTAATTTTAAACAAGCCTCCATGTGGTGGCAAAGGTAGCCTATCAGCTCCAAGCTCACCTGGCCTTTAGCACCTGCAATGTCAGAGAAAGATGGTCTTTTTCCTTATAGTACATGTGAAAGTATCAGTGATGATTGTCATTGGCCAGATCTGGGATCAAGCATAGGAGTGGGGGCTGGGTGGGGATTTGGGAATCAACCCCACATGAACTACACAAGTTATAGTTGGGGAGGAGTGGTTTCTTGAATGGATGTGGCGTAACAAAAAAAAATGAAGGAGTTTCATACTATAAAATACCTATTTACTTACAAAAAGGGGATTTTTAGGAAGCATTAAGAAATATTACGAAGTTAAAGTTCTATTACTATTTTTAGTATATCAAAAGTTACTTTGGAGCCATAAAGATAAAAAGAAACTAGGTAAGTAGGGAAAATATTTTGAGAGATTAACTAATATATTCTTTGCTATTTGTTTTTTTTTTTTTTTTTAAGATCTTATTTATTTATTCATGAGAGACACACACACACAGAGAGGCAGAGACACAGGCAGAGGGAGAAGCAGGCTCCATGCCGGGAGCCCGACGCAGGACTCGATCCCAGGACTCCAGGATCGCGCCCTGGGCCAAAGGCAGGCGCGAAACTGCTGAGCCACCCAGAGATCCCAAATGTTTCTAAATTCTATCAAAATAGAATAAACACAATAGTAATAGACAAATCTCATTTTATTCCCTTATAAAGACCTTGGGAGCAATTTTTCTCAGATTTCTCTATCAAACTATATTTCTCTTAAGCAACTTAAAAAAATCTCTTACGGCGGATCCCTTGGTGGCTCTGCGGTTTGGCGCCTGGCCCAGGGTACGATCCTGGAGTCCCGGGATCGAGTCCCACGTTGGGCTCCCGCCATGGAGCCTGATTTTCCCTCCTCCTGTGTCTCTGCCTCTCCCTCTCTCTATCATAAACAAATAAATCTAAAAAAAAAATCTCTTACAGATCATGTGAAATTTCGAACAATCTTTTCCTTCTGTTTTAGTTGTGAGGAACATCAGAGACTAATTTGTGTGTACTCTTCTTGCAATTATGAAGGATCTGTCAGCATGATTTTTGGGGGTATTAACAAACGCTTGCCTTTGTTTGATTTTATTTTGTTTTCCAGTTACCTTTTGCCTGTTCTGATCACTTTCTCCTACTATGGTGTATATCTCTTTTTGAGCACAATCCTTTGTGAGACTGGTGGGACACTGATAAATATGCATCTATGAAATACATTTAAAAAAACAGTTCTTACAGCTCATTAAAGCATCTAATTTCTTTTGATTTCCTACTTTACAGAGAGCCATCATCCATTTCAAGATTATCAGGAGAGTGCTTCCCCAACTTCCTCCCTCTTATAAAGCTATTCACATCTTTAAAAGAATGACTTTTATATGTCCTTATAAAATATACATTATGTATAATAGAGATAAGCAGAATACCTAAAAAGCAAAAAAACCCATCATATGGTAATAATCCATATTTCATACCCTACTTTTCTCTCGTAACAATGCATTTTACATATCTTTCTTTATCATTAAATAGTCTTTTAAATAATTTTTAATGGTTTAAAGCATCCCCCTGATTGTGTATCTGGGTAGTCAATCAGGTGGCAACTCCACATTCCCTTCCCATAAAATCTGAAGATCCTCTTACTGAAACTAATATAAGTGAATTTCTCTTATCTGAATCCATGTTATACATGTCTCTAAGAAGTATGGGTATAATATATTTCACTCATCTTTCGTTGGTGGACAAGCTGAAATGAACTCCACCCAGCTTAATACATGTGTGAGTTTTGATTACTTCCTAGAAGTATACTTGCTTAGACAAAGTATGCACACATTTTAGGGATATATATATATATGGTTCTAAAATCCCTGGGGGAGGGGAGAGAAGTCCAGTTTCTATTCCCGCCTGCAGTGTCTCTTTAACTGATCCCCTGCCCAACACACATATTATTTGCTTTTTAATCTAGGTCAATTTAATAGGTATTTAATATTCCATTTATATTACTACTAATGTGGCTAAGCATACCTATTATTGGCTCTATCTATCTATCTATCTATCTTTATTACTCTTGCCAACTTGTAATAGTCTTAAAATTACTAACACCCATAATCCACCTTGACATCCTCTTACCCAGTTCCACCTCCTAAGCTAATTTTATGTTCTTGATGTGTGGATCTTATCCTATCCTTTTTCTTCAGGGAATCATCCAATCAGTTATTCTCTTTCTTGGCAGTATTTTTCAGCTCTGACTACTAATCTTTACGCTTGTATTAATAAATGTCACCGAATGTCCTCTTCTTCAAGAAAAACTCCAACTTTTTAAACTTGCCATTCTTCTCTGGCTACTGACCTTTCTCTGTTCCTTTCTGTCAAACTTCTTGAAAGAATTGTCTTCATGTGCTGCGTCCATTTCATCTTTGTCTCTTCAATTCACTATAGACTTACATTAAGATCCTCCAGGCCTATCACGGAAATACAAATCGAAACCACAATGAGATCCCACCTCACACCAGTGAGAATGGGGAAAATTAACAAGGCAGGAAACCACAAATGTTGGAGAGGATGCGGAGAAAAGGGAACCCTCTTACATGTTGGTGGGAATGTGAAATGGTGCAGCCACTCTGGAAAACTGTGTGGAGGTTCCTCAAAGAGTTGAAAACAGACCTGCCCAACGACCCAGGAATTACACTGCTGGGGATTTACCCCAAAGGTACAGATGCAATGAAACACCAGGGCACCTGCACCCCGATGTTTCTATCAGCAATGGCCACAATAGCCAAACTGTGGAAGGAACCTCGGCGTCCATCGACAGATGATGGATAAAGAAGATGTGGTTTATGTACACAATGGAATATTCCTCAGCCATTAGAAACGACAAATACCCACCATTTGCTTCAACGTGGATGGAACTAGAGGGTATTATGTTGAATGAAGTAAGTCAATCGGAGAAGGACAAACATTATATGTTCTCATTCATTTGGGGAATATAAACAATAGTGAAAGGGAATATAAAGGAAGGGAGAAGAAATGTGTGGGAAATATCAGGAAGGGAGACAGAACATAGAGACTCCTAACTCTGGGAAACGAACTAGGGGTGGTGGAAGGGGAGGTGGGCAGGGGGGGGGTGGGGGTGACTGGGTGACGGGCCCTGAGGGGGGCACTTGATGGGATGAGCACAGGGTGTTATGCTATATGTTGGCAAATCGAACTCCAATAAAAAAAAAGATCCTCCAGGCCTTCCTTGTTGCTAAGATTTTAACAGCAATTATATCCTATATATGATACATACATACATACACATACACATATATGATATATATGATACAAACGATATATGATCGTTCCCAAATAAACTCAACTGTGTAAAAAATATATTTGTGCTGGGGAAAAAAGTGATAGATTATACATGAAAAATTTAAGTCCCTGCTGGGTAGTTGGGATGACTGGTGAGTTTTCTTTTTTCTTTTGTAATTTTCCTCAACTGTAAAAAAATGTACTTTGCTGTTAGAACACACTGCAATGTAATATTGCAACTGCCAACTTAGGTTTTCTAAAAGGCGGAAGAACATCAGAGAAGCGGCAGGAGACCCTGGGCCACACTTACTTGCAGGGCAACGCGCAAGAGCCAGGTGGGCGCGACCCAGGACAGGTGTTCCCGCCGCGGGCACGACCGGATAACCTCCTGATAGGACAGTCTTCTCTTAGGCCCTCAGGCCCTTTTCGCTCACCCCAAAGACCTCCGAGCATCTCAGCCTCTGCCGCTTAATCGCCTCAAACTGCGGAAAACCGCCAATCGCTTCTAGTTGCCCCGGTAACAGCCACCAACCCCCGCCCCGAGCCGCCCGGCTTCCGTAGGCCTTCCCAGAATGCCGCGCGCCGTCTCTCTTCCGCTTCCGGTGGGGAGGGCAGGCTCCTTCCGGAAGTAGGGTCGTGTCTGACGGCGGCCGGTGGGGCCTCTGAGCGCCGAGGGCGACGGCGGCTGGTTTGTTGTTTCCCCGCGTTCAAAATGGCGGGAAAGCTGCGGAAAGGCTGTAAACTCACCGAATTCTTGTTGGCCTCGGTGGATGGATTAGACATTATTAAAGCGGAAAGACGCGCGGAAGGGGAGGTGGGCGGGGCCACGCGGTGAGGGTGTGGCGGGCGCTGCGGGGGCGCCTGCGGGATGACCCTGGGGCGTGTTGGCGGATCCAGCTCCCACCGCAGCAGAAGCCGAAAGATGGAAAGACCTTCGAGAGGATATGCAGCTTCGTGTTTTGCTGCGAGATAAACAACTTCCAATGTAAAAGCGACTGTGTTTTGCTTTAGAAAACGAAGAGAAAAAAAAAGAAAAGAAAACGAAGAGAAGCCAAAAGAAAACGGGACACCCAAATCTGGTCCGCAGCGTGATCGCCGGGGTAGCCTTCCGGGCCCTTCCCGCCCCTTCCTGCGCATGTGGATCTGAAATTTCACAGTGGAAATACTGGTCATGCTGTTCTGGAGCTTAATTTTTATGAATATACTTAGTTTATTTATTTTTAAGATTTTATTTATTTATTCATGAGAGACCAGAGAGAGAGAGGCAGAGACACGGGCAGAGGGAGAAGCAGGCTCCACGCAGGGAGCCCGACGTGGGGCTGGATCCTGGGACCCCGGGGTCACGCGGTCACGCCCTGGGCTGAAGGTGGCGCTAAACCTCTGAGCCGCCCGGGCTGCCCTGCGCTTCTCTGCTTATTCCTGTAGCTGAATAATATTTCAATAGTATTTCATGTGCTTACAGGCCCCATCTTCTCTATCTAGCCTTTCCTGAGTATTGCAGACTCATTTCAGTAACTTGTAATAGTATCGTTTTCTGTTTATGTTTTAGTTCCCTAACTAGACTGAAAGTTAGCTGTGTGGTCCTGGATAAATTATTCAATATTGGCTGAGCCCACTTTTTTTTTTTTTTAATCAGCAAAATAGTGATAATAAATTTGCAGGGTCGTAGTGGAGATTAGAAATAATGTTTCCAAGGTGAGCTCAATAAAAAGTGGCTTATTAAAACTATTATAACATTAGCAATCTGTACATAGGAGGTGTTTGTATGTCTAGATTTCAAATGACGTATAATCTTAGCGTGTCATCCAATTTGTTTATTTTTCATTTCTCCCCTTTTTTTTCATTTCTCCCTTTTTTTAGTGCATTAGTTTTGCCCTTTTATGCTATTCTTTTAATGGCTATCCTTGTGATTACAACATGTATCCTTGACTAAATAGATCTGCTACAAATTAGTACTTTTATCACTTCCCAGTCAATACAAAGTTCATGTTGCTGCAAATGGCAAGATTCCATTCTTTTTTTATGACTGAAAAATACTCCATTGATTATTTATACCACAATTTCTTCATTCATTCATTGATGGACACCCAGATTGCTTCCATATCTTGGCTGTTATAAACAATAGTGCAGTGAATATGAGATGCACATTTCTTTTCAAGTTAGTGCTTTTGTTTTCTTTGGATAAATACCCAGAAGTGGAATTACTGGATCATATGGTAGTTCTATTTTTAATTTTTTGAGTAATCTATATTCTGTTTTTCATAGTGGGTTTACCAATTTACATTCCCATCAATAGTGCACAAGGGGTTTCTGTTCTCCATGTATTCACCAATACTTGTTAGCTCTCCTCTTTTTGATAATAGCCATTCTAACAAGTGTGAGGTCATATTTCATTGTGGTTTTGATTTCCATTCAATCTAGATATTTATTAAGCACCCATGACATAAAGCACTGTTCATAATCTTCAAGGTCTCTTGAGCCTATATTATTTTTATATGTTTCTCACATGAATCATTTGTTACTCCTTAACCTCATCAGTTCTCTTATTGCTTCCTCAGTCTCTGCCATTATGCTTGGTCCCTCAGAGTAGGTGCTGAATAAACGTGTGAGCTAAACTGAGTAATTTAGTGGGAAAAAAGGGTCTGGGTGGCTCAGTCAGTTGACTATCTGCTTTTGGCTCAGGTCATGATCTTAGGTTCCTGGGATCAAGCCCCATGTTGGGTCCCCTTTCCCCCTGCCCTTTCCCCTGCTTATGCTTTCTCTCTCAAATAAATAAATCATAAAAAAAAATTGTAGTGGCAAAAGAGAAACACAAATTAGTTAAAACCTGGGTGGCTGTGATGAGAGTGATCACAGATGTAAAATGCTTTGTACATTTGGAGATCAGGAGAGGATAATTTTTTTTTAAGATTTATTTATTCAAGAGAGAGAAGGAGGCAGGGACATAGGCAGAGGGAGAAGCAGATTCCATGCAGGGAGCCCGATGTGGGACTCGAGCCTGGGACCCAGGATCACGCCCTGAGCCAAAGGCAGACGGTCGACCGCTGACCCAGGCGTCCCAGGAGAGAATAATTTTGATTAAGGTGTCTGGCAATGCCCTTTGGGGTAGGTAGACTTGATCAGGACCTGGATCATAAGGACTGAGGAAAGGGGCTTAAAGATGGTAGCGAGTTAAGGGATGGAGTTAGAAGTAAACTGGTCGTACTTTGTTAGCAGAAAGTTACTTGGGGTGGCAAGAGAGCAGGATGGGCCAACGGGCCCAGGGCAGGCAGGAAAAAGTAGTTGGGTCTCACATTTGGAGGGTTTTGATATACCCAGTAATTATAATTGCAGCTTTCAAACGTTTCTGAAAAGCACTGCTGTTTCCACGGCTTGGGACGTCAGGAGATAGGCGGGGACATGGCCCTCGGCCTGCTGTGGAAAAGGGGTGGGGGCGCCCGAGATCGTCAGGGCGCGAGGGGCTCCTGGACAGTACTGAGGGCGGAGGGCCCGCGACGAGCCCCAGCCACCTTGCGAGGTCCGGACCGCCACGCCGAGGGTTGGCGGCCCGCAGATCCGCAGCCCCGCGCCCTGTTGCTGCCGGCGCCTCCCCCCGCCGCTCGCCCCGCCCCGCCCCGCCCCGCGTGCTGCCGGGCTCCGAGGCCCCGCGGCCCCAACGTCCTCAGCGGCGCTCTGCGGTCGGGGCCGGGGCCGGGGCCGGGGCCGGGGCCGGGCCCGCCGGGCGGAGGAGGATCTGGGCGGCTGGGGGCGGGAGGGCGCTTGGCGGTCCCAGGGCTCGTGCCGGCCGCCGCGGCGGGGGGCCAGAGCGGCCAGGCCCGGGCGGCATGGCGGGCGCGGCGGGGGGCCCGCAGCAGCAGCAGCAGCAGCAGCGCGTCGCGTGCCAGGTGTTCCCCGAGCGGCGGGCCCAGCGGGGGTCCGGGCAAGGGCTCCTCTCCAGCGTCTTCTCCAGCGACCAGGGGTGCCAGCGGCTGCTCCTGAAGACGCTGGAGACAAGTAGGAGCGGGGCGGCGGCGGCGGGTGGGCCCCGGGGCGGGCCGGAGGGCGGGCGGGCGGGCGGGAGGCCTCCGCGCTCGCGCAGCCGGGGCAGCGGGGGGGGGGGCGCGGGGGGGGGCGGGGGGGAGCGCGGGGGGGGCGGGGGCGGGGGGGCGCGGGGGGGCGGGGCGACCGGGGTCCCGCGGCGGCGGCTTCCGAGCAGCCGCGTTCTGCCAGCTGCCCTTGGCTGGGAGGCGCTATTTTATTTAAATTTTATTTAATTATTTATTTTTTAAGATTTATTTTTATTTGATTGATTGATTGATTGACCGTGAGGCGTTCTTAACCTTCCTACGCCTGCCGGGCTGCCGAGGGTAGAAACCTCGGAAACGGACTATAAAATCGTGTGTGCGCACCAGAATGCGTTTTTCTGGGGAGAAAGTTCCTGACTCCGCCGAAGAGGCCCGATCTCCAAAGGGTCCAGAACCTCTGCTGTGGGTTAAACCGGAGCTCGACTCCCTGCTGCCCGGGTCCTTCAGGTCGTGTCCCTGGAGTCCTGGGCCATAATACATTTGGCTCTATGATATAAACCAAAACGTAGAAAAAGAAAAGGAATCAAAGTTGGGTGTTTTTTTTAAGTGTTGAAAGCAAAAAACAGGTGAGTAAAAAAAAAAAAAAAAAAGTAGTGAGAGATGAGAAAGGTATAGGTTACTGCTTTATTATCCTGCCCCCTCCTAAGAGTGTTAACAGTAAAATAATTATTAGTACTGAGTATTTTTTAGTGTGTATCAGGTGTCAGGATATATGCTCACCATATATGCTCACACTTTACATTCATAAAACCTACTTCTCACAACCCTAAGAGAGAAATTTTTACCCCCCGACCCTTCCCTCTTTGTGTGTGCAGATAGGGATGGAGGGGATGAGGAAGTTAAGCCAGTCTTGAACACCCGATAAGGGAAGGGATACGAATTTGAACCCATGTCTAACTGCAGCCCAAGCTCTTTCCACTGAGTTCCACTTCAAACCTCTAAAAGGCACAGCCCTGGTCCTTACTCATCTTTGAATTTCCCCACACCAGAACCTAGGAGGCGTTCCATACACATTTCCACGGGGATACAATCTCATCATTCCCATAACCCCGCTCCTCCTCCCCACTCCCTTTATTCCCCAGTATGCAGGTAACCTCAAGAAGATTGGAAAATCTTTGGGTGCTTAACTTTTGAACTGTGATTGGCAGCTATGAAGTAACCTTGCTTTAGGACAGGTAGGTTTAAGACTCTTAAGGAGTTAACAAATCTCTAGTGCAATGTCTCTGAGACTAGAGAAGTTGGGCAGCAGGTAGTTGTTTGTTTTTAATTTTACTTATTTATTCATGAGAGACACAGAGCGAGGCAGAGACACAGGCAGAGGGAGAAGCAGGGTCCCTGCGGGGAGCCTGATGCCGGACTCAGTCCCAGGACCCTGGGATTGAGACCTGAGCTGAAGGCAGATGCTCAACCGCTGAGTCGCCCAGGTGCCCCGGCTATTTGTCTATTTTATTAACACCTTTTAATTGTTGGAAAAATCCTTTCTTGTTCTGTAACTTCTACTCTTTGGTCCTCGTTCTGCCTTTTAAAAAAATATTGATGGGGGATCCCTGGGTGGCACAGTGGTTTGGCGCTTGCCTTTGGCCCAGGGCACGATCCTGGAGACCCGGAATCGAATCCCACATCAGGCTCTCGGTGCATGGAGCCTGCTTCTCCCTCTGCCTATGTCTTTGCCTCTCTCTCTCTCTCTGTGTGACTATCATAAATAAATAAAAATTAAATAAAAATAAAAATAAAAAAATATTGATGGGATTTATTCCCACATGGCACTCCTTCAAATACTTGAAGCCATTGTGGTCCTATTTAAGTTTTTTATTCTCCTTTCCAAATCCACAGCTCCTTTCTTCTTACTGATCGAAGGCCTGTACTGTTCTAGTTGCCTTCTCTCCATGGAAGAGCTTCCATTGGCAGTTCCTGTTTAGAGTGTGGTACTTAGGTCTACTGTTAGCTTGTGGTCTGACCAGGAAAGATGCCAGTGGGGCTACTTAACTACCGTCTTCTATTCTGGGTACCGTGCTGCAGGTCGTTTCTACGGATGTGACCCCAAATTCCCGCATTATTTCGGTATATGCTTTAATACAATGTTTTCAATCATGTAACTAAAAATGGGCTTTAAAATCATTTTTTATATTATTGAAGATGTTTAATAGTGCCCATCTTGATATTTGTATCAGTGTTTTATGTCATTAAAGACTTGTTTTTATGTTAACTTAAGCTGGTCTTTTCGTATCCATTTTTAACAATTTTAAGATGGTATTACTTCATTAAGATTTGTGCGTTACTTTTTGATAATATGCTGCTTTTTGGGTAATTTAATTGGTGCTATTTTTCTAATTAGCATACTTAATTGAATCAATATCTTTTTAGATCCTTATGTCAAACTTCTGCTTGATGCCATGAAGCACTCAGGTTGGTAAGTAATCTTTTTTATACTGCTCGTCTCTGTTCTGGTTGCTAAAAACATAAAAACCCCAAACTGGAGCTACTTGAAGTTTTTCACTTTAGGCCACAAAGCCTTTTCCATATGGTAGGTGGTGATGGGCTATTCTTTCCAGGCAGGTGGTGGTCTCTTCCTACATCTTCTGCCCTAACTCTTAAGTGTCTGGCTCTACCATTACCTCCAGTGTTTAGTAAAGACCACATGTAAAGTCTTATAAATAATTACTGAACCTGGCTTTCCCGTTCTTCCAGCCTCAGCCTTGTCCTTCATGGAGAAGAAATCTCAGCTTGTTAGGTAGGAGCCTTCCAGGTGTTGTTTAACTTTGAGGAGATTAGAGGAGGTGACCTCTGAGGTCCACTTCTTAACCTCCTGGCCTGAGGGTAGCAACTCTAGCATATTTCTAATGCGGTCTTAATCAGTGGACCAAATGCATTATGGGATCATGTCATGGAAGTTGATCTAGGACAGATTTTGCAGGGATGATTTCCTTATTTCACAGATGAGAAAACTTAGTCGTGAAGGTTTCCCAAGGTTTCTTATGTGTTAGTGGTGGAGGGGGTGTTGATTATGTGGAGCTCCTGATTCCTCGCCCAGGGCTTTTCCCCCTGAACCACATGCACGCTGATTTGGACGCTGTTTCTTTAATCCATTCTTGCCTTTTAGTGCTGTTAACAAAGAAAGACACTTTTCTTGTGAAGACTGTAATGGCAATGTCAGTGGAGGTTTTGATGCTTCGACATCTCAGGTAGGCATTTTTGCCAAGTTGTTCTCTTTCCCGATAATTGCTAACACCTTGGCATGTTGGCCATTCTTTTCGGCCACTAAAATGAATTAGTTACGGTTCTCACTCTTAAGGAGCTTATGTTCTCACAGGGGAGATAAGACAGTCATAAAGTTTGAGGCAGGTTAAACTATTATTAGGGGATGTGGTTACCATAATGGGACAGTGATGTGATTGCAAAATACCCACAGATTCAGCAAGTGCATATAAAGCTTCTTCAGGGGCAAAGAAGATGAAGACTGTTGCCCGAAGAAGGGGTAGCATGAGCAAAGGTGGTGTGTTGGGAAAGGACAAGGTGTATTTGGGGAGTGGCACGTTGTTTAGTGTAGCTGGGGGGCAGGAATGTGTGGGGAATATGGGGAAACAGAATTGGAAAGAAAGGTAAGCCATATGGTGGGAGGCTTTGAATACTAAACTAAAGAGTTTTACCTTTACCTGGTGAGAAGGGATATACGTTTAAATATTTTTGATTAGGGGAATAAGTTTCTCATCTGGAAAATATGGGTAATGATTATATCTATCTTATAGTATAGTTATGAGAATTAAATGAGATACTTTGTGTAAGGTGGTTATCATAGTAAGCCTAGTGAAGTGTTCAATAAATATTAGTTTTAAGTAATTGGAGGGTTTTGACAGCATCTTGGAGTTGGTAGAAGAATTAGGACCTGTGATGAGGGTGGATGAAGTTTTCATAAGTAACTCTTTCCATCTTGAACATATAACCCTGTTTAATGATACTTAGTTGTTTCTTCCTGGGGAATTGTACATGTATTTTGGTTACTTATAGCTGCTTCACAGTAATCATGAGAAAAAGAAACATGGCATAAGAGCATAAGAGTGAAAGGTCTCGGTTTTGGAGTCTGGTAGAGTTGAGTTCAAATCTAGTTCCCCTGCTTATTAGCTGTGGGGCTTGGGCAAGTTATTTGCATTATTCTCAGTTTTCTCATTTGGAAGCTGATAATAATAATAATACGTATAGCTTTCAAAATGGGTCTAGGTGAATTCATTTCCCCCTTGGGGTTAAATAGAGTGGACATTTTGAACTTTTATCTTCTCAGCAGTGTTGAGCATAGTTGGGCACTCTCTCCTTTTATTTTCTTTCTTTTTTTTTTTTTAAGATTTTTATTTATTTATGCAGGAGAGACACACACACACATACACAGAGACAGGGAGGCAGAGACACAGGCAGAGGGAGAAGCAGGCTCCACGCAGGGAGCCCGATGCGGGACTTGATCCTGGGTCTCCAGGATCCCGCCCTGGGCTGAAGGCAGGTGCTAAACTGCTGAGCCACCCAGGGCTGCCCATCTCTTTTTATTTTCTTAAGTTATATTTGTATTATGAGCTGTCTCATTCATACAGAAGAGTAAGAAACCTGTATGTATGCTTTTGGTCATAGTAATAAAATTAATCCCTGTCTAACTGCCACCCAGATTTGAGAAATAGAACACTGCCAGGACTTCAGAAGATTGTGTGCCCCTCTTGGACTACATTTCCTCTCCCTTTCTTAGTCTGACTCTTGTGATAATCATTTCTCGCTTTTCTGAATGGTTTAACATCTCTGTGTACAGTCAAACAACATGTTATTTAGTTGCCTTGCTTTGAAGTTTTATACATGGAATACTTTGAGCTCTATGTGATACTTTGTGGTTTTGTGAAATCATATGGTATATAGTCTTCTGAAACAATTATTTTGTTGAGTGTGGTGAGATTCTTCTATTTTGTTGTACAACACCTTTAGGTAGTTGGACTGCTGTATACTATTCCACTGTATGCCTGTACTGCAGTTTACTGTATTTAATATTGTTTCTGACTGTTATTATGAACAATGCTGCTGTGAGTATTTTTCACCTTTTCTCCGGGTGCACATGTGCAAAAATTACTCTTGAGTATATGTCTAGGAGCAGAATTGCTGGGTCATATAGTTTGCATACACTTGATTTCAGTGGTGATAATGCCAGACACTTTCTTCCCCTCGTTTCCAGTATACGACACTCTGCTGGTTACTCCTGTGCTAGCTCACCTTCCTGTGTCAGCTGTTAAATGTTGAAATCTCTTAATCCTTGTGTTAAATCCTCTTCTTTTTTTGCTCTATTCTCTGCCAAGGGGATCTCATTTATTTTCCTAGGTCGGAGCTCTCTTTTAGCTTCACATCTGTATACTCAAATGCCCACTTAATACCTACCTAATACCTAATTGTGAGGCCCCTGAGACCTCACAAATTTGTCCAAGTTCAAACTGATGGTTTATATCATCCCTTGTCCCCACCCAACCTGGTGTTGTAGTTTTGCATATCTCAGTGAATGGTACCACTATCTATCCTATTACCCAAGGCAGAAATGTAGAGATCATCCTTGCACCTCTGATTCCCTTCCCATATCCCATATCCATCACCAACTTTTGTCCAACTTACTACCTAAATATTTTTTGAGGTATCCTATTATCCCTGCTCAGATACCATTATCTCTTGCCTAGAACACCTCCTTAGTCTTGAGCTAGTCTCTCTCTACATCCAGTTTTGGTCATCTTCTGCTTATTTTTCCAACTATAGTCAAAAGGGTAAAAACAAACAAAAGGATTCCCCTGTTCCACTCTTCCCTTTCAGTGACTACCCACTATTCTCAGGATAAGATGATAGGGCTCTAGCCAAACTCACCAGCCTTATTTCGTGCCTGTCACTTACAGTTCTGTGCTATAGCAGTGCAGGCCTGTTTTCAGTGTCTCAGACATTCTATTCCTTCAGTGCCCCTTGCCTTTGCACAGGTTGCTTGGTCTGAAATGCTCCCTTCCCCACCTCTCAAATTTAACTCGTTCTCATCGATGAGATCCCAATTTAAACATTCCTTCTGCAGAGATGCCTTTTCCAATCCTCTAGACCAGATCAGGCATTCTCATTGTATGCACTCATGACATCCTGGGTTTTTCTTCGTGACAACTGTCATTGCATGTCTTTAAACATTTTGGTAAATATTTGATTAATTTCTAGTGCCATTAGAAGATTATACATTATTAAATTATAATTACAGATGATAAATTATAAATAAGACTCTGAATCTACTAGTAGGTTGTAAGAAATATTAGTTGAAAGATGAATGTTGGATGAATGTATATAAAATATCTGGCACATACCCTGATGTCTGGCACATAGTAAGTACACCACAAGTGGTAACTATTGTTATTAGGATCCCTCATGTCTTTATTATTCTTATAGGGTCCTGCTCAGTGTGCTGTTGGCTTTTTGCACTTCTTTCTGAAGGTCTTTCTGAGGATTTTCCCTGGCAATTCTAGTAGAATGAGACAGTGGTGGTCATTCATTGTTGATTCATTGCTCATTCAGAAACTTGATAAGAAGCAGTTTACATGTATTCTCATTTAATTCTCACAATTGTATGAGGTAGGTACTCTAATTATCTCCTTTTTATGGTTGAGGAAACCAAGGCACAGAGAGGTTAAGAAACTTGCCCAAGGTCACCGAGTTAGTAAGGAGTGGGGCTGGAGTTTGAATCTGCTTCATTCCAAAGCCCACTCCTAATATGATGCTGTGGAGTCCAGCAGCCCACTGAGGATGGCGTTTAAGTGCTATTGTAGTTCAGAGAGAAGAGGGAGAAGTTGGTCACTGGGAAGGTTTGTTGGAGCATGTATGTTAGGACCAGGCCTTGATGGATGGATAGGTGTGGGGTTGGAGGAGAAGGTGGGTGGATGAGATAGAGAAGATGGGATTTACAAAATAGAGTAGATGTTAGAAATAATGGAACTTCTCTTATTTTGGTGCCTCCTAGATTGTTTTGTGCCAGAACAACATCCGTAATGAGGCCCATATGAACAGAGTGGTCACCCACGAGCTCGTTCATGCGTTCGATCACTGTCGTGCTCATGTCAACTGGTTCACTGATGTCAGACATTTGGCCTGCTCAGAGGTGAGTTTTATTGTAAAAGATACTTTTTTCTCCAGGAACACTCTTAAATTTGAACATTTAATTGAAATACAATGCTTAAGACTCTACCTTTGCCCCTCATCCCCCCCTCAAATATTCATGAGAGACAGAGAGAGAGGCAGAGACACAGGCAGAGGGAGAGGCAGCCTCCATGCAGGGAACCCGATGTGGGATTCAATCTTGGGACTCCAAGATCACGCCCTGGGCTGAAGGCAGGTGCTAAACCACTGAGCCATTCAGGCGTTCCTAAAAAATAAATCTTAAAAAAACAAAACAAAACTTAATTGAAGTATGATTTACTTAAACATACTCCTCTTCTTCTGTCATAGTTCCATGTTACCCTTAGATTTTCTTTCTTTCTTTCTTTTTTTTTTAAAGATTTTATTTGTTTATTCATGAGAGACATACAGAGAAAGAGGCAGAGACACAGGCAGAGGGAGAAGCAGGTTCCATGCAGGGAGCCCGACATGGGACTCGATCCCGGGACTCCAGGGTCAGGTCCTGGGTTGAAGGCGGCGCTAAACCGCTAAGCCACCTGGGCTGCCCCTTAGATTTCCATTTTTAACTCCTGAATACACCTTTGCAATACAACAAGAGATATTTTAAGTATCTTCTTAGAATTGTCTTAATTATTACCTTTAAATCCTAATAATAGTAATGACTTTATAATAACCATTTTTAATTAAATAACCATTTTTGGTATATAATATATATAGTATAGCATGAGATATAATACAAAAATATATATAAAGTAATATGATAACCATTTTTTAAAAAAAATTATTTATTTATTCATGAGAGACACACACACACACAGAGGCAGAGACACAGGCAGAGGGAGAAGCAGGCTCCATGCAGGGAGCCTGATGTGGGACTCGATCCTGGGACTCTGGGGACCACGCCCTGAGGAATGGCAGATGCTCAACTGCGGAGCCATGCAGGTGTCCCTATGATAACCATTTTTAACCATTTAACCAAATAAGCACTTTTCCTGTGGAGTAAACTATAAATGTAGAAACTAATGCTGGTTAACACTGGCTGGGGACTGTATGCCAAACACTGTTCCTTTTGTGGATTCTTTTTTTTTTTTTTTTTTTCCTTTTGTGGATTCTTACTGAGTCTTCTCAACAGTCTATCCAGGTAGATGCTATGATCTCATGTTCTACATGTTGAAAGGGAGACATTTATTGAGGTCCATGGTTAATAAGTGGCAGAGGCAGGATTACAACCAGGATTCTTTTTTTTTTTTTTAAGATTTTATTTATTTGAGGGAGAGACAGTTAGTGACAGAGAGCACAAGTGAGGAGGAGAGGAAGAAGCAGGATCCCCATTGAGTGGGGAGCCCGAAGAGGGACTCAATCCCAGGACCCCGGGATCATGACCTGAGTCAAAGGCAGACATTTAACTGACTGAGCCACCCAGGCGTCCCACAACCAGGGTTCTTAACCAGCCTGCTGTCTGCCTTCTGTAGGCAAAGCTCCTTGCTTGCTCTAGAGTAAAACATTTAGTCTCAAAAACATATAAAAAGTTTATTGTTCAGCACTTTGGATTGCTCTCAGAAGGGCAGTATATTTATGCTCTTAGAGAGACATATGTATTTAATACTTGCATTTCATTAGTTGAGGCGTGCAGTGTGCTGAGAAGTAAAAAAAAAAAAACTAATATAAATTTAAGCTTATACTTTATAACTTGGGTTATTTTTTCTTTCCCTTGAAACTAATAAGCAGCCCCACTGCATTTAATTATAACTCATATTATTTGGAGAGTAGACTGAAACCTGAGTTTTTAAATAGATCTCTCTCGGGTGTTATGAGAATTAATGCCTGTTAGCTAGTTACAGTGTGTTAAGTGCCTTCCACTCCTCAGAGGAATGAGACCATGTTATTGTAGAAGTAACAGGAAGTGGGCCATTCTGTTTGCAGTATGTCAGCAAAAATGTGGCCAGTTTGGCAGTAGCATCTATGTAGGTAGTTCTAAGACTTTTTTTTCATCTATCGAAGCTAAAATTTACCTTAAAAATATAGTGAATTAGAAGATATATCCTAACTTCAGGCTGTCCTGCCTGACCAGTTTGGAATGTTCTTGTTCTTGGAATGTTCTTGGTTAAGTTTCAAGAACTTAATTTTTCATAGGACAATTGAGGCCCTGGAGGAAAGCATGAATTTACAGAGGTTTAAGAAGGTTCCAGGAGAGTTTCCGTATTTTGGGCTAAGGGCAGGAGGTTCCTATTCTTAAAGTGTCTTGGATACTGATGTGTTTAATTTTAAGCTTACGTTGAAATTCAGTTTGTAGATCTTTGGAAGAATGCTTTCTTGCAGTCCTTTTGGTAATTTCTAGAAATGTTTGTATCTCATAGAGAACATGGACTTTTCCACTCTGAGGTCCAACTTTCTGACTTTTGGTTTCAAAAGAAATTAGTTCTTTCAATAAGATTACAGTGTAAAGTTTTGAAGATTCCCTTTGATAAATGATTGACCCTCTCCCGACCCACAGTTTATTTTGCATTGTCTAGCCCATGGATATCAGCTCTTTTTCTTAATGTAGTCTTATGTCAGAGTTTAAAACATTCTTTAAAAAAAGTCCTGTGGAGGGGATCCCTGGGTGGCTCAGCAGTTTAGCGCCTGCCTTTGGCCCAGGGCGCCATCCTGGAGTCCCGGGATCGAGTCCCACGTCAGGCTCCTGGCATGGAGCCTGCTTCTCCCTCCTCCTGTGTCTCTGCCTCTCTCTCTCTCTCTCTCTATGATAAATAAAAAAATAAATCTTTAAAAAAAAAAAAAAGTCCTGTGGATACTCTATTCCTAGAAAGGCATGTTACTTTTAAATTCTTTTACAGAGTTTTTACAGAGCACAAGCACTTACTTTCTTTCTGTTTGCCTCTCTGTCTTTGTGATAGGTTCGAGCTGCTAACCTTAGTGGAGACTGCTCACTTGTAAATGAAATTTTCAGGTTGCATTTTGGATTGAAACGACATCATCAGGTAAAACTAACATATGAAATCACTTACCCTCCAGAGTGCTGTGAGTGGAAATAATGCATAAAGAGAAGTACATTTGGTATTTGAAATGTGAAAGAACTACTGTGGAAACAATTCAGAATATATACTGTTTTTGCCAAACAGATGGAATTTAGTTCTACTTTTTAATTACAGGCAAGCTGTGTGACTCAGTGAGAGACTTTAATAGTGAAAAGAACTATATGATCTTGTTCTTGGGATCCTTTTGGAAGCAGGTGGATGAAGAGTGGACACAAAATCACAGCCTGTCTAACTTTGATCCCCGCAGTCCTGGACTTCTATTCTGCGACTCCCACAGTATTCCTGAGACAAAAAAGTAGTACTTTTCAGAACAGAGACTACCCTGCAGCACAGGTTATGGCTGCATATTAATGTGCCTTTAAAGGCTGTACGACATAATAGCAAAGCTTTGAATTAGCACATACTTGACTATGATAAATCTCTCCTCTTTTTCCCTTGGGTAGCAGCAGCAGAAAGTGAATAGAACAGGGGTGCCTGGGTGGCTCAGTTGGTTAAGTGTCTGCCTTTGGTTCAGGTCATGGTCCCAGGGCCCTGGGATCAAGCCCCATGTCAGGCTTCCTGCTCAGTGGGGAGCCTTCTTCTGCCTCTGCCGCTGCTCCCCTTGCTGTGCTTTCTCTCCCTCTCTGTCTCTGTCAAATAAATATATAAAATATTAAAAAAAGGAAAATGAATAGAACTAGCAACAGGTTGGAAACTATGTGGAGGTAGTAGGGGCTCAGTTGAGGGAGAACAGTCTGAGAGAATGGAGTCCCTGCTTTTGTACAGCATGTACCCCAGAGATACAAACATCAGTTACCATAACCGATGGTAAAATATGGTAGACTCACATAGTTTTAGCAGAAACTTATATTACATTTGGAAAGAAGTAAGCCTGAACTGTGGTGCCTCCCAAACTTGTAGCTCCAGGAGACAACTTTTTACCATCTTTTTTTTTTTCCCCCCCTGGAAGGGAGAAATTTCCTCTTAGTGGCAATTGCTGTCATAATTCCTTATGGCTCATCCTCTCTTTCTTACTCTTTTATGCCTGGGGTTTATTTTTAAAATCAATGTTTAGTGTAATTTAGGTCGAGAAGCACTGATTTATATTCTAATAGTAGTGAGCATCTCCAGCTCAGGCATGCTGCCCAGGGTGAAGTGAAGCAGGAAACACATGTAGAAAATGAATGAATGACAGATTATTTTTCATGAAAAGGTTAGATGTCCTTCTTTTTAACTTTAGTTTGGGCTTGTGGAGAAATAAATGGATTTAAAGCTCTCCAAGAATTGGAATGATAAGACCTTCTGTTTCTTAACATATTTAGAATACTGAGAGATTCTAGCCAATTACTATGTAACTAGATAATTTATTTTCTTAGGTAGACAATTTAATACCTATGCAAAGAACAGGAAAAAAAAAAAGTTGTTTGATTTTTTTTCTCCTGAAAAATCAAAACACCCTCAGATTTTGTGTATATGTATGTGTAGCTTCCTAATGCCTCCATGGGACATGCAGGAAAGGTTATCTAGTATTAGTCAACTGGAAAGTAAAGGAAGAAAAAGGCATAGAAGTAAAGTATATTTTAAATCTATTTAAATTTTATTTTTTATTTTTTTTTCTATTTAAATTTTATTAAAAATCCAGCCAGAACCTTATCTGTAGAGTTTTGTGTGTTTGTTCGATTTTTGCAAATTGGGAGTTACTGTTTGTTGGACTGCCTACAACTTCAGAGAATGACATCTGGAGAAGATGAAAAAATGGAGGTCTTACTTATACCTAAATAATTTTAGATTGAGCTAAAAATATTCTATAATTTAAGAGTTATGTTTCTACTTCTACTTAGAATGACAGAAATTAATAAAATGTGGAAGGGAGTTAATTCTTTTTTTCCATTTATTTTTTAAAATTTAAATTTACATATTAATTAACATATAGTGTATTACTGGTTTCACAGGTAGAGCTCAGTGATTCATCAGTCTTATATAATACCCAGTGCTCATCACATCACATGCCCATCACCCAGTTACCCTATCCCTCTACCCCCTCCCCTCCAGCGACCCTCAGTTTATTTCCTATGATTAAGAGTCTCTTGTGGTTTGTCTCCCTCTCTGATTTCATCTTATTTTTCCTTCTCTTTCCCTGTGATCCTCTGTTTTGTTTCTTAAATTCCACAGATGAATGAGATCATATGGTAACTGTCTTTCTCTGATTGACTTATTTTGCTTAGCATAACACCCTCTAGTTCCATCCATGTCATTGCAAAATGGCAAGATTATATTTTTTTGATGGCTGAGTCATATTCCATTGTATATAAATCCTACATCGTTATGCATTCACCTGTCTGTGGACATCTGGGTACTTTCCATAGTTTAGCTATTGTGGACATTGCTGCTATAAACATTGGGGTGCAGGTGCCCCTTCAGATCACTACATTTGTATTTTGGGGGTAAATACCTAGTAGTGCAATTGCTGGGTTGTAGGGTAGCTCTATTTTCAGCTTTTTGAGGAACCTCCATACTGCTTTCCAGATTGGCTGCACCAGCTTGCATTCCCACCAACAGTGGAAGGGGGTTCGAAAGGGATTTATTTAATTCTGATTATGGGACGGTCCGGGTGGCTCAGTGGTTTAACGCCTGCCTTCAGCCCAGGGCCTGATCCTGGGGACCCAGGATCGAGTCCCATGTCGGGCTCCCTGCATGGAGCCGAGCCTGCTTCTCCCTCTGCCTCTCTCTCACTCTCTCTCACTCTCTCTCGATCTCTCTGTGTGTCTCTCTCATGAATAAATAAAATCTTTAAAAAAAATTATGATTATGGTCAGACATTATATAAAATGTCATTATTTTGTGATGAAATTGCCACATAAAGTTAAAGCCACATACTTTTCTTTTTCCTTAGACTTGTGTGCGAGACAGAGCCATTCTTTCTATCCTGGCTGTTAGGAATATCAGCAAAGAAGTAGCCCAAAAGGCTGTTGATGAAGTTTTTGAATCTTGTTTCAATGACCAGGAACCTTTTGGAAGGATCCCACATAACAAGACTTATGCAAGATATGCACATAGAGACTTTCAAAATCGTGATCGGTATTACTCAAATATATGAAGACAATGACATTTTATATTATGGAGCTTCTGTGATCATGAAGAAAATATGGTTCTTAAGTGGACAAACATATAAAATATAAATGATCAATTAAATAGAGATAAAACACAGAAAATACTGATTGTAGCATACAATCAGAAAAAAGTAACTGTAGTAAAAGGGAAACTGCCTTAAACTCCAAGGCAAAAATTGTAACTTTATAGTTAACCATTTGATAAATAAGGCAAATAAATTACATTTTTGTATTTTCTGTGTTATACTTGTGTTTTTTATTATTTGTGTGTTTTTTTAAGATTGTGAGTTGTTTTTGTTACATATTAAAATTTGGTTATGAAAACTGTGAAATGTGTCCTTATATGAGGTTGACTACTGTTGATATATGAAGGTGACTACTGTTGGTATTTACATTAAACATAAAGAAAAATGTACTGATTTTATTATAGGATGTTTATCGAGATGTTATGGTAAAAAATGCAAAGAATGAAAATTGGGAACGATTCATTCTATGATCAATGCCTCCCTTCTCCCTCTTCTTTCAACATATATGTGGGGACTATATACGTGACTTAATTTTCTGAGGACAGTCCTGATTAGATTTTTCTTTTGTAAAGGCAGTGCATTAAATTTATAATGTAATTGAGGTTAATTTTTATGTATGTATAAGATTTTTCGTATAATCATTCTCAAATCTTTTGTCAGGCCCTATGTCTTAGTTTTAGATTCAGAAAACACGTTATCTATTCCCCTTAACTGAGAGCTGCATCTTCCACCTGTCCCTGGCAAATGTCTCCTGGCCTATGTCCAGACTGAAAGACCGTGATTCCTGTGTGCTTATTAAGGGTTTAAAGACAAGGAAGTTGGCAGGATTATTTCTTGTGAGCTAAAATTTGATTAAATTGTAAAGTGATACCCAAGCTTGATAACTTACTAAACATTAAAAACAATGTTTGAGGATTCTGGGAAGACAGCAGAGTAGGAAACAACAGAAATCTGTCTCCCCACCTAGACAAAATTACACTGGCAGAGTCTTATATAAATATTCTGAAACTTGAGCCTGAAGGCTCCTAACTTGGAGGGAAAGGCTTAGGTGGTAAATTGTCAATTTTGGTCAGTTGCAGCTCTTAGCCTAGTACAGTAGCCCCATCTCAGAGCACTCTGCCCTGTGGCAGACGGCTGTATGTATGTTCCTGGAGTAGCTTGTGCACAGACTGTGGAGCCAGCATGGGCAAAAAGCACCCTGTCTTACATGTATTTGGGACTTGCTCTGATTGCTGCTTCTAAACATAGAGGTTCAAAGAGAGGTGGTGACATTGTTGTACCCCCCTTCCATTTTTGCAAACTACTTTCCATCTGGCTGAAGTGACTTTCAGGGTCTTTAAAGGGCTGGTGCCTTTTTTTGTTCTTGTTTTTGTTTTTTGGTCCTTCATTTTCCCCTTTGGTATCAGACATTGAAAATTAGACCATTGAAAAACAATGGCAGGAGCGCCTGGGGGGCTCAGTCAGTTAAGCACCTGCCTTCAGCTCAGGTCATGATCCCAGGGAATTGGGATAGAGCCCTGAGCAGGGAGCCTGCTTTTCTCTGTCCCTCTGCCACTCCCCCTGCTTGAGCCTTGTTGTGCTCGCTCTCTCAAATAAATAAATAAATAAAATCTTAAAAACAAAAACAAAAACAAACCCCGCCCAGATGGAAAACAATGGCATATACAGGGGGAGTAAGGAAGTCATCAGGCATGTCTGGGGAAAGGCACAGGCTCAGAAAAATACAAGACCCGAGTTTACACCTCAGGCTGATCCTTGACACAGAGACAGCCTGTACCAATTGAAAGCAAAACCAAAAACTAAAACCCAAAGCAACAGCTAGCTCTGGGGAAGCAGAGAATCTGATTTCCAGAGTTACCACATTATTAGATTCGAATGTCTAGTTTTCAACCCCCCAAATCACAAGGCATACAAAGGATACACAAGATACACACAAGAAAGTATGGCCCATTCCAAGGAGAAAATAAACTAACAAACTTGCCCTGGAAAAAACTGATGGTGGATTTAGCAAACAAAGAGTTTAAAACAACTGTCTTAAAGATGCTCAAAGAACTAAAGGCAAATGTGGAGAAAGTCAAGAAATGATGTACAAACAAAATGGAAATATCAATAAAGAGAAAAAAACAAAAAGACCTAGAAAGTACAATAACAAATGACAAAAATCCACTTGAGGGATTCAAAGGCAGATTTGGGCAGGCAGAAGAAAGAATCCGTAAACTTGAAGAAAAGGAAAATTATTGAGTCTAAGGAACCAAAAGAAACAATATTGAAGAAAATGGAACAGAGCATAAGATACATTCTGAGAGATACAATCAAGTTGGCCAACATATGCATGGTGGAAGTCCCAGAAAGAGAAGAGAGAGAGGCAGAGAGAATATTTGAAGAAATAATGGTTTGTAACTCCACATTTTCTTTTCTATATATATTAGATACTAATACATTAAAAAAGTTATTAGTTTGTATTTGGGTCATACAATGAATAAATGTGTAATTCTGTGGCAGCAACAACTGAAAAAGATAAAGACAGTTTTAAAGGAGTGGAATTTTTGTATGTTGTTGAAGTTAAACTGGTATAAATTCAAAATAAAGAGTGTTAAAACTTTATGATGCTAAATATAATCCCCATGGTAACTACAGCAAAATAGCTATATGATATACACAAAAGGACATGAAAAAGGAATTTAAATGTTTCATTACAAAAAAATAAAGAGTAGTGCTGTACATGGGAGACAAAAAAGCATATTTTAATTAGAAAAATATGTAGCAAGACGTCTCAGGTAAATTTCCTCTTATCAGTAATTATTTTATTTTAACAGATTGTATTTATTTATTTTAGAGAGAAATAGCATGAGTGGGGGGAGGGGCAGAGAGAGAATGGCAAGCAGACTCCATGCTGAGCATGGACCTCCAGGCGGGGCCCAATCCCATGACCCTGAGATTATGACCTGAACCAAAATCAAGAGTTGTATAGTCTGAGTCACCCAGGCGCCCCTCAGTTATTATTTTAAATGTAAGTGAATTAAACTCTCCAATCAAAAGATTGGCAAGATACTGGCAAAATGGATTTAAAAAAAAATAGCCCAACTATAAGATGTTTACAATAGCCTCAGCTAGGATGCAAACACAAATAGATTAAAAGTGAAATGGTGGAAAAGGAATTCTATGCAAATAGTAACCAAAAGAGAGCAGGGTTGGCTATACTAACAGACCAAATAGACTGTAAATCAAAAAAGTTTACAAGAGAGACACTCGGGTGGCTCAGTGGTTAAGCATCTGCCTTTGGTTCAGGTCGTGATCTTGGAGTCCTGGGATCGAGTCCTATATCAGGCTCCCTCTAGCCTGCCTCTCCCTCTGCCTGTGTCCCTGCCTCTCCTGTGTCTCTCATGAATAAATAAAAAATCATTAAAAAAAAGTTTACAAGAGACAAAGAAGGATATTATATATTAATAAAAGCTTCAGTAGAGCAGGAAGATATAACATTTACATGTCTAATAACAGACCACCAAAATAGGTGAAACAAAAGAGACGTAGTTAAAGGGAGAAATAGACAGTTCTACAATAATAGCTGGAAACTTCACTGCCGCACTCTCAATAATGGGTAGAACAGCCAGATAGAAGATAATCAAGTAAACAGAAGACCTGAACCACAAAATAAACCAACTGGATCTAACAGACATACACAGAACACTAACCAACAGCACGCACCTTCTTCTCAAGCGACATGAGGTTATTTTCCAAGGTAGACTCTATGTTAGGCCACAGACTAGTATATTAATATATTTTAAAAGATACCATATAAAGTAGAATGAAAGGGATGAAAGTAGAAATCAATAGCAGAAGGACAATTGAAAATTTACAAATTTGTGAAAATTAAAGAACACGCACACAACCAATGGATCAAAGAAGAAGTCACAGGGAAATTAGAAAATACTTAAGGCAAATGAAAACAAAACCACAAAATAACAAAAATTATAGGGCACAGAATAAGCAGTGCTTATGTTTACAGCTATAAATATTTATGTTAAAAAACAAGAAAAATCTCAAATCGGCAACCTAGCTTTACAACATAAGGAACTAGATAAAGAAACTAGACCCAAAGTTAGCAGAAGGAAGGAAATAGTAAAATTAGATAAGAGACCAGTGAAATAGAGAATAGAAAAATAATAGAAAAAATTAATAAATCAAAAAGATCAACAAGATTGACAAACCTTCAGCTAGATGGACTGAGAAAATAAGAGAGACTTCAAATTACTAAAATCAGAAAGTGAGAATATTACTACCAAACTACAGGAATAAAAAAGATTATGAGAGGACTGTGGACAAATGTACACACACATATTGCATCACCTAGGTGAAATGGACAAATTCCTAGAAATGCAACACCAAATAATAGAAACATCTGATTAGACTTAAACTAGTAGGGAGATTGAATCTGTAACAAAAAATCTTCCGACAGGGGTCCCTGGGTGGCTCAGTCAGTTAAGGGTCTGCCTTTGGCTCAGGTCATGATCCTGGGATCCTGGGATGGAGCCCTGCCTGGGGCTCCCTGCTCAGCAGGGAGCCTGCTTCTCTCCCCCCTCTGCTCCCTGAATCCCATCCCCCACTCATGCTTTCTCTACTGCATGCACTCTCTCTCAAATAAATAAATAAATAAATAAATAAATAAAATCTTAAAAAAATCTTCAAAGTAAAACCCTGGACCTGTTGACTTCTCTAGTGAATTCCATCAAACATTTAAAGAAGAGCTAATACCAATACTTCTCAAACTTGTCCAAAAAAATTTGAGAGGAGAGTATACTTCCCAACTTATTCTGAGGCAGAATTATCCTGATACCAAAGCCAGACAAAGACATTATAATAAAAGAGAAATATAGACCAAAATCCCTTATGAGCATCGATGAAAAGATCTTCAGAAAAATACTAGCAAACTGAATTCAGCAGCATATTAAAAGGAACACATACCATGACCAGATAGGATTTGGTCCTGGAATGCCAGGATAGTCCAACAGGTGAAAATTGATCAATGTAATACACCAAATCAACAAAATAAAGGGAAAAAGCCCACATGTTCATCTCAATTGATGCAGAGAGAGCATTTGACAAAATTCACCACCCTTTCAGGATAAAAACATTCAACAAACTAGGAATAGAACAAAACTACCTCATCATAATAAAAGCCATATATGGAAAGCCCACAG
The DNA here is from genome assembly GCF_018345385.1 of Vulpes lagopus. NCBI lineage: Eukaryota > Metazoa > Chordata > Mammalia > Carnivora > Canidae > Vulpes > Vulpes lagopus. The sequence continues at coordinate 67,615,739 of NC_054828.1, read as the reverse complement.
TGACCATCATACTCAATAGTGAAAGACTGAACACTCTTCTCTTACAGTCAGGAACAAGGAAGGCAGGATGCTTGCTTGTTTTTCCCACTTCTATTTAACATATTACTGGCAGTCCTCACCAGAGCAATAGGCAAGAAAAAGAAAGAAAAGACATCCAAACTGGAAAGAAGAAATAAAATTATCTTTGTTTGCAGATGGTATGATTTTGAATATAAAAACCCTCAAGATTACACATACACACATGCACGCACACATACTATTAGAAGTAATATGCGAATTCATTAAAGTAGTAGGCTATCAAGTCGGCACATAAAAGTCAGGTGCTTTTCGGGTCATCTGGGTGGCTCAGCGGTTGAGCATCTGCCTTTGGCTTAGGTCGTGATCCTGGGGTCCTGGGATCGAGTCCCACATCGGGTTCCCTGCATGGGGCCTGCTTCTCCCTCTGCCTGTGTCTCTGCTTCTCTCTCTGTGTCTCTTGTGAGTAAATAAAACCTTCTAAAAATTCAGATGCATTTCAATACACTAAGAGTGAGCAATCTGAAAAGGAAATTTAAAGAAATAATTCCATTTACAATAGTATCAAAAAGAATAAAATAGTCAGGAATTGACTTACCAGAGCAGGTAAGACTTGTATAATGAAAACAACAAATCATTGCTGAAAGATACTAAAGAGGACCTAACTAAATGAAAGCACGGGGAGGTGGGTGGGGGGTTGGGGTAACTGGGTGACAGGCACTGAGGAGGGCACTTGATGGGATGAGCACTGAGTGTTACACTATATGTTGGCAAATTGGATTGAAATAAAAAAAAATGTAAAAAAAATGTAAAAAAAAAATGGAAGCACATCCCAGATTCACTGATTGGAAGAACTTAATATTGTTGAGATGTCAATGCTAACCAAAGCAATATACAGCTTTAGTGCAATGTCTAAAAAGATTCTTTTTTCAAGATGTAGAAAACCCTATCTTAAAATGCATATAGAATTTCAAGGGAATCTGAATAGCCAAAACAATATCGGAAAAAACAAACCAAACTGAGGTCTTATAGACTAATGGGATAGAATAAGGACCCCAGAAATAAACTCTTAGGTATATGCTCAAACGATTTTTGACAAGGGTGCCAAGACCATATAATGGGGGCAAAGATGACCTGTAGGTGCTTTTGGGAAAACTAGATATCCACATGCAAACTAATGATTGGACCTTTATCTAACACTATAAGCAAAAATTAACTCAAACTGAATCAAACTGGGTTAAAGATACAGGAACTAAAAACCATAAAGTGTTCCTACTTGCTAAATTAGACTTCATTCAAAATTAAAGACTTTTGCCCACTGAAAATATTAAGAAAATAAATAGGCAGACATCATACTGGAAGAAAATATTCATTTGTCTGACAAGGACTCTCACATGAAAATATAAAGCCTTTCTATAATTCAATGATAAAAAGATAACCAAATAAAAAGAAGACAAAAAATTTGAACACTTTACAAAGGAAGATACATAATTGGCCAAAAAATATGTGAAAAATGTCTAATATCGTTAGTCATCACAAAATAAATGGAAATTAAAACCACAGAGAGAAACCACTACACACCCTCTAGGGAAGCAAAAATTTAACAATATTTGTTAGGATACAAAGCAAATGGAACTTTGATATACTACTGGTAGGAATGGAAAATAGTACAATCACTTTGGAAAAAGGCTTAGCAGTTTTAAATAAAGTTAAATATATACCTATCCTTTGACTCTCCTATTTCATGCTAAATATTTTACTTAAGAGAAATGCAAACAAATCCACAAATAGTTTTGCACAAGAATGTTAGCAGCCTTATTTATAATACCTAAAAAAAGGAAACAACTGTCTCTCACAGAATAAGAAAATTGTGATATATTCACATCATTGCGCTTCTCAGCGATAGAAAGGAATGTATTACTGATACATGTAATAAGATGAATGGAGCTCACAGACATTTTGCTAATTAAAAGAAGCATAAGATACAAAACAGTACATATTTGATGGTTTTGTGCATATGAAATTATAGAATGGCCAAAAACTAATATGTTTTTGAAAAAAAACGTCGGAACTGCGGTTGCCTGGAGGTTTGGGGAGAGGACAAAGAATTAATGGGGAAATGGAAGTAATTTTCTGGGGTGGTGGAAATGTCCTATATTTTCATTTTGATGTGGGCTACATAGACACACCCATTGCCAAAGCTGTACAGTTAATATTTGGGCAGGTGGAGAGTCAGCGGAGGTATAGATGAAAGAAAATGGCAGAGTGTTGATAATCATTAAACCCGAGTGATGGGTCCAAGGATATTCATTATACTATTCTGTTGTACTTAGTAATTGTTGAAAATTTTCCACAATAACGTCTTTTTTTTTTTTTAAGGGAGAAATGAGTTAAAGATTAGTATGCACTGAATTCTAAAGGCAATAACCTTTCTTTTAAAAGAAATTATATGAGAACTGGTGTAACCACACAGTCTTTGCTGAGCAGAAAATTGAATGCTAAACAATTAGGAAACCATTGTTTTGTTCCTTTCTGCCCTTGGGAGAGAGAAGGAAGGGCAGACAAGAATGGAACAGGATAATCTTAGTCTGCAGCAGTCAGACCACGCTATTTCAACGAATCAACCTCCCCTTCTCAAGGGGATAGAGATATCCAGCCAACATATTACCAAATCCTAGTTATTTGCTAATTAAACCTACTTCAGAGCAATACCCTGAGTGCATAATTAATTAAATGTTAATTTATGTTGATGATAATGTTGCACTTGAGTTTTTAAACTTTTTTCTGAATTTAAAATATTTGAGAAGCAAAAGCCAAGCATTCTGCTAATAACCTGTACTTTTCTCTTCTTTTTCTTCCCTGTGAATTTCTACTTCTAACTTTTACAACGTGAGTGTTAGAATCTCAAACAGCAGGATTTGGTTCTACAGAAATCACCCAGTAGAATATCTGGGATTTTATAAGGACAATAGTGTTCATTTAACAGGTACTAACGCTAAGTTAAAAGGAAAAAAAAAATCATGCAACCTTCTAAGTGGTCAGTGGCAGTTTCTCTGAGTCTAACTGCATTCATATTGCTTCACATCCAAGGTAGTAAAATAAAAGGGAAAAAGTTCAAACTGAGCCTTGTCCCCTGCTATATGCTTCTTTTTCTGAGAATTAGTGAGTCACAGAGCCCTAGTGCAAAGGCCAAAGCTATACGCACCCTCCGTATCTGATCTGTAGGGTCAAAGCCAGACATGCCCAGAGGGGCCAGGCAGGCTGCTGGAGTGGCCACTTACCAGCACCAGGCCCTGAGAAGCCTCAGAAGAGTCACAGTGCTGGACTCGGCTCACTGAGGGAACCACAGCTGCCCCTCATTCTGTAACCACTGCATGAGGAAGAGAGTCAATCTGGGGAAAAATAAACATTGCACTCATTCAGTAAATATTTATCAAGTATTCACTGTTTATTATGTACTGATGCAGGTAGTAGGAACGCTGAAGTGACCAACACGGATTGGACTCTTATCACTGGGGGCGATCCAAAAGGAAAAAATATGGGGTGATTTGGGAATATGTAAGATGGCACTCAGCTCAGAGAAAGTGACATATAACTGAGGCCTGAGGGTGAGGGGGGTAGCAAGGGTTGAGGAAGGAGACTTCCAGACAAGAGGAGATCTTTTGTGTGAAGGCCTTAGAATAGAGCAGGGGTGATGGGAGAAGGTCTACAGAAAGGGATAATGTTGAACAATGTGCCTGGTCACCAAGGAAACTTGCACCCAGTTCCCAGGGAGAGGAGAAGCTATGTGACCTGAGTACCAAATCAAAAAGGTAAACAGCGGGAAAGAATGAAATATTCTGTAAATGGTCTGGGGAAAACTGGAGATATCTGAAAAAAATTGAGTTAAATCCCTATATCATTCCTATACCAAAATAAATCCTGAGATATTGAAGATGTTAATAGAAAAGAAAGCCATAAAAATACCAGGACATGGGAAAATTTTTTTATTATCTTAGCATGGGAGAGCCGAAGGCAACACAAAAATCATGAAACCATAAAAAATAATATTGATATCCTTAATGGCATTTAAAAAATCTTCAAAAAATAAAGTTAAATAAAAGATCATATTTTCAACAATATATCACAAAGATTTGATATCAGTCACAATAAAATGATGACTATAAATTTTTTGCATTTATATAAAAAACCAACTCAAGAGGAAAGTGAGCAAATGACATGAATAGAAAATACAAATGAGTGCCTCTTAAAACATAAGCCTTACATGACCTTGTTCATAATAAGACATGTGTAAACTATGAAACTGTATTTTCACGTATGAGATTTATAAGGTTCAAAAAGGGACGCCTGGGTGGCTCAGCGGCTGAAGGTCTGCCTTTGGCTCAGGGCGTCATCCCGGGGCCCGGGGATCGAGTCCTGCATCGGGGTCCCTGCATGGAGCCTGCTTCTTCCTCTCTCTCTCTCTCTGTGTCTCTCATGAATAAATAAATAAAATCTTAAAAAAAAAGGGCTCAAAAATACGATGCACATCAAAGTAAAAAGAAACCATCAACAATGTAAAAAAGCAACCTGAGAGAAAACAAAATATAAGGTTAACATTTAAAATATATAAAGAACTCCTATAACTCAACAGCAAAAAAACCCCACAATCAGATTAAAAATTTTAAAATAGGCAGAAGATCTGAGTAGATATTTTTCCAAAGAAGCTATACACATGGCAAATAGGTACCTGAAAAGATGCTTGATATCGCTCATCATCAGGGCAAAGCAAATCAAAACTACAATGAGATGTCCACTTCCTACCAGGGAGAATGGCTATTATCAAAGAAGTCAGAAATAACAAGTGTTAGGATGTGGAGGGTAGGGAAACATTAGGCACTGTTGGTGGGAATGTAAATCCGTATATATCAGGAAAATGTGTGTGTGTGTGCGTGTGTGTGCATGTGGGTACTGAATGTATATATACATATATATATATATATATACATACACACATATATGAATATTACTCAGCCATAAAAAAGAGTGAAATCTTGCCATTTGTGACAACACATATGCACCCAGAGGGCATTACACTAAGTGAAATAAATCAGACCAAGAAAGACAAATACTGTATGATCTCACATATGTGTGGACTCTAAGAACCAAAAACCCCATTCACTTACTGTTATTCTTCATAATTTTTTCAAAATTGTTATATCAAATAACCAAAGAGTGTTCTGAGTTTGAACAAATAGTTGGCAGTGTTAATCTGGATTTTGCTAAATATATGATAAATTTATTTCCATCAAATTAGTTTCACTTTTCAAGCTGTAGTTCCAGGCACATCTTTTTTTTTTTTTTTTTTTTTTTAAGATTTTCTTTATTTACTTGAAAGTGAGAGTGAGAGCAAGAGTGAGAGAGTGAGAACGAGAGCGAGCGAGCGCACAACTGGTGGGAGGGTCAGAGAGAGAGGGAGAAGCAGACTCCCCACCCAGCAGGGTGCCCTGGCATGATACCAGGACCCTGGGATCATGACCTGACATGAGAAGGCAGATGCTTAATGGACTGAGCCACCCAGGTGTACCCCCTTTTAACTGTGTCCTAAAAGTTCCCATTTTAATTGGATTCTCTTTGAGTAGTCTTAGTGCTGGCGCAAGTTATCTGTGATAGTGAGGAACCTCAATACCCATTTCCTGCAGTGCATACCGTATCTGTACTGTTTGTTCTTATTGTGCAACCATACACATAAAATTCCCCATCTTAACCATTTTAAGCATACGGTTCAGTGGCATTCAGTACATTTGTACTGTTGTGCCAACAACGCCACCCTCCATCTCCAGAACTATATTCATCCTGCAGAACTGAAACACTAGACTCATTATAACTCACAATAACTCCTCAATCTCCACTCCCTGACCACCCCCTGCAACCAACATTCTACTTCCTGTCTCTGTAATGTTGACTAATGTATGTACCTCAGAAGTTCACTGTGAGGATTAAATTATTTTACCTATGACAGACCTGCAGAGAGCCTGGCACTTGTATCACTGGCTGTTGTCATCTAGGTATCACTGTCCAATAGAACTCTCTGTGAAGATGGATATATTCTTTATCTGAACCACCTGATATGGTGTACGCTAGACATACGTGGTTGAGTATTGAAATGTGGCTAGTATGACTGAGGAATGGAAGTTGAAATTTTATTTAATTTTAATTATGTTTATTAGCCACTTGTAACTAGTAGCTCCCCTATTGAACAGCATGGATGGGTCTCAGCCTTGGAGGTCTGGAGTTACAGATGGAGTTATGAGTGATAGTTGAAGCCATAAAGAGAGGGGGGATAAGTAAATGGAAAGGAAAGGGGCAGAGGATAAGAAACTGAGGAATACCAGCATTTAAGGTTTTGTCAGAGAAAGGAGATGGAACAACTGTGGTCAGAGAGACGAGAAGGAAGGGTGTCCTATAAGAAAAACAGAAGAGAGTTCCAAGAGGCGGAGTGGTCACCTGTGTTACATACCATCAACCGAGTCGTTAAAATGAGAACTGAAAATCTCATTGACCATCCCTGTGTGCTCCAAGTAGGCCTCGTAGCTTTGACGGTGGTGGGATGGGGAGCTTGACCATCTAGTGGAACCTGGGGCACCATTTGTAGCTCCTCTGCTTTCCCTGGTGAACACATGCAAAAGGCCTTAGATAGGCATTAGCTTTGATTGCTTTAGAGTGCTTGAGGAATAAATATTTTAATACCGATTCGATTCTCATGACTAATTTGGGAGAGATTTTAAAGACAACACTCTGTGCGCTGCTTTCTACAACATATCCCTATAGAACATTATTAGAAGGCATTGAAAGATTATGGTGGCTGTTTCCATATTAAAATATTAAGGTCTGAGTCAAATAGATGGTTTTTGAACCTGAAGGATCAAATAGTTTCATTTAATTGTATTAACCAAATTGATTTTAAACCAGCAGAATTATTTGCAGTGCTTAAGAAGTCATTATGCTCCATCCAAGCGAGATAAATGGGTCACCTTGGGATTCGCAGCTGGAGTCTTCCTTTATGACAATACATTGAGAGCCAAGTCATTTGTCCTAAAGAGACTCTCTCAGCGAAGGTTCACCAAACCTGTCTTGATTAAATTTTTAAAAGCACATGAGGAGATTTACCAATTACAGTTTCAAGGGTTGATTTGATCAGCTTCACATGGTTGGTTGCACAATCTGCATCTTGCTGCTTTAAGCTCCGACAGACTAAAATGGTTAAAAAAGGTCCAATGGAAATGAACTATGAACTAAATTCCAAGACTTTCTACGTGTGTATGCTTTGCATTACTGCATGTTTGAGATGATGCATATAAAATGATCTAATGCAAATCTCATATGGTTTCTGAATAAGTAAGTGGCCAGGGAGCAAATGTTAACTCCTTTTGGCCTGTGAAGGATGCTGTGACATTAAACTGTAACATAACAGAAGACGACAGTCACCCACTGCAGAGCTGTTAAGAGAAGTTTTCTTTCACTGTCCCACCCCTCCTTCATTTCTGTGGCAGTTAGCATTATAGTAATCTGGTTGTTAGTAATCCGCATTTTCAATTCAAACAGACGTCATGACTCCATATCGAAACAAATTGCCTTTTCTTTTCTGGCCTCTCACAAAATTTGCTCCTCAAAGTGTGGTCCCTTGCCTGGCTGAGAGCTAGTTAGAAATCCCACATTCTACTGAGTCAACCTGTATTGATTCACAGGCCCATCAAAAGCAAGAAGCATTCCCCAAAGGGACTTGATGGCCTCAGGACAGTGGTTGGCCACCCTGGCTGCATATTAAAATTGCCTGGGCTGCTTTTTTTTTTTTTTTTTTTTTTTTTCTGGGCTGCTTTTAAGTCATCAGGTTCCTTGGAATTCCAACCTCAGGGATTCCGATTTAATTGACCTGCAGGTGGAGCCTGGGGATCCTTGAGTTTTAAAACTTCCGCAGGAGACTCAACTCCACTCTGCCGGCTTGATTGAGATTCACCGTCTTAAAAGCATGATGCATCTAGGTGCCCTTATTTTCAAATTTACCATTCTAAGAATGAAACAAACAAACAAAAACCTTAAAATATATTTTATGTAGTATCTCTGTTGCTGCTGAAAGGAAGCCTGGGAACTCAGGATTTCTCTCATTCAATCCATTCATTAATTAAATAACTTCTTTTTAATGATTTTTAAGATTTTATTTACTCATTTATGAGAGTCACACAGAGAGAGGCAGAGACACAGGTAGAGGGAGAAGCAGACTCCATGCAGGGAGACTGATGTGGGACTCGATCCCGGAACTCCAGGATCATGCCCTGAGCTGAAAGCAGACGCTCAACTGCTGAGCCACCCAGGCGTCCCTAAACAACTTTTTTTTTTAAAGAAAAAAAAAGTTTTTTAATCTCATGCCTAGCTCACCCAGCTAATTCAGTCTTACTTTAAGCTTTGATATATTAAAACCTATCTGGTGTCTCACAAAATGTGAGGGAAGAAATAGAAAACAGAGAAAGAGATGTCTTGCTTTTATTCATTATTTTGGTAGGGCAAACTCTGATTATTACAAGAGAAAAGAATTTCAATTATAAAATTCAGAGTGAAAAAAAAAATTCAGAGTGCATGTAAAAATAGGTAAGTTTGCCAGATAAAATATAGAAAACCCAGTTACATTTGAATTTCAGATTAACAGTGGATGCTTTTTTGCTCAAGAATTTAGTAATTTTTTTTTGTATTGAGTATTTAGTATGAGTATATCCTATGCTAGTGCATGGGACATACTTTTATTTGTCAAATCTGGCAACTGTCAGAAATAGGCCTTGTAAAATGTGGAGTAAATCATATCTATAAATAGTAAAAATTGGAACCTATATCTATGCTAGCAGAATGCCTATGCAAAATGCCTTTTATGAAATATTTTACAATTTACACAGCAGTAATATATGCCCTGATGATATAGCTCAATAGGAAATTTTTTTTTTGACCAGAATACCTCTTTGAGGTGATGATTGAAGCACAATTATGTGCATTCTGATTACCATTCTATTGTTGATTTTTACTAATTTATGTGTAAAAAATTGGAACCAAAGCAAAGTGCTGCATGTTCTTAAAAGAAGACAGAAAACAAACAACAAAAAAAGGGAAAGGAAAAGATGGTATTGAACAATCTGAGCTATTGGAAAATCTCGCCAGCAGAGGGTGCCAATGTATCACTGATAAATTTTGAGTCACAAAAGACTCCTGTTTGCAATGCTTTGTGCAACTTAGATTTTATTGAAATATTTATTATAGTCGACCTCACCATGCAGTGTTGCTAAAGCAGATCAGAAACTAAACAGAGTGCCAGTGTGCTGTTGCGCACTCGCATTGCCATAAATGATCTATTTCTTTTGTCCAAGATCCTTGGCTAAGAAATGTATTTTTTAGCCTATTTTGGGAATTGGAAGCACTGTGCTTCTGGGTTAAGCTTGAATGCTTGGTATGCGAGTATGTGTGACTGTGGGAATGATCAGAGGTCTAATTAGCCAAGGTGCTGGCTGGTGGAGCTTTACCAGGTGAAGGAAGCAAAGATCCCATTTGGGTGGGAGATGGCCATGGCAGGTCTGCCTTGACTCCTAAACCAGAGAATGGAGTGTCACGTACCATAGTTCTGTCCTCAAAAGTGTGTTAGGTTAGTTAAATTTGGAATAATTTTATTTTCGCCACAAAAGTGCTATACAGACAGAGAAGGAGCATTCATTGTGGGTCTGTGTTGTGATTTTTGGCAGCTCACATGTTTGATTTCATTTTGATTTCATGACAACTCTGTGAGGTAGGTATTATTTTCATCTGTTTACAGATAAAAACAAAACAAAACAAAAACACTGAAGCTGTGGGAAAGGACACATGTCTATGGATACTATTCTTGCAAACAGTATATTCATTTAACATTCGTCTAATGCAGCGTTTCCCAAACTTGGTTCTGAAAGACACTGGTGCCTTTCAAAGTTTCTTCAGTTTTCCTTATGAAATAATTTTTGGAAATGTTGCAAACCTTAATCGTCTTTTAGAGTTTCACAATACACGAAGATGTTCTAAAGCTTCTTAAGAAATTCTGTGGCAGTGAAGCATTTAGCTTTGTACAACTCAGGTTTCTTAATCTTGATTGGCTAATGAGCCTTTTCTCCCTCTATCTTTAATAGAACACCCTTAATATTGCAAGACATGCTGTACCTTTTGTGGAACATGTTTTGAGAAACATGGGTCTGATGACTACATATAAGGAATATATTTCATAGTAGGAATTAAGGAAATTGGTTCATTTTTCTCATCATCTTCTCCAAATGTATTCAGCTCCTGTCTGTAGGGCATTGAGTTAGGATCCAGAGGTATGCCACAGACCTTATCATAGAAGACTCTACAATTCAGTTAGGGAGTAAAAATGCTGTTAGTTTGGATGGGGATGTAACTTTAATTCCTGTGATCTCATTCTTCCAATTTTTAGGGTAGGGTGGTGTTAGCGGATAACAGAGTTCCCAATGATTTCTTAATGTGGCATTCTGTTTTATTCCCCTAGTGAACAATTACCTTTTTCTTCCATTAATTTAGCATGGCTCAGATGCTCGGAAGATGAGAAATTTCAACATTTGATTATGAGTAAATCCTAGATAGAAGTCATTAAGAGTCATACATCTTTGACACACCCTGGGAAAACAGATGTTTTCCTTTTCACACGCAAGTGCACACACACACACACACACACACACACTCAATTTCACCTCAATCAGTGCATCATATCTTCATGTCATTTGTTAGACGAACGAAAGCAAATGAAGGATGTGGGTATCTGTATCAGGGGATCCATCAAAGGATTTGGAGTTTGAAGAATGAAGAATTGCATGTGCTTTTCGGTAATTTCGGTGGCTGGGAAGCTCTCACTAAGCCAGAGTAATCCATAGTGTTTCTTCTCTAGAGATGTGGTATTTCACCTGAGTCTGGCACCCTTTTCTAAGAATCTGTTAAAGCCTTATCAAGCAAAGGAGCAGGCTACCAACAGGGAAAATGAAATTAATTCAGAGTTGTACCACTAATAGAAGAGTTGGAAATGAAACATTCAGTTGTGATTAGATATGCAAAAGGAAATGTAAAAACGATGAAATATAATCCAGATAATTCCATCTTGAAATATATTTTTCTGAGGCATTCAGATGCCTAGACTAAAAAATAGATTTTTCCTCCCGAGTCACCTTATGTAAGTCAGTCCCCTGACTTCACCCTCTGTATCCCTTTGAAGCAGGGCTCTGGGCACACAGCCCTGCTTTGGGAACTATCATAACCTATGACCTCTGACTGTCATGACCTCCCTCTAACCAAGTTCATCTACTTGGAGAGAATAGACAAGAGGTTTTATCTTTGCTTCTACATATCTTTGCAGTCTTCTCATCCTATTAAATCAGCAGACCTTATTTATTCAGGTCACAAATAACCGAGCAGTGTAGAAATAATAGGGTACTGGTGGCAAATTGTGTTTTTCCACATCATGACTGTAAATAAGTTACCTGAGACAACTTTTCAGAAGCCAATTTCAGTACAACAGTTTAAACCAAAATCCAATGAAAGGAAGTCATTTTTTCACATAATGCAGTCATGATTAAGAATGATTATTTTCTCTTTATACTGACAACACCTAATCCTTATCCTCCTTATGAGATTTACTTTAATATTGAAAAATAGTGGACATTTCTGGAAACGTGCTTGCAATGGAACTATGAACTCACTAGGAATTGCAGAGAATGTCCACATGGGTGTTTTTTATATAAAAGTGGCTCATGACATTACTACTCTGGATAGTTTCCTAGGGGAACGAGGCACATATCTGACAATATAAATAGAATAATTTGTGTCTTGATCCAAATTGGCCCCATTTTCAGGCTTTCTGCCTTGATATCTCTTTGTTTCATATAAGTACACTGTGCCAGGAAGATACAGGTCAGTTCATCTATAGACATTAAAATTCCCTACATTAAGAAATTGAGGTTGCAAAACAAAAATAATTGAACCTGAGGGTTAATGACTGCAATCTCTTCCAGCACCACTAGTAAGTCACAAATCTGATGTAAACTTGTTAAGGGCAACTTGAGTGATTCAGGACTCTGTAATCACTTGTCTAAGAGAAGTTTTTAACACCTGTAACTCTAGTGGTGGGATAATATCATCACTAGATTCAGTTAACCAAAAATCTTTTTCCTGTACCTGTATTTGTTTCTTTGACAAATACTTCTTGAGCACCTATTTTGTGCTAGGGATCATTTTGGGCACTAGGATATGGTGAATATGATGGATGAAGTCCTAGCTCTTTTAGAGCTTACTATCCAGCGGGAATAAAGACAACAAAGTTTACCTAAAGTCTATGAAGAAGATAAACTAGGTAATGTGGTTGAGAATGAGGGGTGTAGGTAAGAAAGAAAAGGCCTCTCTGAGGGGGTGTTATTTAACAAGATGGAGTCAGTTATAAGAAATAAGGGAGAAGAGCATCCCTAGCACTGGAAACAGCAAGTGCAAAGGCCCTGAGGCAATAGCAAACTTGGCATGTTCAAGGCACTGGAGGGAGCTCTTATATACATATTTTTAAATTTATTTTTTATTGGAGTTCAATTTGCCAACATATAGCATAACACCCAGTGCTCATCCCATCTTAATCTCTCTGTGCCTTGTTTCCTCATTGAAGAATGGGTGTAGGGATCCCTGGGTGGCGCAGTGGTTTGGCGCCTGCCTTTGGCCCAGGGCGCGATCCTGGAGACCCGGGATCGAATCCCGCGTCGGGCTCCCGGTGCATGGAGCCTGCTTCTTCCTCTGCCTGTGTCTCTGCCTCTCTCTCTCAATCTGTGACTATCATAAATAAATAAAAATTAAAAAAAAAAAAAAGAATGGGTGTAATCCTAGTACTGACAAATTTGGGTGAAGATTAAATAGTTCTGATAAAATTCTGGGACAGTTCCTGGCATGTAACCAGCACTCCACAATGTCTGTAATTGCAAGAATGGTCTTTGAAGCTCCTGTAGTGCTTGATTTGGGGGTTGGTGCACTAAGGGAACTAGTGCGGAATGACTGAACAAAGTGACCAAACAGAGAACATGGGTTATTGCCTAAATGTCTAAGTAGACCACAGATAATAATATTATTGAGGATGATCTTAAAAAAAAAAATAAAACTTCTGGGGAGCCTGGGTGGCTCAGGTCATGATCTCAGAGTCCTGGGATTGAGCCCCGCATAGTCTGCTTCTCCCTCTGCCCCACTGACACCCGCTCCCCATGCTTTCATTCTCTCTCAAACAAACAAACAAACAAACAAACAAATCCTTTACAAATTCAGAAGTAAACAAACAAGCAAACAAACAAAAAAACCAAACCAAAACAAAAATTCAGAAGTTACACATAAAAGCATTCTTCTTGTAAAAGGTCCAAACAACAGGGATGCCTGGCTGGCTCAGTTGGTGGAGTGTGCAACTCTTGATCTTGGGGTTGTAAGTTTGAGCCCCATGCAGTATAGAAACTATTTAAAAATAAAATCTTAAAAAGAAAAAAAAAAAGATCCAAACAGTGAAGAATTATATCAAGTAAGAAGAAAAAAATTCCCCACTCTTTCCCCAGTTCATCACTTCCTCACATATAGCAATATTAAGTTTGGTGTGTAGCCTTCCAGCTTTTATTATTTGCCACATTTATAGTTTACTCTTCATGGCTCAGGTGTGTCACGTCTATGGATTGAAAAACAAAATCTATTGCCCATTCACCAAAAGTATCTGAGATTACTTAAGTAATTAAAAATTAGTTAAAAATTAATTAAAAAATAATTCTAATTTAAGTTAGAAACTATTACTAACCACCCATTGAAAAAAAATTTCTTTATGCCCTAGGTGAACCTTTGGTTTCCTCTTCAAGATGGTTTGTGTGTAAAGAAATTGCCCTTGAAGGAGTGTTTAAAGACAAGGAGAAGCAATTCCTTACTCAAAAATTCTCTCCCACTATATTCCAAGCTACTATCTGAATAGAGTTGAAGTTTGTGACTTAAGCTATTATTGCCAGAAAGCCCCTGCAAAGTTGCAAGTAAGCACAGTTCCTGGCCAAGGCAGTTTATGGGGAAGGAGAGCCCTGAGAATCTCGGGGAGCCCTTTGGTGTCAGAGTGTGGCCTTTGGCTCATCTTGCTCAGGGCATCGGAGACCCAGCTCTGACTTGGAAGTGTTAACTCTCTTGCTTCCTACTCCTGGTCATGCTCTGGTTCTTCAGTGAAAGCTCTTCTCTTCGGATGCCTTTTATATTCTGAAAAAACAGTAGGAGGAGCTCTTTGGATGAGCTGAGGCTATAGCCATCCTTTGATAATATATATAGTTTTTTATTCTAAGGGACTGTGCATAGACCCAGGGGCATTTTACTGTGGTAGGTTTTTATCTCTTTTTAAAAATAAATAGAAGGGGACACATGAATTTTTATTAAATCATTGATCTAAAAACAAAGCTCATGGTAATAGAATGCTGCTCAGTATTTTCTAATAATGCTTTATTCCTAACATTTTTTATTATCCTAAAAACGAGTTACTTTTCTTTTGATTGTATGATAATGTAAAACGACTGGTTGGCATATATTATAGCTGTTTCAGATTTGAAGATTTATTTTGGGACTGGGGTCACATTGTTTGGGAAAACATGATTGTATAGTCATGGCTATTGCTGATTTCCTAAATAAATCTCTTTATTTTGGTGATATTTTAAGATTTTTATCTGCTTAAATGTTCAAATTATCAATAGGCCAAGGCTTAGAGAGTAAGAGTCATTGTGTTTAGGACAATAATATCAGTAATTCAGGGATTCCCACCTGGTTGATCATAATAAATTGTGAAACCTCACTGGTTGAAATCTGGGTAGATTTTGCTGTTATGTTTCTCTCTCTCCTCTGTGGCTAGTATTTTGTTTTGTTTTGTTTTATTTTATTTTTTGAAGATTTTATTTACTCCTGAGAGACACACAGAGAGAGGCAGGGGGAGAAGAAGGCTCCCCGAGGGAGCCCGATGCAGGAGTAGATCCCAGGGCCACGGGATCATGACCTGAGCCTAAGGCAGACACACAACCACTGAGCCACCCAGGTGCCCCTGTGGCTCGTATTTTATGTAGAAGTTAGCAGCCATTAAACTCTACCCCTAACATTTCAAATGATTATAGTGTTTTAATGAAATCAAAAGCAATTTTCACAAAGAGCTATAATTGCAAAAGAAGTCCATTCAGTTATGCATCAATGAACAAATATTTCACTGAAAAATAGAGCTGGACACCACACTAGGTGTTGATAAGATACAAAGTCACAGCTGTCTTAGCTCGTGTTCCCTCTAAGAGCAGAGACTGACAAAGTCTTGGTAGGAAGCTTTAGTTTGGGAAATAAATGAGAATGGGAACTGGAAATAATAAAATAAAGAAATTCAGTGTTCCCAAGCTGGCTTATTACCGTGAACAATTAGGGTCCAGTCCCTCTAGGGCCTCCCAAGAACCATAAGGGGGCCCCTCAACATTGCCCCTTTGAATTATGGAAGTGGGAAATATTCAATCCCTTGAATAAGGATCATCTCTGAGGGTGTTAACTCTCTCCACTTCTAAGTTTATGTAAGAATCAGAATGGTTGAGTGACTCTTGGAGTCGTCTAGCAGAGGCAAAGAAATCCCCTTCCACCAATAGAAAGTGAAGAGAATGTGCTGTCAGTTTTCATCTGCTAGTTGCCATGGCCAAAGCTGGACTAAAAAGTGGGCCAAGAGGATGAGAGATAAGGCAAAAGAGGAGTCTGATAAAAAGAGCCATGTGTTTATGAATCTTAGTTGCTGGTGGACTCAGACTATAGGTAATTGCAAACTATTAAATGTGATAAGTGATAAGAGAAAGGGAGAGTTTATTAGCCAGAACTGTGTTTGAATACATATAACAGAAACCCAACAATGGTAGCTTAACCCAATGGACGTGTATTTTTCTCTTGTAACAAGAAGTCCAGGGGAAGGCAGTCCAGGACTGGTCCAAATGCTCAAGGAAGCCATGCAACACCAGGCTCTATCTAACTCCTGCTCTTCCATCCTCTGTGTCTAACTTTCATCCTCATGTATACAAGATGATTGTTCTATTTCTGGGTGCTCTGACCATGTTCTGGGCAGGAAGACAGGGAAAGGGTAAATGATAAGGGCGGGACCAGCTAAGTCTATTTTTATTAGGAAAATCATAGCTTTCCAGGAGCCCCACCCAACAGAATGCTACTGACATATCATTGACCAACGTAGGTCATGTGATCTCTTCTGGCTCAAAGTAGTCTGAGGCAATGAGTATTTTTAACTGGACACATTGTACACTGAAGAGAATTGGAGTTCTGTTAGAAAGAGGGGAGGAAAAGATATTGAGTAAACTTACAGTTTCTGCCTCTGAAGTCCAGAGTGCCACGGGAGCATGAAGGATGGACCCCAAACCTGGACTAGGGTGGAGAGAGGGTGGTCAGAGAAGGTCCTCAAAAACGACTCTTGAGCTAGGTCTTGAAAAATGACTTAGAATAGCTAAGTAGACAATATGTATGCTTGTGTTGGTGTATGGTGGCAGGGGGCAGGAGAGGGGATGAACAGAAGGACTTTTTAGACATTATGTAGATTATGTGGAAACACAGTAGACCATAGGCACTTAAGAGTAATTTTAGGGGGAGTGCCTGGGTGGCTCAGTCGGTTAAACATCTGCCTTCTGCTGAGGTCATGATTCCAGGGTCCTGGAATGGAGCCAGGACAATGCTTCTCCCTATGCCCCTCCCCGCTGCTTGTGCTTTCTGTCTTCTCTCAAATAAAAAAAAAATTAAAAGAATAATTTCTGGGAAATACAGCATAGCTAAAGAATTGAGTGCAAATGAGTAGTGGTGAGGTATAATTCTGATCCAGGTGCTCTAGGACCAGACTAGACTAGGAACAGTCAGTAGTCCATAATAAGGAATTTGAATTTTATCTGGAAGGTTTTGGGAAATAGTTGAAGCATTTTAAGCAAGAAGGTAATGTGATAAAATTTATATTAAAAAAATCTGAAAAATTTTTAGAGAATGAATTGGAGGACACAAGATGTGTATTTAAGTATTTGCCATACTCCAAAGGGAAAATGGTGTGGACTTGAACCTGCAGGGCAGAGAGAAGCGGACAGATTCATGAAAGATTTTGGAGACATGATATATAGGATTTGGAGGACAGCTGTGTGACAGTAACAACAGCAAGAGAAGTAGATTTTGAGGGTAGTAGGATGAGTGCACAAGCTGATGTGGGGACACCTATGAGACAGTTAAGAGGTGATATCCAGTAGGTGGTGAGAATGTTGGTACTGAAAACCACGCAAGAGATCCAAGCTGGAATTACAGATCAGAGGTCACTGGCATATAGGTAATGATTGAAACTCAGGCACAAGTGAGTTCCTTCAAATGGAGTGAGTATAAGAGAGAAGAACATTGAGGGCAACACCAAAGGGCACACTGACACTAAAAGACAGACAGAAGAAGAGAAGCCCATAAAGGACACAGAGGAGGGTAAGGAGTTGAGTAACTCCAGGAGAGTGATATACTGAAAGCCAGGGAGGAGAGAGATCCAGTGTATGGTGGTAGTAGTAAATAACATGAGCTTCAGAGTCAGACAGACCTCTTTCCAGTGTAGGTTCTACCCTTTACCAATTGTGTGATCCAAGTTAAATTTACTTATTCCCGCTATGCCTCATTTTCATTCCTCAAAATGAAGAATGTTTGCCAGCCTGTTTCCTCATTTTGAAAATGAGGATCATAATAGTACTTATTTCAATAGTGTTTTGAAGATTAAATGAAATAATGTATAAAAAGTGCTCAGGATTGTACCAGGAGTAGAGAAAGTTCTCAAAGAATAAAAACAAGTTGGAAAACATCCCTTGGATTGTGATTCAAAGGAGGTCATTGGAAACTTGATGAGCTTCAAAGGCATGGTGGAGGCAGAAGCCAGAATTTACCCTAAGGGGGTAAATGGATTGTGAAGAGATAGATGATGATGGGGATATGGGAGTTCACTGTACTATTCCTCTCTTTTCAGGATGTTTGAAAATTTCATAATAAAAAAATTTTCAAGAAGACTTAAAGATCATTAATTGTAAAAACCATTTAATGTTCCTCCAAAATATTCAGCACATGATAGAAATAGCAGAAGCCCTTAGTAAGTTGGAAGACTCAGGAGTTTGCTTGATGGAGAGAAGCTGGCCATAGCCCAAGGAAGATGATTTCCAGAGTTTTGATGTTACTAAAAGGAAACTCAATTGTTCATATGTATTAATCAAACTCAGAGTACGTGTGTATCAGTCTCCACACCAGCATGAGCTTTGGAGTCAGACTGCTGTATTGAAATCCTGGCTCCACCACTTGCTGTGAGATCTTATTTAATCACTCTGTGTCTCAGTTTTACAAATTTATAAAATAAAGATAATTCTTCCTACATCTCACATGGTTGTTATAAGGAGTTCATATAAGGTGCTTTCAGTAGTGTTGGCATTGTACTAGAATACTAAAAAATGTATTTTTTCTATTCATAATTCTATATTTCTATCCAATATAACACTTTTCTACTTAAAAAATCTTATATTGAATACTTTTTTTTTTCCCTAAGGGAATTCAGAAGTTATGTTATCTTTCATTCTATCGTCCTCCTTGGGACAATGGCAAGTGTAAGTGATGTTTTCATGACACATATGCTCACACCCACCCACCATGTACAGATACATAAACAGACAAATTGCGAAGACACACTAACTCCTCCCTTAAGACTCCCTCCCTCTCCAACAACCACTATTGAAGCTAGTTCCACTTTCAAAACTGTCAGAAATTTTTGTGGTGAGGGCACAGGGACAGGTCTTTTCAGGTGGAAAACTGATCTTGGTCTAGCCCAACTCCCTTTGGGTGCTATGCATTCACACAAATACTCAAGAAGCTGGTTTGACATAATCATATGTCTTGATATAGTCATGTGTAGGAAGGGAGGAACTCATTCTTCTTTTTTTTTAATATACATATTTTAAGTAGATTCTACACCCAGTGTGGGGCCCAACATGGGGCTTGCACTCATGACCCTGAGATTGAGACATGAGCTGAAATCAAGAGTTGGACACTTAACAAACTGAGCCACCCAGATGCCTTGGGAGAAACTCTTTCTAATGAACAAATCCATGGAGAACATTGGCCTGTGGTTTGTGACTGTTCATCCAGGTCCTGTCACTTGGAGGACTGAGTTGGAACTGGGCATCTTTCATTTTCATTGACAATTTTCAGCAAAGAAATGTGTTTACTAAGTCATACTATTTCCTGTAGTGGTCAAGTGGTCAGAATAACTCAACCAGTTTCTGTGGTGTGGAGTGCTCTCTTCCCTTTCTTCATCTTTCCAAGTCTTTGGAGTAAATCTCTGGTCTTGAGTGGGAGGGAGTAAGTGAAGATGACTTTTTCCATGAGAATCAAGCAACAATAGCATAGAAGTCATGAAGAAGGAATTCCTCTGAGATGTACATCACTTAATTGAGACAACTGCTACCTTGTTAGTCAGGCTAGGCTCTGCTCTGCTACAGGAACATATTGGTCCAGAATCTCAGGAGCCTACACCATAAAGCTTCCTTTCTTGCTTAAGCTACACATCTAATTTGAGTAGGGTACAGAGTGTGGAGTAGGGTAGTAGCAGAGCTCTGCCCATATAATCACTCAGAGACCAGCCTGATAGCAGCTCCACTGTCTGGAATGTCTCTGTCCCAGCTGGGCAAGAGACAGACTGGAGAGAGGCTGAAAAATTGCATAGTGTCTTGCCACCTCCTCAGCCTGCAAGTGACACAAATCACTTCTCACATTTTTTTGGCCGGAACCAGTTGTATGGCCCCTTCTAACTGCAAGAGTGCTGGGGAAGTCTAATTTTTTGAGTGTTTAGTAAGAAAAATAAGTCTATATATGGATGAGGATGGATGATGTCTATCAAAGCACATAAATGTTTAGGCTGCAGAGGTTGTGCTTATAGGTGAAGGGTGTGATGTGAGGGATGATGGGTTTTACTCTCAGAAACCACAGAAACATCACTGAGACTTCTGGGTACTGCCTAATGTACCTAGGTATAGCTGGTTTTTGGATAATGAGATAAACTAGAGCCAAAACCAGCTTCACAATCTATGGAAGCCCAAGACCTCAAATAGATGGCCAAGAATGGACTGTGCACACCAAATAAACATGTTAAAGCATGCAGCAGAAGAAAATTAGGATCGGGACGGCTGGGTGGCTCAGCAGTTGGGTGCTGCCTTCGGCTCAGGTTGTGATCCTGGGATCCCGGATCAAGTCCTTCACTGGGCTCCCTGTGATAAGTCTGCTTTTCCCTCTGCCTCTCTCTCTAAGTCCGTGTCTCTCATGAATAAATAAATAAATCTTTTTTTTTTTTTAAAGAAGAAGAAAAAAAAAAAGAAAATCAGGATCACCCAGTACTCAATCATGGGCCACAGAAGTGTTCTGAACTCAAAAACTAGGGCGGCGACCTCCCCTTCCACCACCCCTAGTTCATTTCCCAGAGTTAGGAGTCTCTCGTGGGGAGGTGGGCGGGGGGTGGGGGTGCTTGGGTGACGGGCACTGAGGTAGGCACTTGATGGGATGAGCACTGGGTGTTATTCTATATGTTGGCAAATTGAACATCAATAATAAAAATAGATTTATTAAAAAAATAAATAGATACCTGGCAAAAAAAACAAACAAAAAACAAACAAAAACAAAAACAAAAACAAACAAAAAACAAACAAACCAGGGTGCCGACATACCATTTTTTGGTTAGTAACTTGTCCTTTACCTTAACATTTCGCTTCATTTGGCAGACAGAACTCTGCACAATAATAAATCAATTGGAGTCAGCTGTCCAATAGTTTAGATTATAAGATTTAAATGTAGGGAAATGCTAATTTATTCATTTATGCCTGTCTAAGTGCTAAGACATGGAAATACACCCTTTCTTGTAAATAGAAAATAGCAATCAAAGTGCCCTTGGCAAAGAAGCAGGTCTTCTTCTCCCCAAGAGATAACTTTAAAATAGGACTTGAATTGGCTTTGAATATTTACATAAGAAGCTTTTCAAAACCAAGAAATTTTTTTGAAAGTTAAAAACATTATTAAAGTAATGAACCAGGAATGAAGAAAGTCTGGGCAGAGTGGATTGTGTTAGTAGAAAAGCATTTGGATAATTTCATTACATAATTGAGCCAAGAATTCTACTGGTGTGGAATCTTCAGAGGCAAGGTCCTTTCTAAATAGGATTCCCTGTTTTTTTTTTTTTTTTTTTTTTTTGATGACACAAATCCTTTCTTTATGCTGTTAGAGAATGATGGTGAGAAGCATATGCCCTGCCCCATAGGAAACCCATGGAGTAATGTTTGGGGCCTCCTCCTGGAAGATATTTACCCAGCCCAAATCCTCAGTGGGCCAATAAACAATAACACATTCATCCATTTTCTTCCTTCCAAATTACTTAGTAGCAGAGAGATTAGGGGCCTCAAGACAGGGTATCTATGTGGCTCATAGACCTTTTACTGCTGAAATGACTATAAATCCAATTTCTCTCTTTCCTCACTTTTAAACATATGAATTTGAAAACAATCTAGTCTAGATGAAAATCTGAAGCTGATCCCATGCACAAATGAGCTGTAACCCCAGCTGACTGCATTTTATGTTTGCACCAGAACTTTTCTTTTCCATGTGGCTGGCAGAAAGAATAAATTTTACTGAGGCTTAATATTTGTGAATCATCCATTTCAGTATTATGTAGACCAAAAATGGAACTTCAACAACTGTTTGGGCTGCGGATATATGGGCGGGCTGGGTAGATCTTGGGTCCAAACAGGCAGGAACACTGTTTCATTGGAAGGTTCTGATCTGATGGGCAGGAGTCACCCCGGTGGCTATGAAAATTTGGAATTTCAAACTAATTTTTTAGGTGGCCAGTTTGTTAGTGGGTTGCCTCTAATTCTAATGGTTTTTGCTTCTCTGGTAACTGAGGTCTAGAATGAATATTCTGAAAATGAGGACTCCAGTAGATCATGATATGGCTGCTCATATTCTATTCCAAAGCAAGTCCTTTGGTCATTCCCAAAGTATACTCCATCTGTGGAGATGGTGGAGGAGGGAGGGAATGTTTCTGAGCAATATTCTAAACAGCATTGAAAGCCACAGATGAGACACACAGAAGATGCCCCTCTAACCTCTCTGCAGAGCAGAAGGTGTTTGGAAGCAAGTCCTGGGGAGGTGGGGCGGGATGTAGAAAGCCTTTTAGTGGCCCAGTGTGGCTCAGTGTGTCTCTCCTTACCACAACACTGTAGCCATGAGCAGCACTCGGGGGACCAAAAATTGTTGGTCCCTATATATGAATATACTAAGGCTGCGCTTACATATAGAAATATCACTTATTGAGCCCCTGCAACATGCTTGGCATTGTGCTAAATGATTTTCATGCTTATTTCAGAGATCAGCAGATTTCTTCTACTAAGGATCAAAGGATAAACAGTTTAGGCGTTGAGGGTCACACGCAGGCTCTGCTTGAGTTACTCAACCTGGCCGTGGCAGTGTGAAAGCAGCCACGCAGGTCCAAAAGCTGACAAAACAAAAATGAGTGAGTGGTAGCTATGTTCCAATATCACTGTATTTATGGACCCCAAAATTTGAATTTTACATAATTTTCACATGTCGTGAAGTATCTTTATTCTCTTGCTTTCTAAAAACGACTTAAAAATGTAAAAACTCTTCTTATGTGGTGGGATGTAAAAAAGCAGGTGGTTGACCGGATTTGGCTCATGCTTCATAGTTTGCTGATCCCTGCTTTATCTCATTATATCTTCACAATAAACCTCGTGAAGTGGTTACATGATCCCCTGATATAGGTGAATAATACTGTAGAAGCTTAGTACAGTGGTCCCCCCTAGTCTGTGGTTTTGCCTTTAGTTACCTGCGGTCAACCACAGGAGATGAGCCTCCTTCTGACGTATTGTCAGAGGTGAATAGTAGCCTGGCGCTGTGCTGCATGCCTACATCATCCGCCTCACTGCAACCCATCACACAGGCATTTGGCCATCTCACAGCATCACAAGAAGTGTTAGTATAGTACAAGAAGATATTTGACAGAGGGAGAAACACAAATTAATACAGCGTATTGCTATTATTGTTGTATTTATTCTTAGCTATTGGTAATCTCTGTGCTTAATTTACAAATTAAACTTTACCATAGGTAAGTATGTAGAGGAAAAAACACAGTACACAGAGGGTTCAGTGCTATCTGTGCTTTTAGGCATCCACTGGGGGTCTTGAAACATCTCCCACCGTTAAGGGGGGGACTACTGGATTTCTGCTAATCTCTGGCAATCAGATA